>NC_081412.1:396958160-397270660 GCF_030272615.1 Cryptomeria japonica | reverse complement strand
TGAGATAAATAATATGCATTTCAGGATGTAGCAGCGGTTTCCCATACTCCTCCCCCAATTACTACAGCTGCAACTTCTATGCCTAAGGTATAAATTTTGTAACATGTTAAAATAGAATAGTACACTTTGAATTCAAAAAAATACAAGATATACTAACTATCTTTAATGCTTGGTCCAATTTTTGGTTTGTAGGTGTTGACAGGGGACCAAATGTCCCGGATTGATGACATCACGCTCTCAGCGATCAATTTTGGCCTACAAGGTTATACGATATCATATTTTGTACAACCCTTTTTATGCATTGTTTTGATGGAATATGCAAGGTAAAAATACTAATATCTCATGTTAATTTTATTTTTTTAGGGTACCCCCTCCGCGTCTAGGACTCGTCCTAAGAAAAAGATTTCCTCGAAGATGCCAAAACATGGGAAGAAGGTAATTGAACACATTTTTAGTTGTACAATTGTTTGAAAATGTTGAAATCAAGTATTAGTTAGGGTTTGTAGATTGATTAGTGTTTTTTGTCTATTTTACATGTACAATGGCCATTGAGCTATGTGGATTTGTTGAATGCACCTGATTCACCTGTGGATCAAGAGAGGGCAGAGGTATGTATCTCTACTTTATTTTCTTGATTTCATGATTATATGCACGCGTACATGTGAACTTGTGATATATTATAATCTTATAATTTTTTCATACGGGAAATATCCATACCTATTTCATCAATGGTGAACCCTCCTCCATGCACTAGAGGAGCATCTTAGGATCCGATACACTTTTGTTTGATATGTAAAATTAATTGTTTTTTACCTACAATACTTATCATTATATTAATTTTATTTAATCTTTGAACATTTTTGTATAGGTAATAGGGACAGTTTCTCCATCAATGGTGAGCCATCCTCAGTCCATTGGAGAAGCATCTCAGGCACAGGTACGTCATTGTTCTCTATATTATTGCTTTGAAGTGTTTTTGATATATTTATGTTAGTACATTGTATTAATTGTACATTTAATCTACAATAGACCCCTTCGCGATACGACCATAATGTGGATCCATTTAAGTATGTCTTCAAGAAAACTCCTAAGAGTGACAAGGAGAAGAGAGCGAAGACATTAGCTCCTAGATCAGCGGATGAGGTAATCTACATTTCAATTGCAAAGGAATTAGAGTTAAATGCATAGTTATGTTGTTAATTGTGAACTATTTTCTACAAAAGAATTCTAACTTGGCTTTTGAATTGTGGTTTCGCAGCCATCTACAGAGCCGCGTACTGCATCACATAGGCTTGATTTTGATGTTCCACCACAAGTTTAGGATCATATAGTGTTAGTTTTGGTCATAGAATGACCAATACACGTAGATATATTCTACATTTTTATTGTATATTGATTTGGACATGGCATATGCCACATTTTTGTAATACTTGTATTGACTTGGCAGACATGCCTATATATATATTTGATCCAATAAATGTGTACTGAGCTCATTATTTTGTATTCATTGTATTTTATGGTTGTCCTTTTATAAATTTAATTGATCATTTGCCTATGTAATCAACAATATGAATATAAACAACAAAAATATATGATTAAAAACATTGCAATCATGGAATATGATTTGATAAAATTTCTAAAATGTTGAATTAACCCTACAAAACTCCTTGTATTCAGTTCATTATTGTGTATTCATTGTATTTGGTGGCTGCCCTTTTATAAATTTAAATGAATATTTGCATATGTAATCAACAATATGAATATAAACAACAAAAATCGACAATATGAATATAAACAACAATATGTGTTTGGTGCGAGAGCACCCTCACGCTCGCAATGGTCAAATTTTATCCGTCGTGTGCACAAACTGACATCACGAGCGCATCTGGGTGGGTAGTTTACACTAGGCATACCACTGTTGTGCATCCCAAAGCACCGGAACGTCGAGAATCATACCATACCGGTGCGATCTCTCAAGTGCCTTGAGTCTAAAAAATTGTCAAAATTTGACGAACTATTTCTTCGAATCCAAGACACATATGGTCAATCTGTTTGAACTCGTGGGGTCACATGAGGCTCCTCTACAATGGCCTATCTCGGTTATTGATGACTCGGAGCCATTTTCAATTGGTTGCATTTTTTTGCCTGCTACCAAAACCGTTAGTTGCATGCAATGCAAAGTTGCAAGATTGACTAGAATTGATTCGGTTCATCGTGTGCACAAACCGATGTCACAAGCATGTCTGGGTGGGTAGTTTTACGCTAGGCATGCCCTTGTCATACATCCCAAAGCATCAGAACGTTGAGAGTCATACCATACCGATGAGATCTCTCAAGTGCCCCGAGTCCAAAAAATGGTCAAAATTTGACGGACTATTTCTTCAAATCCATGACACATATGGTCAATTCATTTGAACCCATGGGGTCACATGAGACTCCTCAACAATGGCCTATCTCAGTTTTTGAAGACTCGGAGCCATTTTCAATTGGTAGCATTTTTTCGCCTGTTGCAAAAACTGTCAATTGCATGCAATGCAAAGTTGCAAGATTGACTAGAATTGATTTGGTTTGTCGTGTGCACAAACCAACGTCACAAGTGCATCTGCATGGGCATTTTTACTCTAGGCATACCCCTTTTGTGCATCCCAAAGCGCTGGAACATCGAGAGTCATACCATATCGGTGCGATCTCTCAAGTGCCCTGAGTCCAAAAAATTGTCAAAATTTGACGGACTGTTTCTTCAAATCCAAGACACATATGGTCGATCTGTTTGAACCCATGGGGTTGCGTGAGGCTCCTTTGCAATGGCCTATGTCACTTTTTGATGACTCAGAGCCATTTTCAATTGGTAGCATTTTTTTGCCTGCTGCAAAAATCATCAGTTGCATGCAAAGCTGCAGGATTGGCTAGAATTGATTCGGTTCGTCATGTGCACAAACCGACGTCATGAGTGCGTCTGGTTGGGCAGGTTTACACTAGGCTTTCCCTTGTCATGCATCCCAAAGCACCGGAATGTTGAGAGTCATACCATACCGGTGCGATCTCTCAAGTGCCCTAAGTCCAAAAAAAGGTGAAAATTTGATGGACTGTTTCTTCAAATCCAAGACACATATGGTCGATCCGTTTGAACCTGTGGGGTCGCATGAGGCTCCTCTACAATGGCCTATCTTCATTTTTTTATGACTCAGAGCCATTTTCAATTGGTAGCATTTTTTCGCCTGCTGTGAAAACAGTTAGTTGCCTGCAATGCAAAGTTGCAAGATTGGCTAAAATTGATTTGATTTGTCATGTGCACAAACCAACATCATGAGCACATCCATGTGGGAAGTTTTATGCTAGGCATACCCCTATCATGCATCCCAAAGCACCAGAACGTCGAGAGTCATACTGTACTGGGCGATCTCTCAAGTGCCATGAGTCCAAAAAATTGTCAAAATTTGATGGACTGTTTCTTCCAATCTAGGACACATATGGTCGATCCGTTTGAAACTGTACGGCTCCTCTACAATGGCCTATCTTGGGTTTTGATGACTCAGAGCCATTTTCAATTGGTTGCAATTTTTCGCTTGCTGCAAAAAACGTCAGTTGCATGCAATGCAAAGTTGCAAGATTGGATAGAATTGATTCAGTTTGTCATGTGCACAAACCAACATCATGAGCATGTCTGGGTGGGCAGGTTTATGTTAGGCATGCTCATTTCATGCATCCCAAAGCACCGGAACGTCGAGAGTCATACCATACCGGGGCGATCTCTCAAGTGCCATGAGTCCAAAAAATTGTCAAAATTTGACAGACTATTTCTTTAAATCCAAGACACATATGTTCGATCCATTTGAACTTGTGGGGTCATGTGAGGCTCCTTTACAATGGCCTATCTCATTTTTTCACGACTCGGAGCTATTTTCAATTGGTAGCATTTTTTTGCCTGTTGTAAAAACCGTCAGTTGCATGCAATGCGATGTTGTAGGATTGGCTAGAATTGATTTGGTTCATCGTGTGCACAATCCGACATCACGAGCGCATCCGGGTGGGCAGGTTTACACTATGCATGCTCCTCTCGTGCATCCCAAAGCATCGGAACATTGAGAGTCATACCGTACCGAGGCGATCTCTCAAGTGCCCTGGGTCCCAAAAATCATTAAAATTTGATGGACTGTTTCTTCAAGTCCAGGACACATATGGTCGATCCATTTGAACCTGTGGGGTTGCGTGAGGCTCCTTTACAATGTTCTATCTCTATTTTTGATGACTCGAAGCCATTTTCAATTGGTAGCATTTTTCGCTTGCTGCAAAAGCCGTCAGTTGCATGCAATGCAAAGTTGCAGGATTGGCTAGAATTGATTCGGTTTGTCATGTGCACAAACTGACGTCACGAGCGCATCTAGGTGAGAATTTTTACGCTAGGAATGCCCCTATTGTGCATCCCAAAGCGTCAGAACATCGAGAGTCATACCCTATCGATGCAATGTAGAAGTTGCTTGACAATTTTTTTGACAACAATGACAATTTTTGCTCAAATTGTATCTAGTCTCAATCTATGATCCCTATGAGCCGATAATGACTCAAATAATTCTCCATGATTATATTGTTGGTATTTTGGATGTGTTGCATTGGTTTTGTCATTGATGTGAACACTTGTCAAAACCTATCAACACTTGGAGATCTTTGGTTATGTTCATCGACATGTTCAGTGACTTATGCACAGTCACTAGTATCTGGTTCACCGACAGGTTATATTGTTCACCGACACTAAGGATGAATTGGAGATTACTTGGTTATGTCTAAGACATTGTTTGGACATTTTATTTTGATAATTTGGTTATTGGTCTAATCGAGTTTGCATATTTGCTGTTACCGGAAAATAGGTCTAGGTTATGGACCGACAAGCGTTATCTATTCCAGATCAACATGACACATTATGGAGATGATTTGCTATTATTGTAAATACATTGAGCCGACATGATGCATCGCATATTGATTCATTTGTAATTGATTTAATTTTAATATTCTTTGTAAGCCAACCTACACATTTGGTCTTATGTTTTGGTATATATGTAGAATCTTATTTGTGAGATTAAAAAGAAGGTGTGGTAGAGGATTATAATAAGGTGTATGCAAATATAAGAAGAGCTATACACACAAACATCATTTGAAGATTCAAGAAAGGTTTGGAGAAGGCAATCAGAGATTAACTGGTACTGAATCCAGCATATGAAGATGCTATTTTGAGCAGTACATTATCATTGGATTTAATCATCCAATTGTAGTCAGCGTGACTCCCATTTTGTGATTGAGCAGTGAGCTCTAGGAAGTTGGACTTTCTGCATGTGCAGACCCCATATTGTACACACATACTATCTGCAGTAGTATCATCTAATTGTGGGTAAGGTTTCCTACCATGGTTTTTCCCCTTACAGGGTTTCCACGTACAAATATCTATGTTATGTGTTGTGGATATTATTTGTCTTTTTGTTTCATGCATTAAACTTTACCGGTATTGCAAGTAACTCTTAAACTATCAACCGACATAAAGTTTGGTTTAATGGTATTATACATTAAGTTTGGTTAAGTTATATCTGGGTTGAAATTAATAGACAATTGATTCACCCCCCCCTCTCAGTTGCCTCTGGGTCCTAACATATACAAGAATCAAGAATGCTAATGATTGACCAGGGACACATCACATATACTCAAAACATAGTCACAAAACATTGTCACATATTATTAAAAAATTTGCCTCTAAATATGGTCAAATCAGTTCTTGGCTATTTGATTATACAAAAAAATGTCTTACAAATCATCTCACGGGCTTTTATACAAAATTTGGCATTACAATATGTACGATTTAGCTCATCGCCATTTTAATATACAAATCATCTCATAGGCTTTTAAACAAAATTTGGCATGTACATATGTACAAATTAGCTCATTGCCATTTAAATATACAAAATTATACCCCTAAACATGTAAAAATCATCTCATGGGCATTTATATATACAAAAAATGAATACAGAACAATCCGTCGACGATTTATACAAAATTCTCAAAATCATTCTACTCTGAACTGTAGAATCAATCAAGTGAGACTTCAGGATCGACTCTAACCCGTATTGTGTCAAGTATTGCCTCGTGGTAAAATTCATGAACTTTCCATAAAATCTTGTTATGAGGTCTACCACGATACTTCATCAAATGAATATTTGTTGCAACAACAAGGTTAGAGAAATGAACAATATGTCTGTGTGTTTCAAAGTCCTCGAACAACCAAACATCATAATTCTTGATAGGGTATCTCCGAAGCCATGTTCTTGTCACGACAATAGACCCTATTGGGTACTCAATACCCTTTCCATCAATGATTGTGGTTGTAAATTTTCTTTTTGGCTCAACACAATGACACAAATAGTAATCTTTTCCTTCTTCATTGTTCTCTTCTGCAACAACTGCATACACATGACCTGCATTTTATAAAGTGTTAGTTAATACCAAAAATAAAGTATGATGTACAACAAAATGAACCAAAAAAAATAATTGCAAAAAAATTAACTCAAAAAATCACCTGAATCCACTAGGTCGGATACATGGTCAAAATCCATTGATGTCTCCATCTAGCTCAATTGTAGTGCTTTGGGAATTTGATATGAATCAATGGGAACCAACAGTCTACAAGACAATTTGTCAACCCACTTTTGTGATTTACATTCTTCCCACAAACAATACATGCATGAAGAGAAAAAAACATACCATCTGTCTCGTATAAATTACCAGTGAACTTGAATTTAAACTCATAAATTAGTGCATGTCACTCGATCCTGGAACTGTTCAACAATCTAGATAGTTTTCAATGTTAGATTCAGTGATCTACCAAAAATATCTATGAACCATTGACATACTTGGATTACCTGGACCCATCGTAGACTTACACCATCGCACAATTGTTTCTGCATCTATCAACTCAAAACCACCTTCGTACTTCAATTCTTCTCTAGCTAGGGCTCTTTTCACACATGCTCCTGCACCATCATGCTCTCCCTTACCATGTCCAGCCTCAGTGAAATTCCAAAAAAATTGTACACCGCTTGTCATATGCATCCTTGTCAACCAATAAAATATACTTGCATTCTTGAATTGTGTGGTGCAATTATCTGACCATATTAACTGTCGGTTGTATCGCATGTTCTTTTCCCTTAAACTATCATAGAAAAAATTAAAGCATCCTTGTACAAACTCCGATGAATGAGTACGATCATCACTTATGTAGAAGTGATACTCTCTTACAACCTTTCTATCCTCCTTTGTGCTATCATCTGCACACATGAATGCTATGTGTACAAAAATAGAAACTTGTGTAGAGTGATAATACATAGATTGCACTTCATTTTGAGGTTGTAGTGTATAATTTTCAGCGAAATCAATGATAGAGACATTGGTGCCAAGAGGAAATGTGTCCTTACATAACTTGAATTGCTCATCTAACTATCAAGCTCTATGTGTATGCATTATGTACTCATAAACTAGTTTGTCTTGAAACATTTTCATAAATTCAGCTACACATATATCGTTTTTCACTAGCTCACATCTCTTAAATTTTTTCCATCTTTAACTCTATATGTGACTGTCTTGTATTTTCCAAAAGAAACTAGTTTCGTACCAATTTCATGTGTGCTCTCCAAATGTACGCATATTGGTAAACGTTGCAAACCACCACATATAGAACAAGAACCTTCCAAACAAGGCATCTTATAATAAATGCAACCATCATGTCTATTGCATAGTACACTTGAAATAGATTCTCTTACCGACTTAAGAGGTGCTTGTATATTGCATTTTTGCAAAACATCGTTAGTGTGCAAAGTAGAACAAATATGATGAAAAAATATCATAGTGCATAGAAAATTCAATATGCATCCTACAACAACACGTGGTGCGTACATGATTAATCTTAATATAAAAAGGTTTTGTCATTTCAAAAAATATTTGAGAAATTCTTATTTGAGGAAACTTTGAAGAAATCTTTCATAAAATTTAGTTTGAGTCATATCCAAATAGTGTTTGGCATGTGGCTCACGATTTTTAGACCCAATTCGCCTTCTAACAACATCTCTTTGGTTGGGCAAAACTCTTGTGTTGTCATGCCAAAAAATTTCAATTAATGTTCTTAGTGCATCAACAACAACCTTGTCTTTGCGTGGTAGTCTACCCGAGAATCCCCAAAGAGAATTATTGTTAGGTTCCTCTATTTTTTCCCGCCTCTTTAATGATTTACTTAATGTTGTTCTACTAACATTTAATGACTTACTTGTTTTGCTTATCAAACGATATATTTTAATTTTCTTGCTCATTATGGTTGATGTAATGACACGTCGAGTAGCATTAGAATCTTTAGTATGTGATTTTGAACCAGTAGCTTGATATGCATCAAATAGATTTCACACAATAGTTCTTTCACTATTACTTTTAGATGATCTTAGGCCTAGAATTTTCATTGTCTCTCTAAAATTAAAATTTTTAATCATTTGAACAATTAATTGACATCTTGTGGTTTGATTTAAGTTTTCAAAATAGTTTTTCCATATTCTTTTAACCATTCTCCTACAAGTTCGTTCATTCATTTTATTGGGCATTGGCTTCAATATATTCTCATCAATGTCAATTAGATACTTTGGTTTCCTATGAATAATTCTAGGAGTTGTTAACATCGGTGCATTATGTACATTCAATTCATCAAATAGAGAAGGTGTATGTTCATCATTTAATTGATTATTTAATGCGGTATCTTCTTCAATTGCATTAGGTTCATACAGTAAATCAAATGTCTCTTCTTCAATTGCATTAGGTGCATTATGTTCATTTGGTAAATCGAATTGAGATGTTGAGGATGACATACCTTCTTCTCCCATTATTCTTATGTCACGTAATTTCTTCATACGCTGCCTTTGTCTTTCCTTTTCAACCTCTCGTTGTTCCATCGATCCTCACTTGTTCTTTCCCATGGTTGATATCGGTTGTCCTAAATAGAATCATATTACTTATATATGTAAACAAAAGTTCATAAACAAACAAATAAACATAAATATGCATCTTATCACTATTTTTTGGAATCAAACTATTAAACAATCACAATACTATTGGCAAAACTAATAAGAACAATAATTCAATTATTTGAAATCATGCAAAAACAAAAAATTCACTTACTTCTATGTATAAAATAGTGATAGAAGTGTAGACACAGTTCCGGTGGGGCCTTTAACGACCTCAAAAAATTCTTTTGAGGCCATTGTGGCTCTTGGGCAACTAAAACTATGTCTATGTACCGCGTACACACTACATTAATAATCGCATACGCACTGTTAGTCCATAAAATGTTGGCAAGCCCAACGATATTTTTTTTCCCATTATGTACTAATAAGTACCATGTACGCTCTCCTAAGCCTAAAAAATGTTATCGCAGGGTAGAAAATAATGGGCTCAGTACCCTGTATTGCTTACAAGTAATAATTACCACGTACGCGCTCCTATGCCTTAAAATTTTTATGGCACAATAGTGAACTAATAGGTTCAATACCCCATACGTGCTATTGGTAGTAGGAAAAATGTGAATGAAAAGGGAGGGAGGGAGAGACAGAGAGAGGGAGAGGAGGGAGGGAGAGAGAGATAGAGGGAGAGGGGGGAGGGAGAGAGGAGGGGGGGCGGAAGGGAAGGAGAGAGAGAGGGAGAGAAGAAGGAGGGAGGGAGGGAGAGGAGAGGGGGGAGGGAGGGAGAGGAAGAGAGAGAGAGAGAGAGGGAAGGAGGGAGAGGGAGAGAAGAGGGGGGGGAGGGAGATAAGAAGGGAGGGAGAGAGAGAGAGAGAGAGAGAGAGAGAGAGAGAGAGAGAGAGAGAGAGAGAGAGAGAGAGAGAGAGAGAGAGAGAGAGAGAGAGAGAGAGAGAGAGAGAGAGAGAGAGAGAGAGAGAGAGAGAGAGAGAGAGAGAGAAGAAGGGGTATGGAGGAAGGGAGAGGGAGAGTAGGGGGAGGGAGAGAGAAGGAGGGAAGGAGGGAGAGGGAGAGAGGGAGAGAGAGAGGGGGAGGGAGGGAGAGGTAGAGGGAGGGAGAGAGAGAGGGAGAGGGAGAGGGAGAGAAGAGGGGGGAGGGAGGGAGAGAAGAAGGGGTATGGAGGAAGGGAGAGGGAGAGTAGGGGGAGGGAGAAAGAAGGAGGGAAGGAGGGAGAGGGAGAGAGGGAGAGAGAGAGAGAGGGGGAGGGAGGGAGAGGTAGAGGGAGGGAGAGAGAGAGAGAGAGGGAGAGGGAGAGGGAGAGAAGAGGGGGAGGGAGGGAGAGAAGAAGGGGTATGGAGGAAGGGAGAGGGAGAGTAGGGTTTCATAGGGGGTCATAGGGTGTCATACGGTTGAATCCAGGACACAATATGACCCTTAGAACATAATATGACTCCTAACAACATCTAAGGGGTGATAGGGTGTCCTAAGGGGTCATATGACACTATATTATACCTTAGCACACCATAGGACCTATAAAAACACCAAATAGTGTCCTAAGGGGTCATAGAACACCATATGACCCTTTAGAACACCATATGGTGTTGTTATGGGTAATTGGTGTCCCAAGGGGTCATATGGCATTCTATGACCCCTTAAAACACCATATGGTGTTGTTATGAGTCGTATGGTGTCTTAAAGGGTAATATGGTTTCCTAAGGGGTCATAGGAGAACATATGACCTCTTAGGAAACAATACGACCTCTAATGACACCTAAGGGGCCATATGGTGGGCTAATAAAATGATATATTAAACTTAAAGTTATGAATAGAACATCATACAATAGAACATCAGTAGTTTAGTTTTGATATAGCTAAGTTAGACCATTGTCAGCATAAGACAGAATCCAAGCGAACAAACAATGAGGCTTTGCTAAAAAGAAAGTGTAAGAGCTTGACCTAACCCTAAGAGTACTGCCTAGGTTCTTAAACATATGATGCTATTAAATTTTCAAGGTTATAGGACTAATCTTGATTGTGACTATAGGAATTACAGAAGAAGAGAAAGAGGGAGGGAGAGAAGAAGAGAAAGAGGGATGGGGTATGGAGGAAGGGAGAAGGGGAGAGATCGAGAGAGTGAGGGATGAGGTATGGAGGAAGGGAGAAGGGGAGAGAGAGAGAGAGAGGGAGAGAAGAAGGAGGGGGGAGGGACAGGAAGAGAGATCAAATCCAGGACACAATATGACCCTTAGAACACAATATGACCCCTAACAACATATAAGGGGCCATAGGTTGTCCTAAGGGGTCATATGACACTATATTATCCCTTAGCACACCATAGGACCTATAACAACACCAAATAGTGTCCTAAGGGTCATAAAACACCATATGACCCTTTAGAACACCATATGGGGTTGTTATGGTTTATTGGTGTCCCAAGGGGTCATATAGCATCCTATGACCCCTTAGGACACCATATGTTGTTGTTATGGGTCATATGGTGCCTTAAGGGGTCATATGGTGTCCTAAGGGGTCACAGGACACCATATGACCTCTTAGGAAACAATACGACCTCTAATGACACCTAAGGGGTCATATGTTGGGCTAATAAAATGATATATTAATTTTAAAGTTATGAACAAAACATCATACAATAGAACATCAGTAGTTTAGTTTTGATATAGCTAAGTTAGACCATTGTCAGCATAAGAGAGACTCCAAGTGAACAAACAATGAGTCTTTGCTAAAAAGCAAGTGTAAGAGCTTGATCTAGCCCTAAGAGTATTGCCTAAGTTCTAAAACATATGATGCTATTAAATTTGCAAGGTTATGGGACTGATCTCGATTGTGACTATAGGAATTACACACTTGATTTATTTCATGGGTATGTACCATTCCAAGCCGTTTGACAAGTGATGATCATCATATACTACCACTGCCATGCATAAAACAAACTTTAATTTCTTTAGGTAACAGGCGTTGTGTAAGAACATGGGAACTCTCGCATACCCACCACTATCATTCTCCAGGACATCATTTGTGTTAATCTCCCTCTTTCTCTTCCTATTGGTTGTTTCCTTCTCAAAAACATATTGCAGGTACTCTGACTCGTCATGTTGCTTTGTTGACACTATTTTCCACATTTGCTCAGCTCATTAAAAACACATTTGAGAAGAATATTGCTGCAGGTTTTCTTGTTTGTCATGGTAATGCACCCGTGGTTCAATTTCAAACCCTATTCCTCCTATTCAATACACACACACAAATCCATCAGTCTTTTCTTAGGAGAGCATACATGATAAAAATCAAAGAGGAAGTTGCAAACAAGAAATAAATTCACTTACTTTTATATATATAAGTGCATACACAGTTGCAGTGGGGTATGGAGGGAGGGAGGAAGAGAAGAAGAGAAAGAGGGATGGGGTATGGAGGAAGGGAGAAGGGGAAAGAGAGAGAGAGAGAGGGATGGGGTATGGAGGAAGGGAGAAGGGGAGAGAGGGAGGGATGGGGTATGGAGGAAGGGAGAAGGGGAGACACAGAGAGAGAGAGAGAGAGAGAGAGAGACAATACACTTATATGTGTATATATATACTTAATATATTATACATACATACATACATACATACATACATACATACATACATACATATATATATATATATCATATTATACACATATTATATATTACATATATTATATGTATATACACATATTATATATACAATATGATATTATACAATAGCATGCACGTGCTGTTTATAGTAAAAAGAGTGTGTACGTGCTTCTTACACCATAAGTAGCCCATACATGCTTTTTATACCATAATACCTCATACGCGCTTTTGACTGTTTAGGCTTGGAAATAGGCCTAGATGACAAAGCTACGGTGTGGAAGTTCAATTTCCCTCCATTTCTCTCATTTTTGACGTGTTTTATTTTATCAACTTGGTTTATCAACTTTGTCATCATTAGGTTTACACTTCATCAAGTGGGTATTTCTAAAATTTCCACCATATTTTCACCCATCTTTTGAGCTTTCTAACCATATAATTTTTTTTCAATTTGAACAACAATAACATATTATTATTGAATTTCTTTTACCAGTGTCTCCATAGTTCTCACAGACATAGGCGCACCATTTTTATAATAAATTTTGATATACTTATCCAAATTAAAAAAAACTTAGTATATTATTGTAGTGCACTTGATTCTTTACAATTTTAAAAAAATAAAATTGTATTTTCGATTTGTTTAGTGCAACTTATGCTTCGCGCATGAACATGTACCTAATTTTCAAGATGTGCTCGATTGGAAAAATCATAAAAAACAAATACTCAACTCAAAATTACAAAAAAATATACATATTCTAGTGATCACTCTTAACAATCTTTCTGCCAAAGGATCTGTCAAAATACTAAATATAACTATGACTTTTTTGATGCGCACATCAGACACTATGTTATGTTTTTCAGAAAAAATCAGGGTCTGTTTTTCGTGCGTGAAGGATTTGACCCCCTTAATCTTATCCAATTTTGAAAAAGTTTAGTAGTTTGGAAACTAGATTCAGAGTACTAAAATATTTGTTCTTTGATAATCTTCATATCTTGAGTGGATGACTTTCAAATTTTGCCTCCAATTTCAGGTTCACTTGCTTTTAGAAAAAAGGTGTCCACTTATACCCCCTTTTTGACCACCATCTTTGTGCACTTACCCATTGTTGGAATCATTTGTCGTTGCACCAAAAGATCAAACTATGAATGTCTGATACAAACATTAGATTTAACGCGACCCACTAGAGGCAGTTAAGCCATGTCACAAGTCCCTAAGGAGGTACTGACCACCAAGTCAACAATCTCCCCCTCAAAACCAACTGAGACTTCAACATCCACTGAAGGGAGACTCGAACTCGTGACCCAAGGCTCTGATACCAATTTTTAGAATCATTTGTCATTGCACCAAAAGCTTGAACTATCAATGCTCGATACAAATACCAGATTTTACTTGACCCATGGGATGTCGTTAAGCTATGTCACGAGACCCCAAAGAGGTGTTGACAACCAAGTCAACACATACATCTAAATCGAAAGACATCTTTAACTAAACTAGTATGTCAAAGTCATCAATAATTTGAGTAAGGATACACCTAAATTAGAAGCCACCTTCAACCAAGCACCCATGTGCAAGGGGATCTAGTTCATTGAAGTCATCATAAATTTGAGTAAGCATAGATCTAATAAAAAACCACCTTCGACCAAGAAATCATGTGCAAGGATCCAATTCAATAAAGTCACCTAGGGGTCAAATTTGGTCTCAATGCACCTTCAAAGGTTTGAATCTTGGTGGATGACTCTTTTTTAATCACATACCATCATCCTCACCAATTGTGCTCAAACAATTGAGATACAACCTTTTAACGAATCTTACATTTTTATCTTGTACAAACTTTGCATGGCAACATGATGCACAATTGATTGCATTTAGTAATTTAATGTAAATTTAAAATCATGAGATTTTTTAAAATTTTGACTGATTAATTAAATTGTTATGTTATATTTGTTTTATTTTACATTTATTATATGTTTATATGTGTTATGTTTTTTGGTATTATGGATGTGCTGCATTAGTTTTGTCATTGATGTCAACACTTATCCTTCTGGAGATCTACATTGTTGATTCAACACTATGGTTATATTGGTTTACTATTGAACCGACACATTGTGTTCACCGGCAAGTTCAGTGACTTATGCACAGTCATCGGTATATTGTTCACCAATAGGTTATATGGTTCATCGACACTGATGATGACTTGTTATCATCTGGAGATCAATTGATTATGTCGAAGACATGGTTTGGATACTTGGTTTTGGTGTTTTGGTTATTGGTCTAATCAGGTTGACATATTTGTTGTTACCGGCAGATTGGTCTAGGTTATGGATTGGTATACGTTATCTATTCTAGATCAGCACGACACGTTATGGAGATGATTTATTGATTGGATATTGTTGTAAATGTATTGAGCCAACATGTTGTATCGCATCAAGACTAATTTGTAATTAATTTTATTGTAATATTCTTAGTAAGCCGACCTACACATTTGGTCTTAGGTTTTGTATATATGTAAGATCTCATTTGTGAGATAAGACATGGGATATGGTTATGGTATGGTATTGCAACATGGTATGTGCAAATATTGAAGATCATATGAGAAGACCATAGAGAAGATTCAAGGAAGGTTTGAAGATGTTTATTAGAGCTTAACTAGTACTGAATCTAGCATTGGAGATGTTATTTTGAGCAGTACATTATTCTAGGATTTAACCATCCTACTGTATTCATTGCGGCTCCCATTTGAGTAGTGTGCTCTAGGCGGTTGGCCTTTCTACATGTGCAAACCCCATTTGTATACACATACTATCTGTAGTAGTATCATCTGATTGTGGGTAAGGTTTCCCACTGTGGTTTTTTCCCTTACAGGGTTTCCACGTCAAAATCTCTGTGTTATGTGTTGTGGATGTTATTTCTCTTTCTGTTTCATGCATTAAGTTTCACCAATATTGATATTAACTGTTAATCTGTTTACCGATATTAAGTTTGGTTTATCGGTATTAAGTATCATGTTTGGTTGAGTTATAATTGGGTTGAAATTCATTGACAATTGATTCACCCCCCCCCCCCCACCTCAGTTGCCTTCCGGTTCCTAACTATGTTTATATTTAATTATTATGATTATATTTTTTTCTTTTGATTCATATATATGATCATGACATGACATTTTGTATCTTATCATCATTATAAAATCTCTCAAGTTAACATATTGTGAATAATATACTAATATTAAATGATAATTCAAGTAAATAACATATTCATTTAAAGTTAAAATTATTTAAAAAAAATATTCATTTGTATTATCCATCATTTTCCTTATGTAAACAAATTCTTCTTGAAAATTTAAAATAGACATTAATCATTATCTACAAACTAATAAACTAGCAATTGTACATTTTTTTGCATGCAACGTATCGCCAATAGGTAGGCAATTTTCCAAAAGATAGATAGAGGTATACAATTTTCCTATTTAATTTGTTTGTGAAGGTCGCTTAATTGGATGACAATCAATATATTCAAGAAGGCCTTAATTTGTGTACAAGTTAAGAGTTTGTTGAATTGTTTATTGTGATGGTTGAAATAATATGAAGAAAATTTTGGATTGTTGTAGTTCGTGAATAGTTGTATATGTCTAAATTGAAAATATTAAGCCAATTTTTTTTTTATTGGTAGCAATTTTATACACAATAGCAATAATTGTACAGGCTATTTGCATTGAATCTAAATATATTATTTCAAATTTTATTAAGGGGTAACAATATTAGATTTCATTGTTGAAATATAGCAGACAATTGGAAAATGATTTTTGGTTTCAAATTATCTTTAACAATTTGTTTTGAATTTTTTTATTAGCTATATTGAATGCATAAACACACGTGATTTGTAAGAGAAATGATGTGAGTTTCGAAAAGAACAATAAAATGGAGAAGCATGGATTCAACCTTAAAGATTTGTGCTTGGTGAATAGATGCATATCTTGAAAATGCAAATATTTAGTTTGTCGATAGAATTTATTTAAAAGAGCATCAATTTCTTTATAGAACATATTTGAGAGATTTAATTTAAATGTTACATCTTAATTTATGACAAGCCCTCATTATATCACTTTTTCTTTACATTCACTTCAAATAGCATTTTTGAAATTATCAATGTTTTGGTGTTTGACAACATTTTGTTTGAAACAAGCATTATCATTTTGTCGAAAGACGATGTTAGCAACACAATTCTAGTTTTGAATTTTCTTTAGTTAGTTAATTTGAGCTATCTTTAACAATCCATTCTCGAATGAATAAAAATGTTGTTTTTTGTTTGAGCGATGTATTAATAATTAACTAATTTCAAGATATCAAAACATGCTTTTTTTATTCAAGCAATGACACTAAAAGATGTTAATATGACAAAAGTTTTTTTTTTTTTTGTTGATAAAAGTGGAATATCCACTAAACTTATATATTAATAATAAAGAGTTTACATTGGGTTCAAACAAGGCATATCGATAGGAAAGAACCCACAAGAAAACCTTCGGTTGTAGCCTTTTAAAACAGATACAAAGTAGATACTACCCTTAAAACATATATACTGTCCAACCATACCCCCCCACCCTCCTATTTCTACAATTTTTACAAGAGTCCTTATAGGACAATTCAAAAAACCAAAGTATCCCCAATAGAAGAAGATGAACATGAAGAACCGCCAAGCAGATTAATGAGATAAAATTCCCTGTCAGGTCCATAGCTAATCAACTGAGAAAAAATAAAACCGTATAACCTTCCAGCCTGCAAAAAACCATTCCACTAGCTACAAAAAAGAACTTTGTTAGTTTTCCAAAAACCAAGAACTAGAGCTCTCATCTGGAGGTTCATGAGATGAGGCCAGAGGCGGAATCACCATTAGAGGGAACACCACATAAGCAGGAGCAGAGCACAAAAAAAACAAAGTGATTAATGAATGTAATGCCTGAAAGACAACCCAAGCTTTATCCACATACTGATCGGGAGCCAAATACAACAAAAAATCCATAGAGACTCGAGTGTTTTCCATGGAATCGCATATCAAACCCATTCGTAATTCATGAAGTAAATGGCCAGACCAACCATTAGCCAAAATCTCATGACGAGGGAGAAAGCCACCATAGTAAAAAGAACCCATATCAAACCGATAACTAGCCAATGCAAGAGAAACCAATGCCCAATTGCATACTATCGGAAGGAAAAACATGGACACCAGGAGGCGGACCAATTCCATATCCAATAAAACATCAAAACAAATAGTAACAAAGCGAGAGAGAAGCTCAGCATAAGAAACTTGAGGACAAACCTGCAACCACCGACATCCCAAAAACCTATGGAATTCAAAATCCACCGCAGGAATAAATAAATTAAAAACCTTACCAAGCTTGACATAATTGTCCTCATTTTAATTTTCTTCCCCCAATGCTCGGGCTTCTAAAACCACTATGTAAACACCAATTGGTAGAGAAGAAGACATTTGTAGTGGGAAGGGCTCCGAAAAAGCCACAAAAAGCATAACATAATCCACTTTGACAATAACATAAGATAACGTATTTGAAAGAGAAACTGTCCTAAATTTTCCATAAAGACACTACAAAATATCCATTTCAAGCATGCTTGATTAAATCAATTCACACAAATTAATAGCCTTCCATTAAAACCCATAAGTGGCTCTCCTGCAAGTAAGGACGCCACCTACAAATATGATTATCTCAAAACCAATTCTGTCAGGACCAGACATACACAAGGCTGCCAACTGTATGGTACTTACATCAAGGAATAACATCTCAGGAATGTACCAACTGTTTAAGAAGTTATAAGCATGCAAAATCTTATTGAAGGATTGAAAATAAAGACTGCACAGATCACACATGCTACCATCCTATAAGTCCAATAAATGATGTTATCAATGCCAAATACTTAAAGACAAAAAACCATATCAATATCAAATAACGACCTTTATAAAGCATCCCACTGACTTGAACATAATCATAAGGAAATATCTCCTCGAGCTTCGATATAGAAACAATTAAACCTTTTAGATTAACATGCACACTTCAAATAGATTGCGAAATCCCTTTTAACCATAGCACCCGGGATATACACCCCATCATCCAACTCAAAACAAATTTTAGAACACATCATATGTAAATAATGACATAAGACAACAATTTACACATATGATGCAAATATAATTTGAGCCGAGAGGAAGATGACATGCATACCTCAAGAAGTAAAAGAGACGGATGACGTGACATAAAATTCCATGACCACTTAGTTAAACCACACAACATAGAGGATACACCCCATCAGATTAAATCTTAGGATGAAATGCAAACTGTAATTTACCTGTCCACACCTCATGAGAAACACACATTAACATCTACCCCAAGTATAGAGTTGTAAGAATACACCATATGCCAATAGAAACATAAAAACCTCCTATCAACACATGTGGTACAAATACAATCTAATCAGAGAAGAGGATAATATGTATACCTCAAGGGGAAATGGAAACAATATCTCAATATAAGTAGCTTAACCTTTGGGATGGATCATATGCTCGAGAAGGATGTCTTGAGGAATGTCACATACTGCTACATTCTTATGATGTGCACCAGAGTCAATAGCCATATTAGCCAGAAAATCTGCCAGTTTATTTAGCTCTCTAAGGCAATGAGATAATGCAAAAGTATCAAAGAAGGATAATTTCTCCAAAATATGATCAATTATGTACTTCAAGTGCCAACAATTACTCTTACAACTCAAAACACTTTGAATGACGACCATTGAATCCCCCTGAATCGAAAGATCTTTAATCCCTAAGGAGATAGCCAAATCAATCCCAAGTGACAAAGCTTGGCATTAAGCAAAATTGTTTGACTGAGACCCAAGGGCATGACATTGAGCAGCTATTAGGATTGCATTATGGTAAAAAATGGCCATACTGGCCCCAACCAAACCCGGATTACCCCTAGAAACACCATCAAAGTGAAGCTTGAAATGACCTAGAGGAGGAGGATCCCATCTAGCAGCAAGTCTCTTATTCCTAGTAGCCAAAGCTCTTGCAACAGACCCATGGGAAGGGATGACAGAAAGAGATTTCCATGTCCTTGTAATCATGCCATCCCAATGAGAAAAAGATGTTAGATTATCTAAATTCTTATGAATATATGACAAGGCCACCTCCGAAATAGAAGCCTCTATCTTGGCTAAGATATCAGAGAGCGAAGCAGATAACTTTCTAAAGATCCTATTGTTCCTTTCTAACCATATGTTCTAAATAATAATCAATGGAGATATGAGCCAGATGCAGGCATAAAAGGAAGAGGATAACAAGATAGGCCATCCTCTAAAGTGGGAGAGAAGGTCATAGCCAATAACAAAATACAGACCTAGTTTCTCGAAAAGCCATTGCCAACAACCAAAAGCAAAGTCACAATGAAGGAACAAGTGAGAGGACGATTCCAAATTCTTATTGCACAAAACACAAGGGAAAACAACAGACAAACCCATCCTATCCAGTCTCATCCCAGTAAGAACCCTGTCTTGAACAACAAGCCAAGCAAATGCTCCAACCTTCAGGAGGCAAGCTGGATGCCAGAATAATTTATAAGGCCAAGAAGAAAGGGCCTTAGCCGGCATAAGAGAATTGTATCCATCTTTAACTGAGTATTTGCCAGATGTGTTCTTGGTCCAAATAAACTCATCTTCCCTCTCAGACAAGATGATAATTCTATCTTTGAGGATAGTACAAAAATCTGCTTTCAGGGACTAACACATAGAAAATCAATCGATTTCCATTTAGCCACCTTCACATGTCCATTATGCACAACATTAAAATAATCAAATAAGAAAACCCCCCATTTATCTAGAAGAATTGATTTCAAAGGTGACCAATCCCTAATAGAATCCAAAGGACAATGACCATTTCAAGCATCATCCCAAAATCTAATTTTACTACCATTATGCACAACCCAAGAAAGATGCAACAGTAAGACACTTCTACATTTCCCCATAAAATTCCAAATAGCCGACCCCTGAGGCAAACTCAAGGCACAAAAAAACAGACTCCCTAGCTCCATTATAAAGATACTTGGCAAACGTGATCCTAGCCCAAAGGGAATCTGGTTTATCATACAATTTCCATACTAGCTTAGCCCCCAGGGCCAAATTTTGATTCTCCAAACTGCGAATTCCAGACCCCCCAAGCTCTTTAGGAAGACAAACCTTGTCCCAGGCTAACAAGGGGATCCTATATTTCCCATCCTTATTATTATTCTAAGGAAAAGATCTCAGAATATCCTTTAAACTGACAATAGCAGCCTTTGGAGCTTTTAGAATTGATATTAAATAGATTGGCACCGCATTCAACACAGACTTATTCAACACAATTTTCCCAGCCATGGTGAGCCATTTAGGGTTCCATGACAAGATTTTCTTTGAAACCCTTGAAACTACTTTATCCTAAAAACTCACCTTATCCTTTTTAACAAAAAAGGGGATTCTGAGGTAGCTGCAAGGGAAATCTCCAAGTTGGAAACCCCAAAACTTCTAAAGCTTATCCTGGATCAGGGAGTGAGTGTTTAAGAAAAAAATCTTATATTTCTCCTTATTGACCTTTTGACCCGAAAATGATACATAATTCCTAACCACTTGATCTATGACTCTAGCCTCTTTCAAGGATGCACTACTAAACAATAGAGTGTCATCAGTCAAAAGGTAATGGGAAATCCTCTGATCAAAGTTTTGAATTTTGATACCCTTCCATAATCCGTTCACCCGAGCTGATCTGATTGCCCAACTCAGAGCTTTAGCTAATAATATAAATAAAAAAGGGGACAGAGGATCCCCTTGCCTCATCCCCCTAGAAGAGTGGAAGAAGCCACAAGGGGACCCATTGACAAGAACCGAGAATCTTGCCGAGGAAATACAAGACATGATCCATTTTATCCAAGCCAAAGAAAAACCCAACCTTGACAGAACAAATTTTAATGCATTCCATTCGACCCTGTCATAGGCCTTCATCATATCTAACTTAAGGATCATGGTAGGGTATTTCTGAGCTGAAATCGAATGTAAAACCTCATGAGCAACTATAGTCCCTTCAAAAGTTTCCCTATGTGGAACAAAACCTACTTGCTCAAGGGAAATTGTTCTTGGTAAAAGTTTGGCCAATCTCATAGAAATTACTTTGGCAAAGATCTTATAGATGGTGTTACATAAGGCTATAGGTCAAAAATCTACAAAGGTTTTAGGGTCCTCCTTCTTAGGTAAAATAACAATTAAGGTAGTGTTCATCTCTTTAAGGATAGACCTATTTCGCCTAGCTTCCTCAAGAGCCAAAAGGACATCCGGACCCATAAAATTCCAACATTTCTAGAAGAATAAAGGAGTGAAACCATCAGGCCTAGGTGCCTTATCCAGATTCATAGCAACATAGCCCCCTTAACCTCATCTAGTGAGAAAGGAGACATTAGCATTCTATTGTCATTGGGAGAAACAAGAGAGGGGATGTGAGAAGAGATATTGTTAGAGTCATCGATATTCTCAGATGAAAGAAGATTCTTAAAAAACTTTACCACTTCCCTAGAAATGTCCCCTTCCTCTGAGAGAATATTCCCTTGACAATCCTGAATACAAGAGATCCTACTCCTGGCCCTTTTCATTTTAGTGGTAGCATGAAATTTTTTTGTACTCTTATCTCCATCAGCTAACCAAAGCTCCTGGGATTTTTGTCTCCAATATATCTCCTCTCTTGCCAAGATTTCTTCTAATTCACTCCTGAGAGACCTAATTTCATCCAACACCCTAGAACCCATACCATGAAGCATCACATGCCTATTCAAAACCTCTATCATATCTAAGATCCTTTGTTTTTCTTCAAAAACATTCTTGAAATGAAGGGAGTTCCACCCCTTGATATTTTTTTAAAAAAAACTGATCTTCTTGACAATCTGGAACATTCTAGAACCTCTAATGAATGGAGCCTCTCCCCACCATTGTCGTGGGAGGGAAAGAAAAGAAGGATTCCTAAACCACATGGGTTCGAACTTAAAAGGCAGTTTATGAGAAGGTCTATCTCTCACAATAGACATGGAAACTGGGAAATGATTAGACCCGGACAGGGGAAGGATGGAAGAGAAAAACTCAATATCTGATTCGAACCAATTGGAGGAAAGTAAAAATCTATCCAATCTTTCCGCAATTTGAGAGAAATTCTTCCTCATGTTTGTCCATGTGAAATGACCATTATTTGGCTTGCAATCAAAAAGAGACATCAAAAGTGAATGCATTAAAGTCATCCATAGACTTCTTATTTGGACAAATACCCCCTGATTTTTCTCCTAAATCCAAAATTGCATTAAAATCTCCCCCCAAAATAATAAAGGCATGATTTTTAAGGGGGGATGAAACCCTAATGAGTTCTTGCCAAAGATTGTATTTAGCCAAGATACCTGAGGGGGCATAAATGTTAAACACCCATACCTTAAATCTAGAGTCTTTATATGATACTAATGATAACATCCAATTTGGCGTAGTAGCGACTAATTCCACATCAACCACAAAATAATTCCATAATAATGCCAGACCTCCTGATGCCCTAGAGGCCGGGAAAAATAAAAACTTCCACCTCTTCCAAGAAGAAAATACGAACTCAGAATTCTCCAAAGAGAGCTTAGCCTCCTGAAGCATGCCTAAATCCCACTCAACCAAGTCTAACTGAGACTTGATCAAGCGTCTCTTGTTAAGGGCATTTAAGCCCCTAACATTCCATGAGATAATCCTCATTGCTCTCGAGGGGAGGTCGACACTCCCCTCTTTTCACTCATGGGAGAAGAACAGTTCTCCCTAAAGCTTTTATGTATGCTTCTCTTGACTGCCATAGATCTAGTAACCAAAGGACTGAGGACACACTTTTTTTTCTTTTTAATGGAGCTCAAGTCATGGCCACTACTTTTCCCATTACCTAAAGATAATGTTGAAGCCTTCTTAAACCCAGGGGAAGCAAACAAAACTTGCTGAATGCCTGCATCTATTTCCAACTGAGTTTTACGGTTTTTTGGAGGTCTACCCCTGCCTAGGGACACAACCAAGATAGGGAAATTCAGCTCAACTTGGGAAATAGAAGAACTAATAGGCATTTTAACAAAAGTTGACCGAGGAGACGGGACCAATTCCTAGGGAACCACCCGATTAGAAGCATCTTGGGTGACATTAATAGGAACCTCTGAGGGATTAAAAGAAGGGGATAGTGGTAAACTCTTATGAATTAAATCTAAGTCATTTCCAATAGAACACATAATCTTATCTGAGACCTCTTCCTCCAAAAGATCCTTGTTAATCTTGAGCAAATGCTCAACTTGCTAAACCATGTGTTCATCTGGAGAAATATGTAAAGGCACCTGAGGCATGCCACATTCCCTAGTAGGCTCATTATACACTAACTCTTTTACTTTCTGAATTAGAGCAGCATCATCAAGACTAAAGGGGGTAGACACACCCAGAGCAATCACCCCAGTATCTGCAATATTATGAGGAATATCCATATGACCAGCCGACCTTTCTAAAGAACAAAGGGCCTCATCACCTAGATTGTCAACAAGCCCCTCCTTCTGAATAGGGCAATGATTGGGGCTTTATAAGGGAGGAAGACATGTCTGGCTAGCTAGATTAGCAATGCCATCTTTAACCTAAACGACAGACTTAGAAATAATAATGCCTTCCAACTCGACCTAATCTAAAGTGTTCTCAACACTCTCCAATTTGTCAGCGGAGGTTTAATGTTTAAATTGGATGACATTATTGAGACCCTCCTTTAACTGGCAATTAGACTCAATCGAGACATGAATGGATTCATTAATAGGGGTGGTATTGAAGGGAGCATTCAAACCTTCCTTATTATTTATACCAGATTTTGCATTACGAAAATCCAGGAACAGGGGAACATCCATGACAATCAAATTTTGACAGAGATCATTATCCATTTTCACAATAGGTTGTTTCCAAATGCCCTCATTTGATTTGAGATTACATGAAATCGGGCATACAGAAGTAGGGGAAACCAACACACAAATTTTTACCAGAACCTTCCCTTCCTCAAAAATAGATTTAGATGTCAAAAAATTCCCAAAGTTATCCCCTATAGATTTCAACACTTTTGGATCCATGAATTCAAAGGGAAGCTGAGGTAATCCAAACCAAACCAGTAGAGTTTTAGGTTTGACACACTCTGGGACAAAAAAGGGTTTCCAAGTGGAAACCCTAAACAAAATATTACCAAGCCAATGATATGAATTCGCAAGAACATCATCCTTAAAATGGGGGGATTCAAAAACCAAAACATAGGAATTAGATGATAACAACTGAAAACAAATTAGTGCAGGCCAACATTTATGCAATTTAGAGTGCAATTTAGACAAATTGGTTCGAGGACCCCAGAATTCCCCTAAGATAGCCACAACATGTAATTTAGAGGCCTTTTCTACCATAAAAGAACCACAAAAATCAAAACACGACCGCATGAACCTTACCTCTTTCGTCGGGGCTGTATCACCCATGTTACCTTTTTCCAGACCAGAGAAAGGAAAGGCTTTATTACTCAAGATTGCCATGTCTTTGCCAGAGATACCAGTGACACCCACCTGTTTGACAGACCCATATTCCCTTGAAGTAGCATTGACTCCCGCAACCACCACTTCAGCAAAAGAATGGTTAACAGTACCAGAGAATCCCGACTGCTTCCCCATGTTATTGTTCCTCCCATTATCATTCTGACCTCACTGGTTTAAGCTCCCCATATGACGACGCAGAAAAATCTTAAAAAAGCCCTAAAAATATTTGGAGACCAGATGAAATACTAGTTAGTAGATATGACTATTTTATATAAATGCATGTTTTCTTTTTTTAAATTTTAATCTTAAATGGTGTTTTTAGCATTGCACATACATAAGGAATAACATATTGCAATCCGTGAGTTGTGCATATAAATGAAAATGAGAAGCCTATTTAGCCTTTGTGTTCAATTTGTTGAACAAGCAAAAAATTTATAAGAAATTAAAGCAAGTTGAAAGATAAACAATTCTAATTGCGAAAGGAAATTATAAGATATATTTGAATAAAAATAACACCATAAAAGCTATGTATAATATGTGGCATTATAAACAAAAAACTATGACTATTGTTTAGTAGAGGAACATTTCATAGATAGAAAGCAAGCTAAAATAACAATACCTTGAGTACATGGACATAAACAATGAGTACCTCAAAATGAAAATTATTTAAAAACAATACATCAAATAGGAGATCAAAATTCAGTTGAGAGTATAATAACATAACATGGTTTATCATGACATAAATTGTCTGATATTTTATTGGAGTGAATAGAAGACAATCAAAATTGTAATGTCTAATTAGAGAGACTTTAAAGGTCTGATAAATTTGTTGATGTGAATATACAGGTACAAGTAAAATATTGGTAATTATGGGAGCAATTCATAACATGCTATAAAGAGCAAGCCAAAATAAAAATAGGTTGAGTACAGGGACATAAAGATTTAGTGCCCCAAAATGATTAAAAAAAATAAAAATACATAAAATAGGAGATCAAGATTTAGTTAAAGAGTATAACAATATAACATGGTTTATCATCACACAAACTATCTTATATTCTATTGTAGCAAATAGAAGACAATCAAAACTGTAATGTCTATTTACAGAGACTTTAGGGGACTGATCAATTTGTTGATGTAATATATAGGTTCAACTAAAATATTGGTAACTATGGCAACAATTCACAACATGTTTGTTTGTCAATGTATCTTCACAAGGTTGTTTGGAAAATCAACAAAGGTGTATACAAGAATTGAATATTTCTTTTGCGGAACAACAACCTGGTCAAGGAAGGAACATTTAAAATTAACAATTAGAATTCATTAAACAAATAGTGCATTCAATGTAGATAGTAGAATTTAAGTCAAGCTTAATTGTGTGGAAATTCACCTTCGTTTTTTGTGTAAGATTTTGTCATGGATTTGAAATGAAAGCATTATCTTATGCTTGTTGCAATGTGACATTGTGCCTGCATTTAGCAAATAGTTAATTCAGACAAGGTGAATGAAGGAGGAACAAATACTTAGTAAAAGCCACCATAGGTATAGAAAAAAGACAATGATAGAAGCAAGTGAAAGGTTATTATTGGATGTGGAGAATTGAAGTTGTAAACAAACAATTTTACCAATGAAATCATGAATGATACATTGTATGAACAATGTGTCTACATTGTATGACCAATGTGTCTACATTGTATGACCAATGTGTCTACATTGTATGACCAATGTCTCAACATTGTTTGTGGAGGAGTGGTAGATGCAACCTGGAATGATGGAATATCAACAATTAGAATTCAATGAACAGATAGGGATTTCAATGCAACTAGCAAAATTTAAGTTAAAGTAAATTATGTGAAAATTCACCTAATTGGTTTTTTTGTGTAAGATTTTGTGATGGATTTAAAATGAAAGCATTGTCTTATGGCTAGTGTCATGTAATATTGTGCCTGCATTTAGCAAATAGTTAATTTATACAAGGTTAATGAAAGGAGGAACAAAGACTTAGTAAAAGCCACCACATGTATTGAAAAGAAGAGAACATTAGAACAAAGTGAAATGCTATTATTGTATGCGATGAATTGAAGTTGTAAACAAACCAGTTTAGCTGTGAAACCACCAAGGATACACAGTATGAGAAATGTATTAACATTGGTTGTGGAGGAGTGAGAGATGCAACCTGGAATCATGGGAATGCTTAAGTTAGTAGGATGGATCTGGTTCTATAGGGTATGGTCTTGCTACTAGATCTACTGCTGCACCTGCCTTTTCTTATGGATATGCCCTCACTTCAGTATATAGCCAGCCTATATAGCCCATACCTGGATGAGCTATAGATAGTCGTGCAGGTGGCCTATATGAAGTACCCCCCTTCCCTATTTCTAAACTCTATAGAGTAGGGGTAGGGTAGGATAGGCTTGAAAATGGTGCCAACCTGACTATATATACATAGTCGCGCTCCTATCCCCATAGACCCAGCTATCGAGCCCCTGCTCGATTCTAGCACTTATTGATGCAGGATTCTTGCCCTACCCCCATAGAATTGTGGGGGGATGGGTACTATAGAATTTGAGGGAATTTAGCAAATAGTTAATTTATACAAGGTTAATGAAAGGAGGAACAAAGACTTAGTAAAAGCCATCACAGGTATTGAAAAGAAGAGAACATTATAACAAAGTGAAATGCTATTATTGTATATGATGAATTGATGTTGTAAACAAACTAGTTTAGCTGTGAAACCACCAAGGATACACTGTATGAGAAATGTATTAACATTGGTCATGGAGGAGTGAGAGATGCAACCTGGAATCATGGGAATGCTTAAGTTAGTAGTAAAACAAATGTATAGGCATAGGAATGTATAGAAGAAAAAGTGATTTGAAGGACATTTATTCAATTTGGTGCATTTGATGTGTGCATGTATATGTGATATAGCCATAACCGGTAAAACCCTCAAAGAGAATCAATCGACTTGTGCAGCAAGAGTAACACAACGAAAGCAATAGGAAAACATAGCAAGATTATAGAAGAAGATCATATTATTGCCTTAGAACTTCCAACAACCAACCGGTTATCATCTTACAATCATCATAGAATATCTGGTAGTTAACTGGTTACATGCAGGCTTCAAGCCAGATACAATCCAACTAAGACTCTAAGAATCAACCGGATCACTAAACATGAATCTCAATCCTTATTCTCAATTCTACTTCCTCTGCCCCTACAAATGATTACAAAATGTTATATTTATACCCACCAAAACATATCTGGGTTGGCCACAAAAGATTACATTTACCAATGCAGTAAAATGAAATGTGTAACTAGGTCAGCCCTAAGAATTAAAGAAATCCTTTCGAAAAATAACAACCAAGAAGTGTGGTTCAGTAGAAAGGTCGGCCACACGCCAAAAAACATTAGACAAGACCCAAAATAGATCCACATGTCAAGAATCACTCCTGAAATGAAGAAAAGTTAACCAGTAAGCACAAGAACTATCTCAGAACCAAGAAACAGTCAACCAGGAGCGATAAATGATCAGAAAAGAATCCAAATGGACTTAAAATATGGAATTAAGCACATGAACCAGCCTGGAAACCGAAAAATAGGATCTAAAATGAAAAGAAAGCAACTATCGGTACCAACTGGTAAGAACCATAAAATTGTATACTCAACTAAACAAGAACTAAACTAAAAGGAAATATTTTTGGTTGATGCAAGATTGCTCAGAGACCGAGGATGCTCCTGCATCAATACATTAATTACTTGAGTTGACATACCTTAAGGAGGAATTATGGTACTTAAAATGAGCTATAAGAGCTAATCAAAGTGTTGATGTGTGGGTAACATGTATACACCGGTACTAGCAATGGACAAGAGAAACTATGGAAGAATCAAGGAAGTGAGAGGCATTGAGGAACGACAATTTAAGTACTGATAAGGTAATAACTGAGAAAGGAAGTGTAAGAAGAAAGGGAGGTGAAAATGTTTAGCTATGATTTTAGATACCCTCAAAGAGGATACAATCAACATGAAAGCTTAGAAATGTAATAAGAGAAGCAATCAATAGTGTTCTTACATAGATGAACGTATATAAACAAGAGAAAACTATGACAATTTGAAGGAAATAATGTTACCTCTTGGAAGGCTTTATGGATAATATTTGTTGCTAACTTCAAAATCATCACCACATGGAACTACCACAGGTATGATTTCATCAATAGTGCCATATATAATAGAATTGATGATCAATATTAAAAGATACAAATAGTAATTCAATTCAAAAAAATATTAAAAAAATAACATAATAAGTCTTTGCAACAAGAAAATTTAATAGTATAATGAAAATTTAAATGTAAATTAAGTAGGAATCACATTAAAATAAAATTTAACAATACAATGAGAATTTTAACATAAATTAGGAAGGAATCATATTCAAACAGTATGCATAAAAGTAAACCTTGGTAATGCTTGAACATAAGTCTCAATCACAACATAGTGTGGCTGCATTTAGCAAACAATTAAATTATACAATGTGAATGAAAGGAGGAACATGGAATTAGTAAAAGCCATCTGTCACGCCCCACCATGAGGCGCAAAGGACAAAACAAAATAGATAATGAAAAAGTGAACAATTTTTTTTATTTTTTTTATAAAGATTATATTACATATGCATGGAGATACATACATCAATATGAAAAGTGATACACAATTAACAATTTGCAATTGTCCTCAAGGCCCCATATTGATGCAACACAAGGTTGAACATCATCCATAACCCAACAAAGAAATGCTATACAAATAACAACATTTCTCAATTACATAGGTACAAGATACATATTACATTGCTGAAGATTACACATAAGAACATCAAATACTTTACAATGGATCCTCAAGATACAAATCTCCAAGAGTCCCATGATGGGATGAATACATAAATTTGGCACAATACAATCTTCAATCTTTTCACAAGCCTCCTTGAACATGCTACGTAAAGAGCCAAACCCAATGGGTGAGAATAGCACTCCACCCAACCATGTGGCACGATAAGGTCCACCACTCGTGCCAGGAGGTACCAACCAAACCCACAAGGTAGAAGAAAAACATACAAGGGTACCATCATGACTCACAAAATAATTCAACGAAGCTATACTCACATGAGACTCACAATAGAATCCATAATACAAAAAACACATGAGGCTCACAAGAGAATCAACTAGACAAATTACACATGAGGCTCATAACAGTAACATAACAAGAGACACAAAAGTAAATCAACCAACTTCCAGAGGCCCAAATCAATCCACAAAAAGATAAACCAACATAAGTTAACCAGCCACTTCCAGAGTTCCAAAAATAATCAATAGAAGGAATCAAAGGATGCAAGTTACCACTAGGTAGCAATAGGGAAGAGTGTCATCACTAGGTTGTCATGAGTTACCCTGGTAGGTCTTCACTAGGTCCCGACCCCCATCCTGGGTTACCCTGGTAACCTCTCTCGACCATCGGCCCCCATACAAAAACTAGTGGACCACACCAACCTTTCAAAGAGAAAATATTGGTGGAAGCCATTCCAGGCCCTTCTCTACTTATCTCAACCCTATACAAGCACTTGCGCATAATAGAGGAAATAAGAATTAATCTTTATTAATATTATCTAGCTACCCACCCAAGTTCATTATTTTATGTTATCACTTGATTACAAAACTCTCATTCAGTATCCCCAATGAAATCCACTCCTTCAAGATTGCACCTAGGAATCCAAGCAACACCACAAATCAACCAGAAATCTCAAGATGGTGATTCACCAAAGTACCATAGCAAGGCTTGACTCTCTTGCTAGAATAATATAACATACAAGGATAATCCAAGGTAGGCTAGGAAGACCATCTAGGTTCCAAAACAAACAAGACTTGAACAAATTTCATCAAAAGAGAAGCATGAATATACAATAAAGAATCCTCAAACTCCCTTCCTAAGCCTCTGGATATCAGACACGTAAAACCACACATTTGAGTATCCCCATAATGAAAGACAAGATATAGAAACAAAAGCAAGGTCTCATTATGATAAAGACAACAAGTTCATTCGAATCCACCAAAGAGACCATAATAACACTTGTACATTAAATTTTATAGAGATTGTAGCATCTCTGATAAGGCAGCGGACAAATTTCCTATCACGGAAGGTGAGAAGAAGAAAATGGTGAAGGTCGACAACTCCTATCACTCCCCAAAACATATATGCAGGCCATGGAGGTTTGTCTTATTTGCTACAATTACCTATATAGCTCTAGATGGCAGGTTTACGAGAGCTTACGGACACCACTTTGTCTTGCTCAATCATTTTTGCCATGGGGAAAAGGTGAGTTTGCCATATTTTCTTGCATGTTCCATGGACCATACTATCAAAGAGATACAGAAAGATCCCAAGGGTGACCATGCTCTTCACCAGGGTCTTATGGCTCTTTTTTATAAAGTGTTGAAAGGTAAATGCATTGAAAAACCTATTAAAGGTAAAAATGCAAGAGATGAGGAAACATAGAGTGAGGTTAGTGGTTTTAACTTCGACTCGGAGACTAAAGGCGATTCAGAGGAGCCAAGTAAAAAGGGGAGGAATAAGAAAAGAGGAAAAGGATTATGGTGGATTCAAATATTTCAGAGTCTGAGGCCGAGTCCTTCGAAGGTAAATTCATAAAAAATAAGAAAGGGAAAGGCACCAACAAGCAAACCCAGGGGAAGAAGAACATCAACAAGTGAGGGAACAAAGATATTAATCAAAATTTGATTAATTCTAATGAAGAGGCAGATGCGAATAAAAATGATGATGGGAAGGATAAGGAGGGGGAAGAGAGGCCAGTTGTGGGCAACAATGAGGATTTGAACACTCAAAGTCTGCATAAAGAGGATCAAGAGGAGAAAAGGGGTAAATCTAGAGATTGTGTTGGAGAAAATGAGAGTATTAAGGGTTTCTATGACACCGTCAACACAATGGTGAAAGACATTGGCAGCTTGAAGAAAGATATGAATGTTGTCAAAAGAGCAACGATGGGCGACAAACCCTTGACTGAAAATGTTAAAGAGTTGGCGGTAGAAATTAATAATGTTGAAGCCATTGAAATAATGGTGAGTAAAATTATTGCAACTAAAAATAAGGTTAAGGAGATGGCAAAGAATAAGGAGGTGAAAGGGATGAAAATTTCTATGAAAAATCTGGGCAGCAAAATTGACAGAATGGAACTCACTGTAAAGAAGATACCTGAATAGAACTTTCAGATTCTCAAAGCATTGGTGGACAACATGAACATTTTGATTAATAGTTTTGACAACATCAAAGAGAAAGAAGGCGACAAAGATCAGCTGGACAAAAAAGATCACGAGAAGAGGACTAGAGGTAATACCAGGAATAAGGGTGACATCAAAGGTCATGAGCTAGATGATTTAAAGACCTCTGCAGACAACATGAAACAAATGGTGGTCCATGCTAAAGATATCATGAAAAATATCTAGCTGTCTTGGTTTTGGTCTCAGTCTCGGTCTCTGTCTTTGTGCTGTCTTTTTGCTTTCCTCTCGCTGTCTTTCGCTGTCTTTTTCTGGTTCTTTATGTTATGTGTGTTGAGATCCCTTTTTGTTTGAATGGGATCAGTTTTTGTTTTAGAAGTGATCAGGCATGATCCTTTCTAGTTATTTGACTCTCCTGCTATGCAAAAGGTTTGGGTTCCTTTCAAAAACCTATTTTTACTTAATCAAAACACTTGTACATCCAATGGTTCCAAATCAACATAGATTCCATTAGCTCAATTTACTGACATCATATTATTTCACATACATTGTAGTCCATTCCTATATATTTGCTTTCATTATATTTGATCAATTGCAAATTAAAAGAAGATTATCCAAGTTCATATGAAAACATATGCATAAATTAATCCTAAGCAGAACTTAACCACATGATTAGTTAATAGTAAGAAATATCATAAGAATAAACCTAAATACATTTACTTCCTCAAGAGTACACCAATTCCCAAATAAGTTTATATTTGTCAAATTTCATGCATTTGTATATTTCACATACTAAAACTCTATACTCAAACCCATTAATTCGAAAATAAGTAATTTAATCTTTTATTCTAACTTTATCAATGCCTAACTAAATTTATTCAATCATAACTATTTTAATTCCCTTATAATATCTTATCAAAATTATGAATATATATACATTTATCTAATTATTTGACCATTATCAACATAAAAGTATTTACCTTAATATAATAATGAGACAGTCTTAAAATATCTTATATATATATATAATCGAACCTCCAATGAATAATAATATTTACCAAGATTTTTAATAATATAGTAAACTATTTTTAAATATATGTTAAAAAATAATAATAACAACCATGTCAGTGCCTCCCCATATAGTGGAGATGGCACTATCTCCCCTCACTGCATGGATGGAGGTCGAGGCCTCACCACATAGTGGATGGAGGTGCCTCCCACTGTAGGGGTAGAGGCATCGCCTTCCCCATATGGTGGAGATGATATTGCCTCCCCTGACCATGTGGGTGGAGGACAAGGCCTCTCCACACGGTGGGTGGAGGTTGTGAGACAACTCAAATAACTAGAGGACAATTGAGAGGGGGGGGGGTGAATCAGTTGTCATCGGATTATATAACTTTAAGCATTCAAATCCTTATTACCGAAACACATAAACTCAATACCGGAATGCATAAACCAAATACCAGAATAACTGATATAGCAATTAAACGTAAACATAAATCACATAATAGTTACCATCCATCCAAAACACATGACACCAAGATTTGTACGTGGAGAACCCAGTAAAGGGAAAAACCATGGTGGGAAGCCTACCCATAGTCAGATAATACTTCTACAGTAAGTATGTGATTACAAAATGAGAGGCTTGCACATGCAGGAAGGCCAACAGACTAGAGCACATTGCTCATCACAAAAGGAGCCTCATTGACTACAAAATAAATCTAGACTACAATCTTGAATGAATATTGAGCTACAAGTATAGCATCTCCTATGCCTGAGTACAGTTCCAGTTAAGCTCAATATCGAAGGTCTTAAACCTCTCCCATAAAACCAATTCAATTACCTATGATTGACCAAAACCTCTGCATTTGATTACAATATTATTCGCACACATATAATCCTATAACCATAATCCCATATGCCCATGTGCCCATGATCTACAAAGAGATCTTACATCATATTTATACCAACTTGGGACCTAAATAATTAGATCGGCCACCTAAAAGATAATACAATAAATTCATAACATAAACCTGCAATCCAATGATCAACCAAGCCGGCTTAGGCCAAAAACAATGTAAACAATTCATTAAATCCCGTCGATAAATCATCAAGAACATCCTCCAACACGTTACATAAACCGGTCCATAACCTAGATAACACCGAACCCAAAATAGGTCGCCATAAACCAAATACAACACCACCGATGAATTGGAACATGAACAAGATAACCAGCAACATCTTGAAATCCATCTAGAAGCCGCACCAACACCACTTATTACATGCATCAAAAGATCTTCAACAAATCTCTACCGGTAAAACCCTTACTGGTGACCAAAAGGCTTACTAGAATAAATGATAGTATCTAAGTCATTAAATCTCGAACCAACTGATTGTGATATGCATTTGAATAGCATGAATGACAAATCCAAATCAATTCCACAAACCAAAGCATACCAGAGCATACTAGATCATTATCATAAACCAACCACTCTATCGGAACCAACTGGAAACCGGTAAACAACCAAAACATCCGGTGTTGCCATCAATGACAAAACATCAACACAACACATAATCAATTCCTCCAAATTTCCAACAATCTCCCCCTTTGGCATTAATGGCAACACTAGATGTGAAAAACATCCAAGTTTCAAGAAATGCCAAACAAGTCTCCCCCTATGGAAGACAACCAACAATCTCCCACAAAATGATATAGCAATGAAGCTCTGAACCAAACTCCCCTAATGAATATATCTCTCTCTAATGTTTTTCACAAGAATAACTCTCCCCCTTTGACATCAATGCCAAATATCTGACATAAATATCAAAGAAAAGTCATAAATCCTTTGATTCATATAGCTAACTACTCCCCCTGAGTAGTAGCACCACCACATCAATCCAAAATGAGTAATAGCTCCGATAATGCATACTGGACTGATGCCAATCATCATCACTTAGGTCTTTACTAGAGGGGCAGAAACCCCAAATCTATCTTTGAAGTACTCAAATGATTCTTTAGGTAAAGGTTTAGTGATGATGTCTACAATCATCTCTTCAGTGTTCACATAAACCAGTCTGACCTCATTTGCTTCCACCTTCTCCTTCAAAAAGTTATACTTGATAGATATGTGCTTTGTCTTAGAATGAAATATTGGATTCTTTGATATATCAATAGCAACAAAGTTATCACAGTGAATAACTACAGGTTCATTACAATCTACCCTTATATCCCTCAACATTTGCTTCATCCATAGAACTTGTATACAGTTAGGAGCAGCAACAACATACTCAACTTCAACAGTAGATAAAGAGGTACATGATTATTTTTTGCTGATCCATGAAACAAGCTTCTTTCTAAGAAATAAAACTCCACCAGATCTGCTCTTTCGGTCATCAACATCCCCAGCCCAATCTGCATATGTATATGCACATAATGTAAAGTCATCATTTTTAGGATATCACAAATCATATTCAGTTGTTCCCTACAAATACTTGAAAATCCTTTTCACTGCACTCTCATGATTTTGTCTAGGATCACTCTGATATCTTGATACAATACAAACTGCATTCAATATATCCGGTCTATTCCGAGTCGGATATAACAAACCTCCAATCATCAACTTGTACCTTGTAGGATTTACCGGTGCAGATGCATCTTTCTTTGTCAATTTCTCACTTGTAACCATAGGTGTACCAACCGGTTTAGCATTTTCCATACCAAATTTCTTCAACATCTCTCTAGCATACTTAGTTTGACAGATGAAAATACCTTTATCAGTTTATGTAATCTACAAACCTAAGAAATTTTTTATCTCCCCAATCATAGACATCTCAAATTCAGTCTCCATATTGTTAGAGAATTCCATACACAACTTATCTTCACCTCCAAAAATGATATCATCAATAAAGACCTCAATAATCAATGTCATCATCAATGATCTTATAAAATAAATTATTATCATCATTACCTTTAGTGAAATCAAACTTCAAAATATATTTATCTAGCCTTGCATACCAAGCTCTAGGGGCTTGTTTCAATCCATATAAATATTTCTTTAACCTACAAACCATATTTTTGTCAGTTTTCTCAATATAAACTTCCTCTTCAAGATATCCATTCAGAAATGCACACTTAACATCCATCTGATAAACCTTGTAGTTCTTATGTGTAGCATAAGCAAGAAATAATCTCACAGCTTCAATCCTAGCTACCGGTGCAAAGGTTTCACCATAATCAATTCCTTCCTTCTGAGAATATCCTTTACAAACCAATCTAGCTTTATTCCTCACAACTTGTGTTGGCATTTTTGATGTTTATGTTGTGATTGTCATTGATGGACACACACTTGCATTGAGATCCCCTTTATATGTATGAGTTAGAGCTCAATCGGTATTGTTCCAACCGGTATGGTGTATTATAGTCTTTAGACTATTGATGTTTTGCATAATGTGTTTCCCGGTCTGAAGCGGCATGTTGACCCCAAGCGGTTTGTGGATCCAAAGCAGTACGAGGGATTAAAGTGGCATAACACATTTTTACTAGTCTTCATTTTTGTATGAACGGGTAATACTCTATAATGAGTTACCAACCGACATTTTGTGATGAGTTACCATCCACCGATTGTTTGACGGTGCTGACACATTAACAGTGCTTTTTGTGTCATGGTACCAAGTATGTCTAGGTTCATTGAACCTAGGAAATTGTAAAGTAATCCTATTGGACCGACATGAAATCAGATTCCTTTATAAGGACATCATGTCTAGGGTTTTAGGTTGTTGATGAGGTCGCAACAAAAGTTTATGTTGTTGCTAGGGTTTAAGGTGGTTGAGGAGTTGGAAAGAATATGAATGTGTAGAAGACTGAAGTAATGCAGGAGTGCATTAGGAACGAACTACCAAGGATCTAACCAAGCAGTCAGTGCAACTAGCTAGATCAAACACTTGTTGATTACTCACATCTTTGACAAGTTTGTAGCCCTTAACCGGGTAGGCCCAAAAGCCTTTTGTAAATCCTCTAACAAGTTGGTTCACATATGTGGATCTAAAATCCTCTAGCAAGGTAGTCTTTAATCAGACTTATCTCCTAACAAAGATTGAGATTCCTAACAAGATCTGTTCTGGTAAAGAACATTGTAAGACCTTAACCGGTTTGACCTTAATCGGTCTGGTTCCTATTCTGCATATAGTGACTTATGAGTTCCATCTCATCATGGTTTTTTCCATTTGGGTTTCCAAGTCAAAATCTATTGTGTTATGGTGTTTGTGCTTCTGTGGGTGACTGCATTATTAGTTGTTTGGTTTGCATGTTTGTTAACCAGTTTGTCTATTAAACTGTTTTACCGATTTACTGTTAGTCTTGCAAAGTGTTTAAGTGCAAAGATTTTGGCATACTAATTCACCCCCCCTCTTAGTATTCATCAATTGGTATCAGAGACAACCTTTCTATAAGTTTGACCACTTGGAAAGAGATATGGGGGAATACACTTTGAGGGAACTTACCCATCGGCTCACTCAGTCTAAGCAAGCCTATGATGATCTTATGGTCAAATACAAGGCATCTCAAGAAAAAAGAAGAGAACATGCAGAAAAGCTGATGGAGCTATCTGAAAATAGTTTTTCAGATGAATTAAACATGGAAGCCCTAATTGCTGAAGTAAATAAGTTGAATGAATCAAACTCCAACCTGAGAAAGTAGTTGGAAGGACTGACTATCCGGATGTGTCAAGAGCTTGAGAACCGGAGGAAAGCTGAAGATCTAGTGAAAGAAAGAGATCATGAGATCTCCAAGCTGAAACAAGAGATGAGTGCCCTAAATGCTCAACTCCATGCAAGCAAAGTGGAAAAGGAAGACATGCAAGGAGAATTGAACACTACCATCTCTGAGAATGAAAACCTGTTGGAAAAAAATGTTGCTATTTCCAAAGAACTCTCTGAGTCAAAGGAAATACTTGCTAAGTTCAACAAGAGTACTGTCAAGCTAGAGAAAAAGCTTGAATCTGCCAAACCGGTCAAGAATACCAATGGAATTGGTTATTCTGGTCATGAGGAAGGTGAGACCTCTAGTACAAATGTTGGAACATCAAATAAACAACCGACATCAAAGGATAAAGGTAAGCAAAAGTTTAAACCTATTTGCTTTAACTGTCTTAAAGAAGGACATACTGCAAATGTGTGTAGGAGTAAGGCTTACAAAAAATTTCCTTATTTCCTAAATGATAAGCCTAGATCCTATAGATTTGATGGTAACTGTTATGCATGCAAAAAGTATGGGGATAGAGCATCTGAATGCAGTCTGTTATGAATAACACTAGAAGATATCCTCAGAGGACCCAAGGAGTTGGTCCTGAACCTTTTGTGAACCGGAATCACAACCGGTTTAATACCTTCAATCATTAGCCAATAAGTGGTGGTTATTGAGTGGCAACTGGATGGAGAGCAAATTGTATGATCTGTCATGGTCATGGTCACACTGCTGCAACATGCAGAAGGAAGAATGGAAACATGAACAATGGACCTTGGAGAGAACCTGGATTGGTCTGCTATTACTGCAACAAACCGGGTCACATTGCTAGATTCTGTAGATCAAGAAAGAACATATCTGATGATATACCAGTCACTCTAGAAGGAAACATTGATGTTGACACTGTTCAAGTGGATATGAACAAAATCTAGAAGGAGAAACCAGCGGTGCTACAAGAGGAACCAGTTTTTACACCTAGTGTGGAAATCATGAAACTGGCAAACTAAGCTTCAGAAAAGCTTAGGGGGAGAAAACAACAAAATGTTTCAAACCCCCTGTTTACACCGGTAAAAGACCTTAACGGGTATGTTATACCTGTCATTTGGTAGAAGACCAGAAATGGTAAAAAGGAAAATTAGGGTTTATGCCCTAATGGAGGAGTATTAATGATGGTAGGTGAGGAATATGTTTAAAAACATTTTTCAAATCATTTCTCACTATCAGTTTTCAAGCAAAGAAAGTTTTTCAAAGAGCAGAGCGACGAAAAGGCGATTTGAGAAGAGATTTTGAGAAATTGAGAAACCGCGAAGGACATTCAAATTCAAACTGGAAACAGTCAAGTGGAGAACACAAAGCGGTGATTCAGCAATCGACAGAGTGTGAAGCGAAGGAGAATCGACAAGCCCTAATTTCATGTGTTTCAAAAGGTATTTCTTGAGTTCTTAAGATTTCTATCATGGATTCCGCATCTCATACCAGTTCTAGTGCATCTGTCGAGTCTGCAAGTTTTAGTCAACAGAAATCCAAGTATAATGCCCTATCACAAGTTCCAGCTGGTGTGATAGTAGAAGAGGGAATTTATGACTACATAGATTGCAAGATTGAAGACGTAGGGTCTCTAGCTATCCACACCCAGTTAGGTTTATTTTGTGGAAAAGATAAGAAGATCAAACCGGAGTTTAATATTTTGGAGAAGAAAAAGCTCCACAATGCTATTTACTTCCTAGAGGATTTCACAGAGGATCATATAAGGATCATTCTGAGTAGAGTCCATGGTGATAAGATGTACCTGGAGAGAACACATGATATCACGTCGCAGGAAATTCATGCAGTCACTAGATTCTACAACACAGGGGAAGTGCCAGCCCTGAGGACGCTAAGCAAAACTGAAATTTCCAAGCTCACCGGTTTAGTGAGTGACTCATGAGGCATGACAGTAAATTCTATCAAGGATGATCTGGTGAAGTATGCATGCATGGTGATTGGATACTGAACATTCTCAGCCAGCAGAATTAACTCTATATCTGTTGTAGCGGTAAATGCCGCTTACCGGATGATAAAGGAGGATGCATCATTTGATCTATGCATCGGTATGCAGAGACAACTCCTGTTGAATCTAAGGTCGATCAAATAGGATAATGCACTTAGGTTAAAGTTTGGACAACTACTGGTTGGGTTGTTCTTCTATTTCCAAGGCTACTTTCTAGGAGTAGGAGATGTCCAATGGTCTGGTGACCAACTGATGAGCAAGCAAATCAAGAAAAGCATTGAAGCAATTGGAACTAGCTACCCTGATGTTTTGAACAAGTATTTTGATGAGTTCAGAAGGAAAATGAGCCAAGGAGTGAGGATATCAGGTGACATCATCAAGAAATATGAAGACGATATCTGCTTCACCATCCAAGTAGATAAATGCATAATGGAGGTTGTTGAGCCTAGATAGGAAGAAGTGGAGCCAATGGGCTATGAGGTGATGTACGATATGCTGGAAGGGTATGCCTCTACCCTTATTGCCTCACTGCTTGATCCTAAGGCGAAGAGAACCAACACCTACCTAGAGAGGATAGCACCGGTTGAGGAACCACCAGCAATGAAAGAAAAAGAACCGGCAATAAAGAAGGCAAAGGCAGTTACTACTGCAACTCCAGAAGTGACCAAGAGGTCACCACCCAAGAAGAAACCGGAAGTAGCACTGGCTAAAGTGTTTGAGAGAAAGAGGAAGACAAGGAATACCTCTCCAAACTTAGAAGAAACTGTGTCTGAGGAAAAGCCAAAGAAAACACGTCAAGCAAAGAGGAAGACAAAGAATGAACTGGCATCATCTGCACTGGTAAATATAGATATCTCTTCCTACAAACCTTTGATACATTGTCAAAGAACAATAAAGAATATTAGGAGAAAAGTGCTAAATGACTTAATTGAGTGTTTTGACGACTTTAATAATGATGAAAAGGAAGCGGTTGAAAAGGAAATAATTCAATGTTTATGTGTTAATGACCAGTCGCCCTTAGAGATTATGTCTCAGACATCGGATTCTTTATATATGTCATTAGATAATAGATGGTGCATTGCCATAGAAAAAGAACAGGAAATTAGGGAGAAATTTTTTGCACAGTACTTTCCTGACCTGTCAAATTCTGAATTGTTTGATGTTATTGACCAAAATAAAGGACTCTTCTTCACTAGAAGAAGAAGACTCTGGCTGTTAGAAGGTAGAGTTGATGATGTCGAAAAAGACATTCATATGTATATGAGAACCGCTGTCCAGACTCACAAAGCGCATCTAGCCAACCGACAAGCTGAAAAAGAACCAGTTATGTCCAAACTGGACGAAGTATTTGATGATGAAGGAAATCCGGTTGTTGAACCGATCGACACCATTGATGTCAATGCTCTGGATGTTGAGGATGTTACTTAGGAAACACCATTTGAGGCAACAGGGTAGAAGTAACAGGCTAAACAGGTTGATAAGCAAGCCGAGGACAGACAGGAAGCGACAAAGGAAGAGGCAGAGCAGAGGAAAAAGGATGAAGAAGAGAAGCAGAAAAGGGATGAAGAGGAGAAGAAGAAGAAAGATGAATAAAAGAGAAAGAAGAAGGATGAAGAAGAGAAGAAGAAGAAAGATGAAGATGAGAAGAAGAAGAAGGATGAAGAAGAGAAAAAGAAGCAAGAAGATGAAAAGAAAAAGAAGGAAGGATAAGATAAGGAACAGGAGAAGAAGAAGAAGGAAGAGGAAGAAAAAGAAGAGGAAAAGAGGAGAGAAGTAGAGAAAAGGAAGAAGGAAGAGGAGGATAAGGAAGTAGAGAAGAGGAGAGAAGCGGAGAAGAAGAAAGTGGAAGAGGACAAGGTAGGAGAAGCGGAGAAGAGCACCCAGATGGAGACTCCGAAGGCAACCAGGAGTCAAGACAAACGAGCTGATATCACCAGTCCTATCGATCTCCAGTCTGCAAGTGAAATAGAGCTAATGTAGAGCATCAAGGTAGCTCAAGAGAACCTTGAAATCATTCAAAGGAAGAAGGAGTAGGATGTAATTCAAGCTGCTATGGAAACTCTTACCGGTTTGATACCTAGTACAAATCTTCCCAACACCGATTCATCACTAGCTAAACTCAAGCTCCTATGCACAGTAGTGGATGATTAGGTGTAGAGCCTTGAAGAGGTAGCAGAGGCTAATGTCAAGAAGGAGCATCAAAAAGCTCTTAATATAGCTCTGGTGAAGAAGTTGAATGAGCTCCAAACTGAACTGAAGAAAGAACAAAAGGATATAAGGGACACTCTAGATGAGGGGAATCTACTACTCAGCAAAATCTGCCAACCCCATTTGTTCTATGATGATGTTGTTGGCATTATAACAGACAAGTAGAGATTATTGGCATTTCAATAAGGATATTGAGAAGGTTGTTGATGATTATGGATATAACTGATTAAGGATGATTACTGTCTTAGTATTATTATTTTGTCATTGATGTCAAGAAGTTGATTTTCTAATTCAGTATGATGTTGCCATATCTTGAGAAGTATGATTTGATGAGTATAAAGATGTTGGTAAAAGACACAAAAAAAATATGATGAATAAGGGGAGAAATAAGTTATTCAATGAGCAACTATTACCGAGTTAGAAAATGATGAGATCATGATGTTTAGATTGTTTTGATATCATACATATGTTATTGATTGTAAGGTTAATACTATACTATGTTACCGGGCAAAGAACCTAGTCGGTAAACCCTAAGGTTATCACTATCGGTTAATGAAGGCAAAATATCTACCGAGTGAAGTTTAGTATTTACCGAGTTGCAACCGAGTAATAACAGAATGCATTGAATGAATAAAAGCATTATTTAATGAAGCTGATGAGCTAGCTATGATTAATTGATTGGTATGCCGTGAATGAAGTTTGTTAAAGAATCTATGGCAAAGGAAAATTGACAGGAAGATCTACAGCTCAGATTGAACAACAATACCCTAGCACAAGTTCCAAGAAATGTATACAAGTTCCAAGGTGGGGTAACATGTTTTCAGATCGACGAATACATTGAACCTAGACAAAGTTTGAAGATTTGATGGCTATGATTGATCATGGGAAATGTGATCAAGGAGATTAAGCGGTTAGCTATTGTTTATAAATAAGGAACTGTTGATAAACAATGTATGCGAGCAAGCGTATGCACAGGGATGCTACATAGTGATTACCGAGCACTGAAGCTTGAAGACCTGTTTTGAATAATAGAGTATAGAGCCCAGCAGATGGACACGATTAGTTCTATGTCTATATTGTATTGAGCAAATAAGAATCTGCTTTAGCATTTTAGATGTGAAGTTGCAGATAGATTTTTATTACTATTATTTTCTGAAGTGACAGAAAATCTCTTAATCGAGTCAACTCAACAGTCTTATTTGTAAAACCCTCTAGCAAGGGGACATTCTGATTAAGTGTTTTGAAGTCCTTTAACAAGGTCACTTCTAACAAGGTGTAGATCCTAACAGATCTAAGGGAAATCCCTTAACCGGGTCACATCTAGAAATGTGTTTGTAATCTTTAACAGGATTTGCTTTTAACCGAGCATACTCTAGAAGAGTATATTTTTTAGTGGGTCTGAAATCCCACAGTGGTTTTTCCCTATTTGGGTTTCCACGTTAAATCTGGTGTTATGAGTGTTATGATGTTTATATGCTTGTGAGTTTACATGTTTAGGAGTTTTGGTTATATTACTGAAGTAAAGGTTACCGAGGTTGAATCTGATGTTTTTATGGAAGATTAAGTTTGTATGATTCACCCCCCCTCTCATCTTATTAGCTTGGCATCTGTACTTACATTAAGTATTAGAACTATCAATTGGTATCAGAGCTTTGGACTCCAGAAGAAAAAGTTTAAAGGTACTTGAGGCAAAGATCCAAAGATGTATAAGAGGGATGCACCAAAGCTGAACAAGTCAAGTTTCTCTACATGGCAGAAAAGGATGAAGCTGCACCTATCAGGAGTTGGAGAATATGTTGTATATTATCTGGAGAATGATTTCATCACACCGAGCACCTATCCATTGATAATGGAAGAGATAAAGAAAAAGCAAGAACATATCCAAGCATTGATTGAAATAACATCTGCATTGACCGACTCAGAGTTTAATGATCTATAAGGCTGCAATGATGCAAAGGCTATGTGGAACAAGCTCATATCAGTGTATGGAGGAGATGAACATGTTCAAAAAGAAAAAGTGGACAGTCTAAGAGGGCAACTTGAATCTATGAGGATGAATGAAGGTGAGAACATAACCTAGTATAGTACAAGACTAAAGGAGATTGTCAATCAAATCAAAGGAGCAGGTGGAACCATTGAAGAAAAGGACATAACAAGTAAGTTGTGAAGAACCCTTCTACCAGCTTATGCAATCTGAGTCTTTGCAATCAATGAATTGAGGTCTGTACCAAATATGCTAGTTTCTTTAGATGCTACTATTGGTAAGCTACATGCATTTGAATTAAGTAATTTTGATAACAGTGGGTCTTTGGTAAATAAAGTTGAATCTGCATTTAGTTCTTTTCATCTTGATGAATCTAATGATTACAATGAAAGAAAGTATAAGTACTCTGAAGGAGATCACAGTGGAACAAGTGAAAGATTTCGCAAGAACATGGAGGAAGTACACAAACTATATGAGGAAATCAGAAAGCAAGAAGAGTTTGAAGCACTATTAGCCAGAAAGTTACCGAGAGGCAAAGGTAAGTATAAAGGAAAACTACCTTTGAAATGTTTCAATTGTGATAAGATAGGACATATGGCTTCTAACTGTCCTGACAAAGATTCTACTGAAAAGAGAGATTACCGAGATGACAGACAAAAAGATAATCATTACAGAGGACACCGAGACTTCAGAAGAAGAAAGACATGCTTAATAGTTGATGATGAATCCAATGATGATAAATCAGATGAAACTGATACATAGGAAGTAGTTTATGTGGCTATCAAAGATGGATCAGATGAAGAAAGGTATGAAGAAAAAGCCCTAATATCTCACATAAATACTAATGACTCTTGGATCATAGATAGTGGATGCTCACATCACATGATAGGTGATAAACACAAGTTTGTTATGTTAGAAGACTATGATGGAGGCTATGTAAGATTTGGTAATGATGCACCATGTTCGGTAAAAGGTAAAAGATCGATAACACTTCTTGACAATGCAAAGTGCGATGATGTTTATTGGGTTGAAGGTTTGAAATACAATTTGTTGAGTGTAGCACAAATAAACAATACAGGATACCGAATAGAATTTTAGAAAGGAATTGTCAAAGTTTATGACAAGCATGGAAAGTTAGCTGCTACCAGGACACAAACAAAAGGTAATACATTTCACCTTGACTCAACTTGGAATAAATGTCTATATGCAAAGATAGATGATACCTGGTTATGGCATAAAAGGTTTTGTCATGTAAATTTTGATAATCTGATCAAAATAAGAAAGAAGCACCGAGTAAGAGGTCTACTGAGTCTTGAAAAACCTGAGAATGCTATGTGCTGAGGATGCCAGATGGGCAAAATGACCAGATCAAGCTTTACAAGTAAGTCTTACACTTCTAAGGGAATTTTAGATCTTGTGCACACTAATATTTGTGGTCCTATGAATGTTCAAAGTTATTGTGGTGATAAATATTTCATATTATTTGTGGATGATTACTCAAGGATGATGTTAGTTATGTTTTTAAAAGAAAAATCATAAGCTTTTCAAATGTTTAAATGGTACAAGGCAAGAGTTGAAAATGAAACAGGAAGACAACTGAAATGTCTTAGATCAGATAGAGGAGGAGAGTTCACATCTGATGAGTTCAACTTATTCTGCAATGATCATGGTATTAAAAGACAAGTCTCTGCACCGAGAACTCCACAGCAAAATGGAATAGCTGAGAGAAGAAACAGATCTATTGTGGATTGTGCCAGAACCTTGATGATTGAAAAGAAACTGCCACAAACATTTTGGAGAGAAGCAATAAGCACAACAGTTTACACCCTGAACCGAGTACAACTGAAAAAAGGAACTTTGAAGACACCATATGAAATCTGGTATGACAAGAAACCTAATGTAAGTTATTTTAAAATCTTTGGATGTAGATGCTATGTACACAAAGATGATAGAAATGGCAAGTTTGATCAAAAAAGTGAAGAAGGAACATTTCTTGGTTATTCTTTTAGAAGTAAAGCATTTAAATGTTTGATCAAATCATCTAACAAAATAGAATGTGAAAATTGATGAATTTGCAAAAAGAAATGATGAAGGAAACTCCAAAGAACTAGGAGATTATGATGAATTTGTCTTTGTTCAACCAACAAGTCTTACCGAGAGAACTATTGAAGAAAATGAAGAGAATATCCAGTTACCGAGTGATGAAGAAGATCATATAGAGCCTACCGAGCCTGTATTAGCCAAGTATGTCAGAAGACATCATGCATAAAGTCAGATTATAGGAGATAAGGATGATCCAGTGATGACAAGGAACAAACTGAGACATAACACATGTCTGATATCTGAATTTGAACCGAGAATAGTGAAAGAGGCATTTAACAGTGAAGATTGGATAAATGCTATGAGAGAAGAGATTGATCAAATCAAGAAGAAGGACACATGGACACTGATCCCAAGACCAAAGGACAAAAATGCAATTAGTACAAAGTGGATTTTTAGAAACAAGTTGAATGAAAAAGGAGAGGTCATTCGCAATAAAGCTAGACTAGTTTGCAAAGGTTATGCTCAAGACAAAGGAATTGATTATGGTGAAACTTTTGCACTTGTGGCTAGACTTGAAGGAGTAAGAACATTGTTGGCATATGTTGCTTACAAGAATTTCAAGGTATATCAAATGGATGTCAAATCTGCATTTCTGAATGGTATATTAGAAGAAGAAGTTTTTATTGAACAACCTGAAGGATTTGTTGAAAACAAGAATGAAGATCAGGTATGTAAATTGAACAAAGCTTTATATGGTTTGAAACAAGCACCTAGAGCATGGTATAAAAGATTTCACTCTTATTTAATCAAGATTGGTTTTATAAGAACAAGTGAAAACAACAATATGTACATGAAGAATGATGAAAATGGAATACTGATCTCAGCCATATTTGTTGATGATATTATCTTTTGTGGAAATGACTCTCTATGTAAGAACTTTGGAAATGAAATGAGCAAAGAATTTGAGATGTCATTAATCGGTGAGATAAAGTATTTTATAGGTTTGTAGATACTGCAAATGAAAAATGAGATTTTCATTACTCAATCCAAATACATAAAGGAAATCTTGAAGAAATTTGGAATGGAGGATTCAAAACCAGTAAGTACTCCTATGACTACCAACTGCAAATTATCAAAGAATAATGAATCTGCACCTATTGATGAGACACTTTACCGATCCATGATTGGAAAGTTACAATATGTTGTTCACAGTAGACTAGACATAGCACATGCAGTAGGTATAGTTGCAAGATTCTCTGCAGATCCTAAGGAAACACACATGACAATAATCAAGAGAATTTTCAGATACTTGAAAGGCACTGAGGATTATGGCTTAGTATATCAGAAAGGAAATGACTTTGATTTAAAAGTTTATACTGATGCTAATTGGGTAGGCAACATTGATGAAAGGAAAAACACAAGTGGATGAGATTTATTTTTAGGAGAAAGACTAGTGAGTTGGCTTAGCAAGAAACAAGGATGTGTTTCACAGTCAACAACAGAAGCTGAGTACATTGCTGCAGCATTGAATTATACCAACATAGCATGGATCAAACAACTGTTGGAAGGTATAAATGAGAAAGTTACTAAGCTAGTAACTATATTCTATGACAATACTAGTGCCATTAATATTTCAAAGAATCCTGTTATGCACTCTAAGACAAAGCACATCTCTATCAAATATCATTATCTTAGAGAAGAAGCTCAAGAGAAGAAAGTGGTGTTGGTGCATGTTAGTACAAAGGAACAAATAACAGATATCTTCACCAAGTGACTGCCAAGGGACACTTTTGAGTATCTCAGAAGTAAGTTAGGGGTCCTACCCCTATCTTCTACTCACTGATTGAGTTCGGTGAAGGCATCAATTCAATGACTCTACAAATCATCTTTAGGAGTTGATGCTAATTTACACACTTTAGGAGATTATCTAAAGGTGTGCAGGAAACAAATACAAGGAACAAGAATTGAAGACAACATGCTCTGACTGAGACGAAGTTGATACATAACAACAAGAATTCAATTCATATAGGAAGAAATTATGTTTTAGTTCTTCACTTTTTGGCATTGTTGTCAAAGGGGGAGAAGAGTGAAGAAAAACAAGACTGAAGAGAAAAGAAGAGAAGACTAATGTATGGGGGAGAATTCTAATGAAAAAAGGAGAGCATTTCAGCATTTCAGAATCTCACAGCAATACGAATCAATTAGGTCAAATCAATTGGTTTTGCCATCAATGCCAAAGGGGGAGATTGTTGGCATTATAACAGACAAGTAGAGATTGTTGGCATTTCAATAAGGATATTGAGAAGGTTGTTGATGATTATGGATATAACTGATTAAGGATGATTACTGTCTTAATATTATTATTTTGTCATTGATGTCAAGAAATTGATTTTTCTAATTTAGTATGATGTTGCCATATCTTGAGAAGTATGATTTGATGAGTATAAAGATGTCGGTAAAAGACATAGAAAGAATATGATGAATAAGGGGAGAAATAAGTTATTCAATGGGTAACTATTATCGAGTTAGACAATGATAAGATCATGATGTTTAGATTGTTTTGATATCATACATATGTTATTGATTGTAAGGTTAATACTATACTATGTTACCGAGCAAAGAACCTAGTCGGTAAACCCTAAGGAACCTAGTCGGTAAACCCTAAGGTTATCGCTATCAGTTAATGAAGGCGAAATGTCTACCGAGTGAAGTTTAGTATTTACCGAGTTGCAACCGAGTAATAACAGAATGCATTGAATGAATAAAAGCATTATTTAATGAAGGAAGCTGGTGAGCTGGCTATGATTAAATGATTGGTATGCCATGAATGAAGTTTGTTAAAGAATCTATGGCAAAGGAAAATCGGTAGGAAGATCTACAACTCAGATTGAACCGCAATACCCTAGCATAAGTTCCAAGAAATGTATGCAAGTTCCAAGGTGGGGTAACACGTTTTTCAGATCGGTGAATACATTGAACTTGGACAAAGTTTGAAGATTTGATGGCTATGATTGATCATGGAAAATGTGATCAAGGAGATTAAGTGGTTAGCTATTGTTTATAAATAAGGAACTGTTGATAAACAATGTATGTGGGCAAGTGTATGCATAGGGATGCTACATAGTGATTACCAAGCACTGAAGCTTGAAGACCTGTTTTGAATAATAGAGTATAGAGCCCAATAGATGGACAAGATTAGTTCTATGTCTATATTGTATTGAGAAAATAAGAATCTGCTTTAGCATTTTAGATGTGAAGTTGCAGATAGATTTTTATTACTGTTATTTTGTGAAGTGACAGAAAATCTCTTAACCGAGTGGACTTAACAATCTTATTTGTAAAACCCTCTAGCAAGGTGACATTCTGATTGTGTGTTTTGAAGTCCTTTAACAAGGTCACTTCTAACAAGGTGAAGATACTAATAGATCTAAGGGAAATCCCTTAACCGGGTCACATCTAGCAATGTATTTGTAATCTTTAACAAGATTTTCTTTTAATCGAGCATACTCTAGAAGAGTATATTTCTTAATGGGTCCGAAATCCCACAGTGGTTTTTCCCTATTTGGGTTTCCACGTTAAATCTAGTGTTATGAGTGTTATGATTTTTATATGCTTATGAGTTTACATGTTTAGTAGTTTTGGTTATATTACTGAAGTAAAGGTTACTGAGGTTGAATCTGATGTTTTTATGGAAGATTAAGTTTGTACGATTCACCCCCCCTCTCATCTTATTAGCTTGGCATCTGTACTTACATTAAGTATCAAAACTATCGGATGTGCTAGCTTAGAAGCAAAAACTTGAAATGGGCTTGCAGTCCTACTGGAGCGCATTCAAGCCACCTTATGACTCCTTTACAACTTATGGGAAAACCATTCACCGGTTTCACATCCAGTTAGCAAAAATGGAGCAAGAGATCAGCACTCGGTCTAGAGATTTGTAGGAGCTACAATTGGTTCTAGTCCCACGATTGCAAATTCTTCAGAAGTGCTATCTGAACCTGGATGCTTTAACAGTTACACAGGAGATGAGCACAATTGATGCCATGGAAGAATAAGTCTCCCAGATGTAGAAAGAGCAAGAAGTAGCCACCTCCCTACTTGAGTCCTGGTCTTTGTCGATGAAACAATTCTTGAAGGACTTTAAATCTATTTTTGACAAGTATCATTGCTTGTTGTCATAAACTTTTATTATTTTTAATGTCAAATGAAAACAGGGTTGTTCAGCTGTACTTTGTCACTGTTGGCAAAGGGGGAGAAGAATTCTATTTGGAGAAGTATCTGGTAATCCAAAATTTGATTATATGCTCTGAATATCTCAATGTTTATGTTCTTTATGCAAAATTGTTATATGCTCTGAAAATCTATTGTGTTATGGTGTTTGTGCTTCTGTGGGTGAATGCATTATTAGCTGTTTAGTTTGCATGTTTGTTAACCGGTTTGTCTGTTAAACTGTTTTACCGGTTTACTGTTAGTCTTGCAAAGTGTTTAAGTGCAAATATTTTTGGCATACTAATTCACCCCCCCCCCCCCCCTCTTAGTATTCATCAACTTGTCCATCTTCATTCAATTTATTCCTAAAAAACCCATTTAGTGTTAATAACATTCTTATTTTTAGGCCGGGGAACTAAATTCCATGTGTTATTCTTTTCTATATGATCCAATTCTTCTTCCATAGCTTTCATCCAACTTTCATCTTTACAAGCTTCAATTATTGATGCTAGTTCAATTTGAGAAATAAAACATACCTCATCAGCTCCCAACCTTCTTCTTGTCATCACTCCTTTACTTTTGTCTCCAATGATCTAATCTTCTGAATGATTCAACCTTACATACTTAGGAGTCTTCTGATTTTCTATTCCTCTTCCCTGATCTTCAGTTACTGTTGAATTTTCTGATACTGCCAGAGTAACTAGTTCAACATTCTATTCTGGTGTAGGTGCTACCGGTTTAGTTATGATCATTTTCACTGTCGGTTCTCTCTTATAAATTATGATTCGACTTTTGTTCTGCTCATCCACCTTGACATTTATGCTCTCCAGAATTCTCTGCAATCTTTTGTTATAACATCTATATAATTTTCTTTCATTATAATAACCAAGAAATATTCCTTCATCACATCTAGGATCAAACTTTCCAATGGAATCATCTCTTTTGATATATCATTTACTACCAAAGAATCTAAAATACTTAACTATTGGTGTATGACCAAACCATAACTCATAACATTTCTTATCGATGTCTCTTTTAATATGAACTTTGTTGAATGTGTATACCGTTGTGCTTACAACTTCTCTCCAGTAGACATGAGGAAGATTAGCTTCCATCATCATAGTTCTAGCTGCATCCAAGATAGTTATGTTCTTCCTTTCCACAACTCCATTCTACTGAGGTGTCCGAGGTGCAGACATCTGTCTCCTTATCCCATTCCTCTCACTATAATTATTAAATTCACCGGATGTGAATTCTCCATCCTGATATGACCTTAAGCATTTAATCTTCAATCTTGTCTCTATCTCAACTTTAGCTTTAAATATTTTAAACTTTTCAAATGCTTCAAACTTCTCCCTTAGAAAAGTAACCCACATCATTCTTGAATAGTCATAAATGATTAGCATGAAATATCTATCACCCTGAAAAACTTTTGATTCTAGCAAGACCACACAGATCAGTATGAATAAGATCAAGAACAACATTAGATTTGTCTTGTATACTCTTAAAATAAGTTCTGATTTTCTTTCCCATTTGACATTCCTTACATACCAAATTATAGGGCTTTACAATCTTAGGTATATCTCTAACTTCCTTAGTAGAATTGATCTTCACAATGCAATAAAAATTCACATGACACAACCTCTTATGTCATAGCCAACTCTCATCAATTTGTGCAATCAAACATGTCTTCTCACTGGAGTTCAAATGAAAAATGTTACCTTTAGTCTGTGTACCTGTTGCAATCTCCAATCCAGATCTATTGATAATCTTGTATTTTCCATCCTTGAATTGTAACTGAAGTCCCTTATCCACCAACTGTCCCACACTCAAAAGATTATGCCTTAAACCTTCAACATAATAAACATTATCAATGTTACTCTTACCATCCAATGATATTATTCCTCTTCCCTTGATCATTCATGCTTTGTCATCTCCATATCTAAGCAGACCACCATCAAATTTTCGCAAAGATAAGAACTTCCTTTTATCTCTAGTCGTATGATGTGAACATCCACTGTCAATTACCCATTCATCCTTGTCCTCAATTTTAGCAGCAATGATCTTCTCTTCAAGTACCAAATCATCTTCCTTGATAGCCAAAAATACCCATTCCTTTCCATTGTCGGATCCACTAGCAGAATCTTGTGTCGCTTCATCAGCAGAATTAGTCACACCTTCCTCATTTGCAAAGTAGCATGATTTTTCTTTGTTCCTCCTGTACTTATGCTTGTTCTGATAATCATGGTTAGGCCTAAAATATCTTCGATCTCTTTCTTCAAATCTTGAATTCCTTTCAGGAAATCTAGATGCAAAGTGACCTATCTTATTACATGCAAAACATTTAAAAGGTGATTTTCCTTCATAATTACTTCATGTCATTCCTTTAGGTACTCTTCTAGCAAATAAGGCTTCAAGTTTCTCAAACTCTTCATCTTCATTCTTCATATCCTCTAGTTCCTTCACATATAAACCTTTCCATTCATTCTTGCCGGTAGATGATGTAGATGCATGAAAAGCAAGTTCAAATTTTACAGCTCTAGAAGGTTCGAATTCCTCAAGTTCAAAAGAAGATAACTTCCCAACCAAGGTATCCCTATTAATAGATGTGTTTTCCATAGTTCTCAGCTCATTAATTGCAGTAGCCTTCATCTTATAAGCTAGTGGAAAATCTCTGAGTACTTTAGAAACTATTTCATCTTTGCTCAGAGATCCACCACAACATTGAATTCCCATAACAGTCTCATTAACTCTCTCCATAAAAGCAATAATCCTTTCATCATCTTCCATCTTCAGGTTCTCATACCTCACCCGGTAACTATCAAGTTTAGAAATTTTAATAGTAGGGTCACCTTTATTCAGAGTCTCAAATTTGTCCAATATAGCGTTTGCAGTTGATTTATCAGTTAGACCCATTATTTTCTGATCAGAAAGTGCACACAAAAGGGCTTCTCTAGCTCTACAATCATTCTCAATTTCCTTATCCAGACCTTCCAGAGGAGCATTGCTAGATGCCGAATTAAAAGGGTTACACCTTTCTTAGTGATCTCCCAAATTTCCTTTCCAAGACATCTTAGATAAGTCTCCAACTGAATATTCCATACCCTATAATTTGTTCCATCAAGCCTAGGAATTTCTCTTCAAAAAATAGTTGCAGATGTATTTGATGAACTTGAACTATTAGATTCCATAGGATCTTCCTCAACTGGTTAAGCTTTTGCAGAGAGGACCAATCTCTGATAGTAATTTTTATACAACTTAGATAACTAGAGGACAACTGAGAGGGCAGGGTGAATCAGTTATCACCGGATTACATAACTTTAAGAATTCAAATCCTTATTACCAGAATATATAAATTCAATACGGGAATGCATAAACCAAATACCAGAATAATTGATATATCAATTAAACATAAACATAAATCATAGAGCAATTACCATGCATCCTACACATGACACTAATAATTGTACGTGGAGAACCTAGTAAAGGGAAAAACCACGGTGGAAAGCCTACCCATAGTCAGATAATACTTCTTTAGTAAGTATGTGATTACAAAATGAGGGGCCTGCACATGTAGGAAGGCCAACAACATAGAGCGCATTACTCATCACACAAGGAGCCTCATTGACTACAAAATAAATCCAGACTACAATCTAGAATGAAGATTGAACTGCAAGTATAACATCTCTTATGCCTGAGTATAGTTCTAGTTAAGCTCAATACCAGAGGTCTTAAACCTCTCCCACAAACCCACTTCGATCACCTATGATCGACCAAAACCTCTGCATATGATTACAACATTATTCGAACACAGATAATCCTATAACCATAATCCTATATGCCCATGTGCCCATGATCTACAAAGAGATCTTACATCATATTTATACCAACCCGAGACCTAAATAATTAGGTCAGCCACCTCAAGATAATATAATAAATTTATAGCATAAACCCGCAATCCAATGATCAACCAAGTCGTCTTAGGCCGGAAACAATGTAAACCAATCATTAAATCCCATCGGTAACACATCAGGAATATCCTCCAACATGTTACATAGATCGGTCCATAACCTAGATAACACCAGACCCAAAATAGGTCTCCATAAACCAAATGCAACACCACCGATGAACTGGAACACGAACAAGATAACCAACAAAATCTCGATAGCCATCTAGAAGCCACACCGACACCACTTATCACGTGCATCAAAAGATCTTCAATAAATATCTGTCGGCAAAGCCCTTACCAGTGACCAAAAGGCTTACTAGAACAAATGATAGTATCTGAGTCATCAAACCCCAAACCAACTGATCATGATACGCATCTGGATAGCATTATGAATGGTAGATCCAAATCAATTCCACAAACTAAAGTATACTGGAGCATACTAGATCAATATCATAAACCAACCACTCTATCGGAACCAACCGGAAACCAGTAAACAACCAAAACAGTCGGTGTTGCCATCAATGACAAAATATCAATGCAACACATAATCAATTCCTCCAAATTGCCAACCATAACTATTTTAATTCAAACATAACTATTTTTATTCCCTTATAATATCTTACTAAAATTATGAATATATATATGCATTTATCTAATTATTTGACCATTATCAACATAAAAGTATTTACCTTAATATAATAATGAGACAGTCTTAAAATATCTTATATATATATATATAATCGAACCTCCAATGAATAATAATATTTATCAAGTTTTTTAATTATATAGCAAACTATTTTAAATATATGTTAAAAAAATAATAATAACTCTGTCAGTGCCTCCCCATACGATGGAGAAGGCACTATCTCCCCTAACCGCATGGGTGGAGGTCGAGGACTCCCACCGTAGGGGTAGAGGCATCGCCTTCCCCATACAGTCGAGATGACACTGCCTCCCCTCACCGTGTTGGTGGAGGCCGAGGCCTCTCTATGTGGTGGGTGGAGGTGCATCCCCCCTACGGTGGTAGACCCTCGATGACTAGAAGCCGATACCAAGGCATTAAAAAAAAACCAAAAATCTTAGACTGGAATCTAGATTATATGGTGAGTACCGATCCACAGGGATACGAAAAGCATTCACGTAGGAGGAAAATAAAATGGGCTCGAACCCATTTTTAGAAAAAGAAAAGAAAAAAACAAACACAGAAAACATCATAGATTCTTGATTGAATGAGTAGATAGAAACACATGGATTTCATAATAAGATAAATTAAACAATTTACAAAGATGAGCCAAGGAAATGTATGATAAAATAATTTGTTAAGCACGAAATTTACAGAAAATAAGAGCATATTTGAACCTAGAGTCCACTGTTTGAAGTAGATATTTATTCCCCAAGGTTGCAAATAGTCCACCAAATTCAAAGACCAAAGATCACCAGATCAGATGCAAGATACAAAAATCCAATTACGAAATTCAAACCCAAAACCCACAAAAATGCAGACCCATTTTCTCATAGAACCCCCTTGATTTTTTTCTCAATTTCTTTTCTTTTTGGTGCAGGAGCACCCTTCTAAGGTATTCCTCCATTTGGATTTTGTTGGAATTTTGCTTCTTTAAGAAGCCATGTAAATGTAATAAGAGCCAAGAGCTCATTGGTCTTGTTTAGGTCCTAGTTTAGGTCCTAGGTTCACAAGTCTAGGTTGAGTTTTATTTTGGAGTAGAGGGTATGTGTGCCTATTGATGAGTTTGGGGTCATTTTAGCATGGTTGTGTTCATAGGATAGCCCAATGTAGGCCTAAAAGTCAAGAAAAGCAACATTGCAAAATTTGCTCAAAAGTTGCAAAAAGTTGCATGACAACTTTTCAAAGTTGCATGACAACTTTTCAAAGTTGTCATGCAACTTTTCCACCTAATAGGTCATAACCTTAGCTTGGCATGGAGAACCATAAAATTGGCACAAAAACTGAGGCAAAGACATTATATATTGTAGTAAACCCTAAAATGAGGGGTTGGATGTCAGATTGTATGGCCAAAAGAAAAAGACCTTGACTGTGACTGTGTTTTGGTTGCCAGTCGGCACAAATGGAGCAATGAAGGATTGTTAATGGATTGTTATGGAACTTAAATTGTATTGGGATTATTTTTTAGAGTTGACACATTCATTTTGAGTACTTAGATTAAGTTTTTTTTCCAAGTTTTGGTGTGTTTGTAAATACTTTGCAAATTTCTTCTTTACTGTCCAGTTTTGGATTGTTTTGTGTAAATGGGTTGACAACTCCTATCCCCATTGTGGAAACACCATGAAATCATGGGTAATAGGAGTGAAGACCCTATAAAATATCTCATAGGAAGTAGGGCCCTTGAAGATTCAAGAAATCCTTTCAAAGGCCCACTCCTAGGCGAGACTAGACTGTGCCCAGTTAGGAAGGGTTAAGGTTGCAAAGGTCCGTGAGAGAAAGGAAGGACAAGGAAGGAGGCACCATTTAGAGGAGTTGTAGAGGGGTGTGTGGAGAACCATTGGTAAGAAGGAGGAGCTTACACCAATCTAGCAAAGGTGGTGAAGACAGAAAACCATCACTATGACCCTGGCAAGCCCAAAAACCCTCATAAAAACCCTCAAAAACCCCTAAATTCACCTAGGACAGTGTACGAACACTTGGAGGCCCAAAACCAGAAAAATATTTGAGCCTTTTCCAAATGAATAGAAATCCCTTTGGGAAGTTTCACAAATTTGGGCATCGTTTGCAAGAGGGAGCCCTAAAAGTCCAGAATGGAGGCCTAATTGGGCACATTCCTTGTAGCCCTATTTTGTAGGAAAGAAGCAAAATAGTGAGATCGATAACAAATAGGAAGGTAAAAACCTCTTGGGGGCACATGAATGGATGGAGAACTATGTCAAAGACCTATCCTATCCTTTCTAGGACCTGAGAAGGTGTAGGAAGAGTTAAACCCTTATTAGCCTATGTGAAGGTTTTTGAAGCTTGTGAGTAGGTGAGACCTTAGGAGAAGCATCACATGTTGTTGGTGGGTGGATTGGGAAGGTCAGTGGATTCCATAAGAAAGGGAAGTCCTAGAGACCCTAAGGTGTGGTTGGAACACTTGGTGATCCAAGGAGAGGATCAAAGAGCATAGACTAGGCTAGTCTATCCCATACCCATTCCCATCAAATTGGTATCAGAGCCAAGTTAAAGATTTGGTGGACCGTGCATGTCTCTATACTCTGGTGAATCAGTAGGGGAGAACATAATGGTCACTAATGTAGAGATGGCTAGGGAGGTAGAAGAACAAAAGGAGAAAAATAGACTCCTTGAAGATGCTATGAGTGAGATAAGGAACAAGCTGCAAGAAGTGGTTGATCAGAGAGCACAAGAACTCTGGGGTGTGGACACTAGTGACATAGGAAAGAAAGATATTGATCTAGATGACATCATACCTGAACCAGACCCCTTAATCAATGAAGAACCTTTTGTAAAGGCCATCAAGGCTTTGAATACAAAAGCTTTTGAAGGATTACCACATTTCAATGGAAGGATGGATATTGACACCATCATGGAATGGATTGAGGGTATGGAGAACCACTTTGAGTGTGAAGGTGTGACAAAAGTTCAAAAGGTTAAGGTTTCCAAATCAAGACTAAGGGGGGCAGCCTTGACATGTTGGAAGTACTTGCAAGAGGAGAGAATTAGCATGGGAAAGCTACCTATTGCAAATTGGAAGGCCATGGTGAGTAAGATCAAGGAGAACTACTTTCTAGAGGATTATGAAGTCCAACTTCATAAGAAGAGACAATAATTGAAGCAGAAAGACCTTGATGTGGCCTCCTACATAGAGGAGTTTCAAAAGCTTTGTCTTAGATCCAAAGTCCAAGAAGAGGAATCTATCAATGTGGCTAGGTATGTAAGTGGCCTAAAGTGGAACATCCAAGAGGAGATAAGCCTATGGACTCCTACCACTATCCAAAAGTGTCACCAGGTTGCTGCTAAGGTGGAAGAGAGGAACAAAAGGAAGGGAGACTCCAACCACAGGGGTAGAGGCAGAGGTAGAGATCAAATGAATCACCGAGGTAGTTACCAAAGCAAGGCAAGTGAGCAAAGGAATCAAGGAGAGTCCAAGTTAACTGAGCATAAAAGTGAAACCACTCTTAGAGGAGGCCATTCTTGAGGAAGAGGTGCCCAAGGGGGCCCAAATAGGAGAAGAAGTATCGATAGGGGTAATTCCTACTTTGCAACCATGAAATGCTACAATTGTGGTCAATTGGGACACCCGACCTATAGATGCCCTGACAAGCCTACCTCATCAAACAATAGAAAGAGGGTTGCTTATGCCCATGAAGACACATCAAGCAGAAAAAAACCTGAGGTGGACCATATTGAATTATAGATTGGAGAAAATCTGATGTTCAATAGAGTCTTGATAAGACAGCCGGTTAAGGATGAACCTAAGCATAGGAGAGCATTGTTTAGGGTGAGATGCAAAATCCTTGGTAAGGTTTGCAAGGTGATAGTTGATTTAGGGTCAATTGATAACATCATATTAGATGAGGCAACCAAGAAGTTAAAACTCACAAAGATACCCCACACTAGCCCTTACAAGGTGACATGGTTGAATCAAAGACAGAGTGTGATTGTCAATGAACATACTTCGGTAGAGTTCTCTATTGGAGGATACAAGGATAAGATCCTTTGTGATGTGTTACCCATGGATGCTTGTCATCTGCTACTAGGTAGACCCTAGAAATTTGATAGGAAGATGATCTATGATGGAGAGGAGAACTCTATTTCCTTCAAGAAGGACAGCAAAACCTATAAGATTCAGTCTCTGACAGAGAATGATGAGGGAACCTCAAGAACACCTAGTGTCTTACTTAATACTGGTAAAGAGTTCTTACACCTGCTACATGAAGAGGAGACAATGGGATGTGCCATCTTTGTGAAGCCGAAGGAGGAGGAAGATAAGTTGCATACAGAGGTACCTAAGGAGGTAAAACAAATGTTGCAAGAGTATAAAGACATAGTGAGTTATGGAGCACCTGCAACACTTCCACCAAGAAGGTCTATAAGCTATCAAATAGACTTTGTCCTTGGTGCATCCCTACCCAATAAAGCAGCATATAAGCTCACACCTGATCAAAAGAAGGAGGTGGCAAGGCAAGTGCAGGAGTTGTTGGATCAAGGACTGATCAAGAAGAGAATCGGCCCATGTGCAATCCCCGGTAGTACTAGCAACAAAGAAGGGAGGCAAGTGGAGACTTTGCACTGATTCAAGGGAAATCAATAGGATCACCATAAGGTACAGATTTTCTATTCCTAGAATAGAGGATTTGATGGACTATTTAGGAGGTGCCATGTATTTTACTAAGTTGGACCTTAAAAGTGGTTATCATCACATTAGGATTAAGGAGGGTGATGAGTGGAAGACCGCTTTTAAGACCACAGAAGGATTGTATGAATGGCTTGTGATGCCATTTGGACTTACCAATGCCCCAAGCACCTTCATGAGGTTAATGAATGAGGTGTTGAAGGACTTCACAGGTAGATTTGTGGTGGTGTACATAGATGACATACTCATCTATAGCTGAACCAAAGAGGAGCACCTAGAACATTTGAGATTAGTCCTAGAGAGGTTGCATGAAGAGAAGTTGGCAATCAACTTAGAGAAGTGTGACTTTTTGAAGCAAGAGTTAGTCTACTTGGGGTTTGTGGTGTCTAAGCGAACCTTGAAGATGGATCCAAGCAAAGTGGAGGCAATCTTGAATTGGCCTGCCCCTAAAATAGGGACTGAAGTTAGGAGTTTCCATGGTTTAGCCCAATTCTATAGAAAGTTTGTGAGGAACTTCAGTGGCATATGTGCACTGGTACTTGACACCATAAAAGGAGGCCTTAAAACTATGTTCAAATGGACTGAACAAGCTGATGAAGCATTCCAATTATTGAAGCAAGAAGTAGCCACAAAACCCATCCTACTCTTACCTACTTTTGACAAGCTATTCACATTGGAATGTGATGCAAGTGGAATTGCAGTAGGGGGTGTATTGAGTCAAGAGGGAAGGCCTATGGAATTTTTTAGTGAGAATCTTAATGAGGCAAAGAAAAGGTATTCAGCATATGATCTAGAGTTGTATGCACTAGTTCAGTCTCTCAGGAAGTGGAGGCATTACTTACTCCCAAAAGAATTTGTGGTGTTCACAGATAACCAGGCTTTGAGTTACATTAACACTCAAGAGAAGATTAGCAATAGACATTTGAAGTGGATGGAGTACCTCCAATCCTTTACCTTTACCATCAAGCATAAAAAGGGCCAGCTCAACAAGGTGGCAGATGCTTTAAGCCGGAAGTTGTTGACTGTCCAAGAATTACAATTGTAGAGCATAGGGATAGAAGGTTTCAAGGATCTCTATGAAGAAGATGAGGACTTCTCATCATCCTACAAGGTCTGCAAGGAGTTTGAGAATCATTTTCATGGTGAGTATGCAGATTACACTCTTCAAAATGGTCTCTTGTTCAAAGGCAATTAGTTATGTGTGCCTAGAGGATCCATGAGAGAAAATATCATACAAGAGAAACACAATGGAAGTCTAAGTGGACACTTTGGAATCAATAAAACTTTGGATCTAGTACAGAGGTACTACTATTGGCCTAGGTTGCCAAGGGATGTGAGAAGGTATGTGGAGAAATGTGGTGTGTGTCAAAGGGCAAAAGGAGGATCAAGCAATGTAGGCCTCTATCAGCCATTACCGGTCCCAAATAGGCCTTGGGAGTGTGTGAGCATGGACTTTGTGGTAGGACTCCCCAAGACAAAGATAGGTATGGATGGCATCTATGTGGTGGTAGACAGATTTTCTAAGATGAGCCATTTTATTCCATGTAGAACTACTCATGATGTTGGTTATATTGCACATCTCTTCTTTAAGGAGATTGTAAGGATTCATGGACTCCCATTAAGTATTGTTTCAGATAGGGATAGCAAGTTCATGGGCCATTTTTGGCAAACCTTATGGATAAGACTAGGGACTAATTTATCATTTAGCTTAGCTTACCATCCACAAACTGATGGTCAAATTGAAGTCATTAATAGGGTGTTAGGAAAGTTGTTGAGGTGTCTAACCAAGGAGTATGGGCAAACTTGGGATCTAGTTATTCCACAGGTTGAGTATGCCTACAATGATAGTGTAAATAGGACCACTGGAAGGAGTCCTTTTGAGGTTGTCTATGTCAGACATCCAAGAGGGGTGTGTGAACTAAGAGAACTTGGTTCCATGGAGATGAAGAGTGGGAAAGTAGAGGAATTCACTCAAACCATCAAGGAAGTCCAAGAATAGGTCAAGAGAGCCATCCTAGAGTCTACTAAAAATCTGAAATCTAAAGTGGATGAAAAAATGAGAGAGGTTTAGTTCAAAGTGGGTGACTATGTGATGGTCCATCTAAGTAAAGCTAGAATGCAAAGTGACAAGCCTACTAAGCTACAAATGAAGAGGGTAGGACCTTGTAGAATTCTATCCAAATATGGTGAGAACGCCTACAAGGTGGATCTTCCTTCAGATTTGGCTATATCACCAGTCTTCAATGTTGCTGATCTGATATTATATAAAGGTAAAATAGCAGGGCAAACTGAGAATCAAGCCAAGGTGCTGCAGGACTTGGATGTGAATGCCTTACCTCAAGTGAAGTAGCCCATAGCAGAGGAGATCTTGGAGTTAAGGGTGAATAATTATACTAGATACCAAGTCTACATGGAACACTTGGTGAAGTGGGCAGGTCAACCTGAGTCTGAAGCCACTTGGGTTGAAGAGGGTAGGTTCAAGAAACTTGGTATTGACCTGGCTCTCATCTCTCCCCTAGTTCCTTAATTTTGTGCAGAGGAGGAGTATGGTGTAGGAGCACCCTTCTAAGGTCTTCCTCCATTTGGATTTTGTTGGGATTTTGCTTCTTTAAGAAGCCATGTAAATGTAATAAGAGCCAAGAGCTCATTGGTCTTGTTTAGGTCCTAGTTTAGGTCCTAGGTTCACAAGTCTAGGTTGAGTTTTATTTTGGAGTAGATGGTATGTGTGCCCATTGATGAGTTTGGGGTCCTTTTAGCATGGTTGTGTCCATAGGATAGCCCAATGTAGGCCTAAAAGTCAAGAAAAGCAACATTGCAAAAGTTGCTCAAAAGTTGCAAAAAGTTGCATGACAACTTTTCAAAGTTGTCACGCAACTTTTCAAAGTTGTCATGCAACTTTTCCACCTAATAGGTCATAACCTTAGCTTGGCATGGAGAAACCTAACCTTGGCACACAAACCAAGGCAAAGACATTATATATTGTTGCAAACCCTAAAATGAGGGGTTGGATGTCAGATTGTACGACCAAAAGGAAAAGACCTTGATTGTGACTGTGTTTTGGTTGCCAGTCGACACAAATGGAGCAATGAAGGATTGTTAATGGATTTTTCTGGAACTTAAATTGTATTGGGAGTCTTGTTTAGAGTTGACACATTCATTTTGAGTACTTAGATTAAGTTTTTTTTCCAAGTTTTGGTGTGTTTGTAAATACTTTGCAAATTTCTTCTTTACTGTCCAGTTTTGGACTGTTTTGTGTAAATGGGTTGACAACTCCTATCCCCATCGTGGAAACACCATGAAACCATGGGGAATAGGAGTGCAGACCCTATACAGTATCTTAGAGGAAGCAGGTCCCTTCAAGATGCAGGAAATCCTTTCAAAGACCCACTCCTAGGCGAGACTAGACTGTGCCCTGTTAGGAAGGGTTAAGGTTGTAGAGGTCCGTGAGAGAAAGGAAGGATAAGGAAGGAGGCACCCTTTAGAGGAGTTGTAGAGGGGTGTGTGGAGCACGATTGGTAAGAAGGATGAGATTCCACCAATCCAGACAAGGTGGTGAAGACAACAAACCATCACTGTGACCCTGACAGGCCCAAAAACCCCTAAATTCACCTAGGGCAGTGTACGGACACTTGGAGGCCCAAAACCAGGAAAATATTTGAGCCTTTGCCAAATGAATAGTAGTCCCTTTGGTAATTTTCACAAGTTTGGGCATCGTTTGCAAGAGGGAGCCCTAAAAGTCCGGAATGGAGGCCTAATTGGGCACATTCCTTGTAGCCCTATTTTGTAGGAAAGAAGCAAAATAGTGAGATCGATAACAAATAGGAAGGTAAAAACCTCTTGGGGGCACATGAATGGATGGAGAACTATGTCAAAGACCTGTCCTATCCTTGCTAGGACCTGAGAAGGTGTAGGAAGAGTTAAACCCTTATGATCCTATGTGAGGGTTTTTGAAGCTTGTGAGTAGGTGAGACCTTAGGAGAAGCATCACATGTTGTTGGTGGGTGGATTGGGCAAGGTCAGGGGATTCCATAAGCAAGGGAAGTCCTAGAGACCCTAGGGTGTGGTTGGAACACCTGGTGATCCAAGGAGAGGATCAAAGAGCATAGACTAGGCTAGTCTATCCCATACCCATTCCCATCACTTTTCAAACCCAATTTTCCCCCAAAAAAACCCCCATAACCAGAAGATACAAAAAATGGCCTGCCAAAAACTTCACAGGAAGCACCTATTTTTTTTCCTCCCCCGCAATTCAAAAAAGCAAGTGAATAAAATCCCCCTTTTCAAAATTGTAACTTGCTCCCTCAATTGCATGCAAAGAATCTCAATTAAACAAATTCCAATAATTACTTAATTTTAGTAACCCCCACACATGCAATAAGAAAATAACATAATTAAATATTAATTATTTTCTTTAATTTTTTTTAAAACAATAAGTAATATTTGTATTTTAGTAGATTATTACATGAGTAATAAAATACTTAATTAAATATTTATAATTTTCTATTTAATTAGTCCTTTTAATTTAGATAAAAAATTTAAGCCCTTAACCTTCTTAATTAATAAGTCAAATGAGACAACTCTAATAAATTAATTAATCAATCTTTAAATACACAAATAGATGTTATTATTAATTCCCTTAATAAATACTCTTTTCAAATTAATTAAATAATTTAAATAATCTAAATCTTTAAGTTCCACAATTTCAACTTATTATTTAATCAAATAACAACATCCAAAAATCATTAAAATATAATACTAATCTTTTTCACAAAATATTATAATTATTATACTACACCTAGGAGTAGCAAAATACAAAAAATCAGAACACAGAGGACCAACCGGGCTAATGACTGATAGGACCAGTCAAACACTATACAAGGATACCTGACTGGAGACTAATTCCATAGGAATGATGGTACGACGAGGTCTAACTAATAACTCCATTTTTCCACTTTACCATTGGGTCATATAGCACACTCAGACTCGAAGATTCAGGTGGAGTCAATGCTCAGTACCTGTAGTTGCATCACCGAGAAAACACACAAATATTTCTGCAACATGAACATGCACACTAGTGGAGGAGACTCATGACATTCTATGTCCCTCCAAAGTGGGTGACAGAAGATCATCCCCTCGCACCCCATACAAAATCAAACACATGGTATATCTCAAAAGTAAATATGTCAGTACATCAACATCTAATCTAACATCTAAATATCCATAGAGATCTAACACATAACCAACATGCATAAAATCCACAACATCGTATGATAGAATCATGACAAAAGTTATTTTATTAGAGAGTATCAACCAACCACCTAAAAAAAGAAAAGTTCAAACAAAGTCAAACTAGGTTAAACAGAGTCTGATCGAGGGAGGGGCATTACACCATCGCAGGTATTGAAAATAAGTGAACGATAGAACAAAGTGAAAAAGTTATTATTGTATGTGGGAAATCGAAGCTATAAACAAACTAGTTTACCTACGAAACTGTCAAGGATACACTCTATGACCAATATATTGACATTGGTTGTGGAGGGGAGAGAAATGTAAGTTGGAATCATCAAAATGCTTGAGTTAGTAGTACAATAGATGTTGAGGCATAGGACTGTATAGAAGCAAAATTGATCTGAAGGACATTTATTCAAATTGGTGCATTTGGTGTGTGTATATGATGCAGAGAAAGGGATTAGACTCTCTCAACTAAATCAATCAAGTACTCACAATAGGTCTTTGACATGGTTCAATGGTAGATTGTTCACAACTAGGCCTCTTTCCTAGTAGCCCTCCAAACAGGTTTGACAAAGCATAAAATTCAAGGTAGACTTCATAAACCAAAACTAAAGACATTTTTGGACACCCATTTGGCCATTGACAACAAATATTGAAATGAATAGGGGTTTATTTGAAGTGAAAGGGCTCAAAAATTGACAGTCCTATTCCTCCACTAGGCATAATTGACAATTTTGTTTAGGTTTGGTTCTAGGGCTTGGCACAAAACCCACCCAGGTGTTTAAGATCTTATTCCAACACATGGAAAAAATCTATTAGGGTCCCAATCAATTGCTCCAAAACCAAATTCACTTCTCCAAATCACTTCAAGAAAGAAACTCCCCTCCTTATGGGTTTCCTATGACTAACACATAGAGATGTTAGTCCTTCATGACCTCCAGAACACAACGAAACATTCTCCAATCCTTCTACAAGTTTGGGGAATAATAATGTACATTAGGATAGACCATTTCACCAATTTTGGGGATTTTTCACTAGTGAAATGGTGAGAAATGTATTTTTGATTTCTCACTGTTACCCTAACCTAGGGTTTTAGGCAACCTGCAAAGAAATTGAAATATCTTTTGATCTACTCAATGAAATAAAATGAAACCAACTGAAATAGAAACTAGATTCACCCCTCTTTCATCTCCAACTAGTCTTAGCTAGGTATAGGTCTGTACAACATTGTACAATGTAGAAGAATAGAGAAATAGATGTGCAAATTGCAAAAAAAATGATGTTTCTATTGATTCAACTTATCAAATCCATCCAACCAACCCCTTTGTCGAAGGAACAAGGATTTTTAAATAATTACAATTAGGTTCCAATGGTTACCAACCACTTTTCAACTTATGACTAATAAAATCATCATTATGTGTGTAAAAGTTGCTTCGACAATATGTGCAACTTTTGGAACATTAATAATTTCTCGACACGTTGACTCTTAGGACCCTGCCAAGACACTTACAAACATAAAAATGGTCTAAGAAGACCTTATTACATGAGAAAAATACAAAATAAAACATAATTTCCAATTCGACCACCTTGAGGCATGAAAGCACACTTGGGTGCCCCTGCACCATACTCAAGAAGGAAAAGAAGCTCAAGTTCCACTTGAGGAAAGATCTGCAACTATGTGTCCATGCTTCAAAATATCATCCTCAGTCATCCAAGATGCATCCTCCATTCAAATACCTTGCCACTTAACCAAATATTGATTAAAGACCTGGTGCCTAGATTTATTGAGTTCCTTCTTGTCCAATATGTACTCCAACATCAATGGTTGAATTGGTAGTAGATCTCTGATCCAATCTTCATCTGAGAGCACTAATGAGCTTATAATTTCACTTGTAATGACATCTCCCTTAAAAGGGTAAAGGTTAGAAACATTAAAAATAGGAGAAATGGAAACATTAGGAGGAAGTTCAATTTCATATGCATTCTCCCCAAACTTGTGCCCCACTTTGCATGGCCCTATCTTCTTCATGTTGAGTTTAGAGTATTGGCCTCTAGGGAACCTCTTTTTTTCTCAAATGATCAAAGATTAAATCTGCCACCTTGAAGTGTACCTCTCTTTGTTTCAAATCTTCTCTTTTCTTATACTTGTGTACACTCTTTTCTAGAGTGTCCTTGACCTGTTCATGCATTTATTGGATAGCCACAAAAAATTCCTCACCCTTCGCACTTCTCTTTTCCACTCCTCTGACATCCCTCAACTCAAAGATACCCCTAGGATGCAAACCATATACAATCTCAAAGAGACTTTCCAACACTCCTATTCATAGAGTTATTGTAGGCAAACTCTGCTTGTACAAGAATCAGATCCCATTGTGTTGCATGCTCCTTGGCTAGGCATATAATAAGGTTTCCAAGGATTCTATTCACCACCTTGGTCTACCCTTCAGTTTGAGGGTGATAGGAAGAACTAAAACTAAAATTTATGCCCAATTGTTTCCTCAAGGTCCTCCAAAAATGACCTACAAACTTGTTATCTTGATTTGAAATAATGCTAAGGGGTAATCCATGGATCCTCACCACTCTTTAAAGAAGAGACCTGTTGTGTAGGAGGCATCATTGGAACTTTTGTATGGTATGAATTGAGCCATAATAGAGAACAACAACAACATAAACAGAGTCAAAACGTCTTTGATTTTTAGGTAGACCCATGACAAAGTCCATGCTTACTAAGTCCTAAGGCTGATTGGGAATTGGAAGTGGTTGATACAAGCCTTACATTGGTGCTAGTTCCCTTATATCTTTTACAAATGGTACATTTCTCCACAAAAGTTCTCACATTTGTTTGCATCTTAAGCCAATAATAATGCCTATTTACCCACTCCAAAGTTTTGTCCAAACCAAAATGACCTGCAAGGCTGCCACAATGCTTCTCTTTGATCAAGTTAGTCCTCATAGAACACTTAGGAATACAAAATTGGGGCCCTTTAAATAATAAGCCATCTTTAATCATAAAATCCAGCCACTTTCCATTGCTACTACCGCAAGGTTGTATACAATTTGTATACATGCCCTTTAAAGAATCAATACCAACACTGTGTAATTAAACTTCCTGAACCATCAAAGACCTCCTACTTAGTGCATTTTCTACCTTATTAGTTTCCCTTTCTTGTATTTAATAGTAAAAGTAAAACTTTGTAGGTATTCAACCCACTTCACATGTCTATGGCTAAACTTTTCTTGGCTATTGAGAAATCACAATGCATGATTATCAATATACACAACAAATTCCTTAGGAATAAAATAATGTATCCATTTTCTCAATGTCTGTACCATGGCATACATTTCTAGGTCATAAGAGGAATACCTTTGTTTAGCTTCATTCAACCTTTCACTGAAGAAAGCAATAGGCCTATTTTCTTCACTCAAAACTGCACCTATAGAAAATCCACTTGCATCACACTCAATGGTGAAAAAATTATTAAAATTAGGTAGGGCCAAGATGGGCTGCTCGACTACTCTCTTTTTCAAGTACTCAAAAATTCTATTAGCTTCATTAGACCACACAAATTTCTTCTTTTTATCACCTTTGATTGTGTTAATCATAGGAGAACACACATGATTAAAACCTTTTATAAAATTCCTATAAAAGATTGCTAGGTCATGAAAGCTCCTTACCTCACCCACTAATTTGGGAATCGACCAACTTAGGATAGCCTCCACCTTGCTAGGATCCATCTTCAAAGCTCCATTAGTCACCACAAAACCAAGGTAAATCAGCTCTGTTTTAAAAAATTCATACTTCTTCAAATTGATCATTAGTTTTTCTCCATGTAACCTCCTCAAAACCATGTCTAAGTGCTAAATTTTTTCTTCTTTACTCTTACTAAAGACAAGAATGTCATCAAGGTATACAACAAAAAGTTTACCAATGAAGTTTTGAGTACCTCATTCATCAAGTGCATAAAAGTGCTAGGAACATTAGACAAGCCAAATGCCATTACAAGCTACTCATACAAACCTTCATTAGTCTTAAAAGTTAGTTTCCACTCATCACCAGGTGTGATTCAAATCCAATGGTAGCCACTCTTGAGATCTATCTTAGAAAAGTAACAAGCACCTTGTAAATAGTCCATTGAATCCTCAATTGTTGGGATAGGGTAAGGTAATCTTGTTGATGGCTCTTGAGTTGGTACACATCCTCCACTCTCCTCCTTTTTTGGGTGCTAGGACTGTAGGAACAATACATGGGATTGAACTCTCCCTAATCAACCCCTTGTCAATTAGTTCTTACACGTTGGGGAGTCATTTTGTAGGTAGACTTGTTGGGAAAACTAGTCCCTGGAATGAAGTCAATCGTGTGGCTAATGTCTCTCATTGGTGGCAATCTGATATGGATTTTATCCACCACAATCTCCTCATATGTCTTCACATCCAAACATAGTTCTTTCTCTTTCTCTTCTGTTGCTAAAACATACTAAGGCCTTACAATGGCTACAATTCCTATGTTCTTCTCCTCCATAGTCTTCAAGAACTCTTTTTCATTCACCAACATCACATTAGAGCCCATTTTTTAATCTAGGCCCTCCTCTAGCAATGGTGTAAGAGTGAGAGAAACTCCATCTTTCTCTATAGTGTAGGTGTTATTCCTACCATCATAAAATGCCTTCCTGTCATACTACTAAGGCCTCCCTAAAAGAAATTAACAAACATCCATAGGGATAATGCCACACAAAATCTTATCCTTGTACCCTCCTATGTGAAATTCCACCCAACTTTGTTCATTTACAAGGACTTGATGTCCCTTATTAAACTAGGAGACCTTATAAGGAGTAGAATGTGGCATCCTTTGTAGTTTCAACTTCTCTACCATCTCAAGTGAAACCAAGTTATCTATGCTAGCTGAATCAACTACAACCTTGCAAAATTTACCTTGAGACTTACATGTGATTCTGAAAAGAGATTTTCTTTGTGGAGGTTCCTTCACCATAGGAACTTTAATCCATGTTCTCCTAACCATGAGTGATTCACCAACTTTTGGTCCAATATCAGTTGATGGGGAATGGACACTTTCATTGTCATCCATTTGTGCAATTTGGTTCCTCTGTTCCCCTCCAAATGAAGTGGAAGATTGATTTTTCTTGCATTGCCATGCTTGATGACCAATCTTGTTACATTTATAACTTGACCCTCTAGCTTGATCTCCAAATATGCCTCTATTGTTTGGTCTCGTTTGTCAAAATATACCTATTTTCTCCATCCCTTGTTCTTGGGTGTTGCTACCTTCTCCTTGAGGTTTTGGGGTCTTCCCTTTATCATTAAAAGTACCTCTTCCTCTAAAACCTCTGCCTTTGCCCCTGCTTTTCTTATCTTTCTTTCTCTTCAGCCCATCCTCAGTCTAGATGGCCAATTGGTAGCACTCTTCTATTATTTTGGGAGTAGTCAACTTAATTCATCTTGGAGGTTGAATCTCAACCCATTCACATATCTAGACACCTTCTCCATATTAGCCTCCATATGACCTTCTTTGATTCTTAACTTATAGAATTCCTCAATATACACCTTGACATCCATCTCCTTTTGCTTGAGATTTTGAATTTTTTTATACATTTGGATGACATGGTCACTAGGTAGGAACTTGCCTTTTATCTTAGCAACCATCCTATCCCAAGAAGTAATTTTTGACTTTCCCTTCTTTCTTCTCTCATCTTGGACATAGTCCCACCATAACAAAGCATGGCCCTTCAATTTGGTTCTGGCCAATTTCACCCTTTGTTCAAGTGTCTCTATCCAATTCAACACTTCTTCACTATCTAGGTTATCCCCATACATGGTTAAATACATATTTATGTTGTGAGCATCTCCCTTCACTACCTTCAAAAACCTTTCCATTCTCAATTCCTCAGGGTACAACTACTCTGGTTGCCCTTCTTGGGGAGTCTCCTCTTCCACCCCTTCTTTTTCCTCTTCTTCTTGGTCACTTACATCACCTATGACCACACCTCTTCTTTTGTTTGTCTCTGCTACTAAAAACCTATATTGAAGGGCTCTAGTCAATTCTTTCATCTCCCTCACTTCTCTGGCATGTTTCTCCTTCAACTCGCTTATTTCTTTAGCCACTAGGTTTCCTTTAGGAGTCATATTTACCTTTCTCAATTCAACCTTCTCTTCTTATAGACATAACTTTTCTTTGATACCAATTTGATACTGAGAGGGGTCTTAAAATCTCTCAACTAACTCAATCAAGCACTCACAATAGGTCTTTGGCATAGTTCAATGGTAGATTGTTCATAACTAAGCCTCTTTCCTAGTAGCCCTCCAAATGGGTTTGATAGAGCATAACATTCAAGGAAGACTTCATAAACCCAAAATAAAGAGATTTTTGGATACCCATTTGGCCATTTGACAACATTTATTGAAATTAATAGGGTTTTCTTTGAAGTGAAAGGGCTAAAAAATTGATTGTCCTATTCCTCCACTAGGCCTAATTGACAATTTTGTCTAGGTTTGGTACTAGGGCTTGGCACAAAACCCACCCAGGTGTTCAAGATCCTATTCCAACACATGGAACACATCCATTAGGGTACCAATAAACTTCTCCCAACCCAAATTCACTTTTCCAAACCACTTCAAGAAATAAACTCCCCTCCTCACAAGCTTCCTGTGACTGACGCATAGAGATGTCAGTCCTTCATGACCTCAAAAACACAACCAAACCCTCTCTAATACTTCTGAAATATTGGTGAATCATAATGTACACTAGGGCAGACCATTTAACCAATTTTGGGGATTTTTCACTACTGAAATGGTGAAAATGCATTTTTGAATGCCCATTGTTACCCTAACCTAGGGTTTCAAGCAACCTGCAAAGAAATTGAAATATCTTTTGATCTACTCAATTAAATGAAGTACAACCAACTGAAATAAAAAAATAGATCACCCCTCTTTCATCTCCAACCAGCCTTAGCTAGGTATAGGTCTTTACAACACCATAAAATGCAGAAGAATAGAGAAATAGATGTGCAAATTGTAGAAAAATTAATGTTTCTATATATTAATTCAACTTATCAAATCCATCCAACAAACCCCTTGGTCAGTGGTACAAGGACTTTTAAACAATTACAATTAGGTTCTAAAGGTTACCAACCACTTTGTTAGAGGTGTGAATATTGTTGTCATTGATGTCAAACCAGTTATCTGATTTGGACTAGACAACATATGCAGTTCTTTTCTTATGGGTAGATGTTATGATGCAGTAAGATGAAGGTGATATAGTGAAGCAATTTCTGAGGTAATTTTTGGAAGATGTTTTTTCCATAATTCTAAGTTCTCATTGGTCCCATTATCAGTTATGTGTTCTAGAATTAGTTGTTTGGTCATGTCAGTTGTATCTCTTCTATTTTCATGTTGGGGTATTCTTGGTATGCGTGAAGTCTATATCTTTGGATTTTGGAGATGTTGTGCTTAAGTTTTGTGATAATGGGTCAATGTATTTGGGTTTGGATGACCTTGTCCCATTCCGATAATCTTGGTATATGCATTGGCAACTGAAGTGTGAAAAAGGAAGTGTTTAAGGATATTATGGAGTTTGACGTGAGTGTCTTGTTTGTGTTGGATAATGTGTTGGGCTTGGGCGACACACCATTTTGTGTTTGTGTCCTCTGGTATATATATGTAGTACCATGTGTTGTGGGATATACAAGAGATTAAGGACATATATGAGGTGTGTATGTGAAAGAGACATAGTAGCAAAGATAGTAGAGAAGAAGAGTGTGAAGTGTGAGTTGCAAATAGTGAAGGCAAAATCAAAGTGTAGATAGTGTTGTAGTGTGCAGTAGTCCTTCACTGGACCTACTGCAGGACAATTGTACATATATCTTTAACCTAATTTTCTATAGGGTTTGTGAATCGTGATCTAAGCTTAATCTTAGAACTAATCTCATGCATTTGGAGATGCAATCCTTTTTAGTTCAACCTTTTCTATCACGATGAGAATTCTGACAATGAGTCATCTTTTGTATCTTTGTAGTGAGCAATTCGACAGTGAGCCATTTTTGTAATTTGGCAGTGAGCCATCTAGCAGTGAGCCACCCCTTTTTGTATACATCATATAACTAGTTATACTCTCCTGAGAGTTAACACTCTCTGTGGTTTTTCCCATTTGGGTTTTCCATGTATAAAATCCGATGTTTCTCTTGTGGTTGTGTTCTTCATGTTTATTATACATTTGATGTTTTATATTTATTAAGTATACTTGATGAAGTTTGATATTCCAGCGAAAGATTAAAGTTTGATAAAAGTATTTATATCTTTGGGAATATTGATTCACCCCTACTCTCAGTATTCCAGTCCTTTCAGCCTAGTCACAATTGGTATTAGAGCTTTGATCCCTTGCTTGGAAGCTTAACCGTTTGAGGGAGATCTGTGTTGGTTTAATAATGGCACCTATATCCATGACTGAATATTTTTAGCTGGATGCAGATTTGAAGACAACTCTTGAAAATTTGGAAAGTGTTGAATTAATGAATGAAGAATTGAAAAAAAATGTGAAGATAGAAAATGAATGTGTTTAGAATCTGAGAGAGTAAATCTAGAAATTCAAACTGAGGCATACGGAGGTTAACAATCAGTTTAAGTAGGCGAATAAGACTATTAAATATTTGATGTAGAATATTGAGGAGAAATACAAGATAGAGAAATCCTTAAAAGAAACAATCAAGCAGAAGTCTGAAGAATGTGAAAAGATAGAGCAAGAAGTAAATAATATGAAGGCAAAAAATAAGGTCCTGGACAGTAGTAAGCTCTTGGAAGATTTGATCAGCATGTAGAAAGCTCATTTGGACAAGACTAGACTTAGTTTTCAACCCGGTATGTGTCTGAAATAGAATGATAAAGAGAAAAATAAAGAAGTCAAAGCTGAAGTGGAGAAGAAGTCAAAAGATGAGAAAATCCCAGAATCAGAATTCTAATGCAAGAACACCAACAGTTTGACAGCCTAATGCACAAAGGTACCCATTTTTAATGGCTATTGTTTTGAATGCAATAAATTTGGACATAAGATAGTAAACTATAGAAGAATTAAGCGTTATAGTTGCAAGAGGTTGGTCATAAAGCAAATAATTGTAGAAATCATGTTGTGAGTCAAAATCATAATCCGATTGAAGAAAACAAGATGAGTTACAACTCTCATGGATACTGTTACACTTACAATAGATATGGAAATAAGGCTAATCAATGCAGATATAGATCACATCGGGTAAGATCTGAAAGGAAAGTTATCAATTGTTTCAAGTGTAAGTTGTCTGGACATTATGCTAATCAATGTAAAAATGGAAATATGAAGAAATCTACTAAGAAGAGTGTAATGAAGAATGATGAATAAAACAAGAAAGAAAATTTGGTTTGGAAAAAGAAGAGTGAGAACAAAGGAAGTGAGCCTAATGTATAGGAATCCGGTGTTGGCACCTCTCCCTCTGGCAACTAAGTATAGTGCTTTGGGTTAGGGGGAGTTCTCTTTTGAAAGAATTTTTTTTTGTTCTCTCCTATCTGAGTGGATCATGTTGTTGATTTGGTATGACTATGCTTTAAGTTGTTTAAAGGCTATCTGGTAATCGAAGGTATTTTTCTAACATCATCGATAAGACAGTTCTTGGCGGCAAAACTCTAAGGGGAGTGTTTTTGGCAAGATACATATTGGATTTTTGAGTTCACTTTATCAGTCATTCTTGCTTAAGAATATTGCAAATAGTAGAGGAGAAATAGAACAAGAGAAAAATGCGAGCAATCATGGAAGGAAAAATGATCATCGAAGAATCTAGTAGCGAGGAATTTCAGGTTTGGACAAGGTGTTCTTAGATGAATTTAACTTGGAGAAAATCAGAGATTTTGAAGCAAGTTTGAGTAATGTTGACTTGCAAAGGGTCAAAGGATTGGAAATCAAAGGTCTGAATCTATGAACAAAATTCCCTTAGTTTGATAATGCGTAGGTTATCGGGATGATCCTTAGCTATGTATGGGATGACAACATTGTGTTGGATAAACCCTATCCAATCACGAGGGATGATATCTTTGTGATCATCAGTTTGTGCAATAGTAGAGAAGTTCTAACAAAGAAGTCAATCTTGAATAGAGAATTGGAATCCCTAATCGGTGTGAAGGGTGATTAGCGAGCATTGATCATTAACACAATCATCAACCCTATGGTGAAGTATGTTGCCTACAACATCTCTTATAAAATCTATTTCAAGAACAAGGATGGTGCCACCTCGGCAATTGCAGTATATATTGCACATATGCTTGTGATGGAAAACAAATCATTCAACTTGTGTGAATTATTGAGAGCATTGTTGTTGGAGAATGTTAAGATGTCAAAAGAAAAGAATTGTCCTTTCTAGTTTGGTTCATTGCTTATGAGTTTGGTTATGTATTATTTGGGATCCCTTCCGACAAAATACAATATTATATGGGAGTCTGGTGTTCCAATTGCGAAGGAGATATTTAGATATTTGAACAATTTGGATAATAAAGAGGAAGTTTGTGATGCTTATTTCAAATCTTTTCTGGACATATGGAGTGTTGGTCCGATATCGATTATTTCCAGTTCTGGAGGTTCTTCCTCCAGAAAGAAGACAATTTGTTCCTATTAGTGTTTCGAAGTCAAAGAAAAGAAAGGTAGAAGATATTGTTGTGATTGAAGATCTGGAGTCTCCTATAGCTAGAGGAGATTCGATAGTTGCAGAGTAGGAAGTTGGAGAATCAAATGATGAATCTAATTTGCTGAAATTAGTAGACAATATGGATGGAATCAAGAAAATTGGTGTGATGTGGCTGACTTTAGTTAAGTCAGATAGAATTGAAAGCATTTTGTTGAATCATTTGATCCAGAATAACATGAGCATTGAAAATATCTGTAATTTGCTTTAGGAATCCTTGAATGAAGTTCTAAAGGAAAATTTCTTTGAGCAATTTGTTGAGGGTAGAATATCTATAGAAAAAGGTTTTGACATGCAAAATTTGTTGAATAAATGTGTTGATACACAAAAGGTTTTGTCAGCATGTATTGAGGAATTGAGGAACTGTATTCATAGTGCTAGTAGAGTCTATAGGTATTGAATCTCTTGGCCGACAGCTGTAGTGAAGCACAAAAGAAAAATTGATGCTATTGAAGATGGGTTGACCACTTTAGGAAAATCGTTTGATTTTCTGGATAATAAGGATGGTGGGTAGAGGAAAAGAATAAATTCTCTTCAAGTTGAACTCTTATTCTTGCAAAGGTAGAAATAAGACTTTGTTCATATATTTTGGAAGGTGAAGGAAATTGTTGAGTCAAAATTGAAGCATTTTTCAATGGTGCTTGGAAGTGCAGCTATGTATAAGCAGAACCCATCTGTTCTGGATAGTTTTTCCATGTAGTTGATCTAATGGTGGAATGTAGAAGCTTTTCAGCTAGCACTAAACTAACTGTAAATTCTTGGGAAGTTCTTCTTTCGGATCTGAAGGAAAAATACAGGCTTATCTTTCTAAAGAGGAGTAGCTGAAGGTCATTTTGCGGTATTCAATTTTTGACATTTTTTAGTTGTGTATATATTATGTCTTTTTCTTTCTTTTCTTTTTATCAAAGGCATCCTTTGTCCTTGATGTCAAAAGGGGGAGAAACGAATATGGTTTTTGAGATTTGAGGAGTTGCATAAGTAAGGGGGAGTTGATTCATATGTAGATATTTTTTGCCATCAATGAAAAAGTGGGAGATTGTTAGACTTGTGTGAATATTGTTGTCATTGATGTCAAATCAGTTATTCGGTTTGGACTGGATAGTATATGCAATTTTTTGTTGTCTGGATTGGTCTGAATATTGTATGCAGTCGGTATGTGCAGATCTTTTTGTTATGGGAAGATGTTATGATGTTGTAAGATGGAGGTGATATAATGAAGCAATTTTTGAAGTAATTTCTGGAAGATCTTTGTTCCAGAATTTTGAGTTCTCATTGCTCTTGATATTAGTTATGTGTTCCATAATTAGCTATTTTGGTCATGTTAGTCGTTTCTCTTAGAGTTTTGTGTTGCGGTATTCTTGGTATGTGTGGAGTCTGTATCTTTGGATTTTGGAGATGTTGTGCTTATTTTTTATGATAATGAGTCAATATCTTTCGATTCGGATGACCATATCTCATTCCGGTAATATCGATTTATGATTTGAAAAATGAAGTGTGTAAAAGGAAGCATTTAGAGATCTTGCAGAGGTCAATGTGGGTGTCTTTTTTATGCTGGATAATCATGTGTTGAGCTTGGTTGACACACTATTTCGTGTTTGTGTCCTCTGGTATATATATGTAGTAGCATGTGTTGTGGGATATAAAAGAGATTAAGGAAATAAATAACATGTGTATGTGAAAGGGACATAGCAACGAAGATAGCAGAGAAGAAAATTGTGAAGTGTGAGTTACAGACAACAAAGACAAAATCAAAGTGCATATAGTGTTGCAATGTTGCAGTAGTCCTTCACTAGACCTACTGCAGCACAGTTATACACAGATCTTTAACCAGATCTATTGTAGGTTTTGTGAATTGTGATCTAAGATTAATCTTAGAACTGATATCATGCATTTGGAGACACAATCCTTTTCAGTTCAATCTTTTCTATTGCAATGAGTCATCTTTTGTATCTTTGCAGTGAGCAGTTCAACAATGACTCATCCAATAGTGAGCCACCCCTTTTTATATACACTATATAACTAGTTATATTCTCTTGAGAGTTAACACTCTCTGTGGTTTTTCCCATTAGGGTTTTCCATGTATAAAATTTGATGTTTCTCTTGTGGTTGTGTTCTTCATGTTTGTTCTACATTTGTTGTTTTATATTTGTTAAGCATGCATGATGAAGTTTAATATTTCAGCGAAAGATTAAAGTTTAGTAGAAGTATTTATATCTATTAGAATATTGTTTACCCCCCTCTCAGTATTTCGGTCCTTTCAACCTAGTCAACACACTTTTCAAATTATGACTAACAAAAATATCATTATGTGTGTAAAAGTTGCTTTGAAAATATGTGCAACTATTGGAGCAATAATTTCTCAACACCTTGACTCCTAGGATGCTACCAAGACACTTACAAACGTAAAGATGGTCTAAGAAAACCTTATTATATGAGAACAACTCTAAAGAAAACACAGTTTCCATTTTGACCACCTTGAGGCATGAGAGCACACATGGGTGCTCCTGCACCAATGCATATACATTAATTGCTTATTTTGATGTACCATAAGATAAGGAGGAATTATGGTACTTGAAAGGAGCCGTAAGAGTTGACCAAATTGTTTATGTGTGGAGAACAGGTATGCACCGGAACCAACAATGGACAAGAGAAACTATGAGAGAATCAAGGCAATGAGAGGCATTGAGGAAAGGCAATTTAATTATCGTTAAGGTAATAAATGAGAAAGGGAGTGCATGAATCAAGGAGGATGGAAATGTTGAGGTAGGCTTTTAGATACCCTTGAAGAGGATACAATGAACAAAAAATATTAGCAATGTAAAAAGAGAAGCAGTTAATTATGTTCTTACATAGACAAGCACATATAAATAAGAGAAAAATATGACAGTTTTAAGGAGATAATGTTACCTCTTGGAAGACTTTGTGGATGGACTTTATTGTTGACTTCAGTATTATCATTGCATGTAACTACCACAAGTATGATTTCATCAGTAGTGGCATATATAATAGAATTTATTATCAGTATTAAAAGATATAAATAGTAATTCAATTCAAAAAAATATAATTAAAAAAATATGATAGGTCAAAGCGATAAGAAAAGTTAACAATATAATGAGAATTTAAACGTAATTTAAGTAGGAATCACATTTAAACAAAATTTAACAATACAATGAGAATTTTAATGTAAATTAAGAACGAATCATATTAAAACTGTATACATAAAATTAAAACTTTCTAATGGTTGAACATAAGTCTTAGTTGCAACAAAGTGTACTTGAGAAAGTGCTATGGTTGTTCTGTTTGAAGAATTTGCGCAGTGTAATGCCTGCCAAAATACCCTAGAGAAATAAACCAAAATCTACTAACAAAAGGAGATTTTTTTTTTTAAGGTAACTATCACTCCTATGTTATTACTAACATTCCATTGATGCAACATTACTACCAATATTCATCAATGCACCATTAACAATTTACATGAATTCATAAATCAACATGAACATATACATGGAATCATATTATGCAAGTGGAATGACCATTTAACCATTAAAACAATCTCTATATAAACTCATACAATGCAAATCCATTCCCTAGGGTATCTCAAAGTTATTACTTGAAAAAATCCTAACACATCATATATCCATCTTAGAACACCATATTATAGTATCCATCTATCCATTTACTTTCAATACAACTATAATAAATCCTTAACACATTTGTATAATTCAATCACATAGCTTACTCTCTATATTCTTTTAGAAACTACCAAATCAAACACTACTAATATCTATTTTTTCATTCATCATAAAAGAATCATAGTTTGTATAACCATTCTCTTCCATAAGACTAGATTATCCTTCAAGTTTCATTACATATCTCTAAGATAACTAGCTCATTTACCTAAGTAACAAAATCCATTTCATCTAGATAACTTCCATTTCTTAAACAAGATCTATAACAACAACTACTATTCTTCCAACTTAATTTTCATAAGATTATACATACAATTCCAACTTACAATTTCAATACAATACACATGCATACATACTAACTCTTTCTTATCCACATAGAACTCATAATCTAACATTACATAATGAATACCCAATACATCAATGAATGTACAATCAGGACTACTCCTAAACTACTACCTCATATTTCTTTCCAATTACATTTACAAATACATGAAGATACGTGTCTCAAGAAAACATAATTTCTTTTACATATACAAACCATCATGATACATTACTTTCTAATCCAAATACATAGAAATAAACTTCAAAGAATATCCACATAATGAAGATCCAAGAATCCAATCCACATACGCTAACTTCCAAGAAGAATATCCGAATGGAAGAAGGCGTCAAACCACCCAACCAAGTGGAACCTAATATGAACCACCCCTCATGCTAGGAGATGACATAAGGTTCCAACTCACACTCAAGACCTAAGTTGAAACCTAAACTATAGGATACAACATGATAGCATAAGGCTCCAACATAAGAGTATAACATCAAATCACATCACATTGATAAATCAAAGCAATCAACCTCTAGAGGCACAATCAACAAATCGAGGCAAATAGATAATGGACACATGTAGGGAAAGAGTGTCATCACATGATACCCTCACAAAGAATGGTCCAAGCCTCACCCTAATAGACATTTGGAACCATCTCAACCTTGGAGTCATTTAAGGGAGATCAATTTACCACTCCAATAGTCTTCCCAAGCTCATCTCGGGCATACACTGCTTCTAGGACTATGAGGTGGGGCCACAAAATCAATTATTATCTTGTTTAGTGAATTTACTAAGTACAAAAACCCAATTATTATTATTATTATTATCACTTGAAATTACAACATAAACTCTTCATGTGGTTCCATAGGTCTAGACCCCCTCCTAGGGATCTAATGCTCATGACCTTGGTCTTACACATGCAAGATCCCACTCTCCCTACCATGGACCATAACCATAGGGTAAAACATAACAAGATACCTCATAATAATAACATGAATCTCAACATGGAATGCATCCAATACTCATAACAAAACTGATATAACTGAATCTCAAAGATACTCATCAACATGCAACCCAAGAGCCACTTATCAAGAACCAAATCATAAGCTCAAAATGCCAAATTACAACAATAAAGAAAGCCTCAAGAATTCCAAATAAAAACAATCAAGGGAAACAAATAAATCCAATAAAATAGCATACTCCTCTACAACGAGGGACATCATATCCTCTCCCTAGAGCTGCAAATAAACCTCCTCAATAACAATGACACACTCAAGGTGCTAGAGCAACCTAACAATACCTCAAAAAACAAGCACAAAACCACTTTATAAAGCCAAAATATATTCATACGCATCAAAATGAATAACACAGTGCCCAAAATCACCAAAAATGATAGTACACAACCTTTGGAATCAAAATCCATCGAAAAAGTCAACTAAGAAGTCAAAACCTAACCCAAAAATTGTCTGATACTATTTTAGTGCTTTTGTTACTACTCTGGCGCTATTGTCACCCAGAGTAGTACTTTTGTAGCCTATTCTAGCGCTTTTGTTACTGGGTTGCAACATTTGCAAAACAAGAGAAAGAGTCAATCAAACTTGCCTAGATTCAGGCAGAGGCACAATTAGGGTCTAAAACTGACCCAGAACACATAAAAGACCATCATAAAAGTAGACGGGTTTACACAAGCCCAATAATTTCATAAATCCAAGAATTTGATTGCATTCGGAAAATATATGTACAAAAATGTGTTGCAGAGATAACCATACAAATGCAGATCATAACATAAGGACTCCAAACACTGTGAGATCCTAAAATAGGATAAAAAAGAGCAAATAAAGCCTCAAAAAGGTCCAAATAATACAATAGACATCATACAAGAAATTAATTCAGACAAGAAGACATCTCCCATTATCATTTCCAACAATACCCAAAATTGCAATCACAAATTACAACTTAACAGAATTCCCACTAAAATTTATTTTCAATAACCAATTATAAATAACTGAAATCACTCCCAAAATTTCCCAAAACAATCTTTTGGCAATCACTTCTAGGCAATCTTTCTTGAAAAGAAAAATTGGGATTAAAGCATTCAAATCCAACTTGGAAACAAAGCAAAGGAAATGAAAAGTTGATGGAGAAATCTCCCAAATCCAACAAGCTTCAAGCACAATCCAAAATCAAAACCAAATCCAAATCCTCAGGCAATTTGCAAATTCTCCCGGAAGCCAACCTCCTGCGAATGCACATGAAACCATAAAAATACCAAAAACTAAACCTCAAAACTTTAATACCAATTGACCAATCAAAATATTTCCAAAAACCATATATTATACCAACCCTTGCAAAGTTCAAGGGAGATAATAAACAAATATATTATTTACCTACCTCCCCCCATTCGACCAATCAGATAAAAGGGTAGGTAGATTTATAATAATTCAAATTAACCAAAGAGGGGTAGAAAGATAATAAATTAAATAATAGTTTACACACCCCACGATAAATATTAAATCAATACCCCACAATAAATAATAACCAAGGATAGTAATATTTATCCATGAATAAAATATTATTGCCTTGCTAAATAATATTAATTAATTAAATAACCATAATTAAATATATAATCATCAATAATAGAAAATCAAAAGGACATCATAAAAATAAAATAAATATAAAATCCAATAATCAACATTCAATAAAAACTCAATTGAAATATAAGAAAATAAACAATAAATAATAATAATATTTATAATAAACAATAATTAATAATTAAACTTCAATTAAACATTAATCAAATAAAAATAAATATTAAGTAATTAAACAATCACAGATCTCTAAATATGAATAATCATAGATTCGTATCACAGTATGCCAACAAAGGGGACGATCAACAACTCAATACTCTAACACCAACTTGTGTCGTGGTGCAACTAACAAGGTACACAACCTAGGCTAAGAGTGTGTGAGGGAAGCTATGTCATCTTTGACAACTTGCCATTGGGATAGAGACACGCTCAAACCTGTTAAGCCAAGTGGAGTCAATGTCTAGTACCTCCAAGTCTACATCCAACACTAAACACAACATGTACAATATACACATCATAATAATTAGACATGGGATAGAGAATCACAACAACATATCTTGCTCGCTATGAGTGTAGTACCCCTACTAGTTGAACTCATTAGACTCATATTTTATTATTGGTTTTTTTTCAGTGGATACATTACCATGACATATTATTCATATTTTTATGACATTATGCTTTATTTGAAGATGAGATGTATAATTTATTTGTAGTATTTTAGTACTTGTGATTTATGGCATTATGCATTATTGCTATGTACTGACATTTTACTTTAATTATGCAATGTGGAATTATATTTTGTGTGTTTGCGAGTGTATTGGATGCAAGGGGACAATTTTCCTTCACTCATTTCGGTGAGACATGGAACGTCGTGATTCTCCTTCATCAGTGTGTTTGCCGTGTTTTCTATATTATATATATGTATGCATGTGTGGTTCGGTGATGCAGGATATTGCAGGTACAAGTACCGGGTATCGTCTCCACCTGGCTTCACAGGTCTGAGCGTGCCTTATATTTTCCGATGGAAGTGGAGGAGATAGTAGTTGACCCTATTTTACTCAGTTACACTCATATGAGTGTTGTCAGTTAGTTCGGTCTTCGTAGTTTGTCAATTTATCTTTTATGGGTAATTGCTTGAGATTTGTTTAATTTGAGTGTTTTAGTGGATTTAATTAATTTATTAATTAAGTTTATGAAAGTATCTCATTATTGTATTGTTTATGCATTGAGATTATAAATTTAGTTAATTAAAGAAATTATTAAATTAAGTTGCATGGTATTAAAAATATATTTTTATTTAAAAAAAATAAATTAGATTAATTGTATTCTAAAGTTATAATTAAATAAATGAATAAAAGGATTAATTCGAATTAAAGTATTGTTTTAATTCTTTATTTAGAAATTAATTAATTGGAATTAAAGTATTGTTTTAATTCTTTATTTAGAAAATTAATTAATTGGAATTAAAATATTGTATTAATTCTTCAATTAGAAAATTAATTAATGTGCATGGGAAAAGTAATGAAAGAATAATGTTTTAAATTATTGCATGTGATAAATTTAGAAAATAAAATAAATAAATTACTATTATTCTAAATTTAGGTTTTTTGTGAAAAAGCTATTGAACCTAGAATTTTAGTTTAAATAGGGGTTAGGTCTTTATTTTAGAAACACGGGCAGGAACACACAGGAACAGGTCAAAAATTTAGGTGAAGAAAATTTATTGGAAGTTATTGAAGGGATTAGGGCTCTTCTATAGATTTCTTCCAGGAAAGCTATACCAGGTTGGATGATTTCTTAGTATTGTGTTTTATTAAAAATATTTCTATTTTTCTCTGCTTGATGTGTGTGTAAAATAATTGTCAAATCCAAAACTCTCTTCTGGTGAATTCAAGTTGTGTTTGAAATAATTCATGCCTGATGTGTATTTCTTGTTTATGGAAGGAATGTAATTTGTGAAAATTAGAAAAATTGTTATAGAAAATTTGTCGGATTTTAGGATGCATGGAAATTGCACGATTTAGGAGAAAGGGTATTTTACCTGAGAAAATTATCCTCTCTTGTTGGATTTGTTCTGATAGTTTTTCAAATAATGGTACCTATGTGAGAGTTGTTGATCACTTAAAGAATAAATTTAATTTTAAATTAAATTTATGAGTATCTAATTTTTTTAAAAAAATGTTTGAATAAAGTTCTAAATTTGGGTATTTATGCTGTTGAAACAATTTTTTTATAAACAGTAATTTTAAGGTTTTAAAAGAAAATTTAATAAAATAAAATAAAATTATTAAAAAAAATAAAATTAATAATTTATTTAGTGGGGAGGCATTGCCTCTACCCACGCGCACGCTCACTACCCATGGTAGTGGCTGCTGCCATAAGATAGCAGTGCTACCCAAGGGTAGCGGCTGTTGCCTTAGGGCAGCAACACTACCCATAGGTAGCGTGTGTTGTCATAGGGCAGCAGCGCTACCCAAGGGTAGCGTTGACTGCCATATGGTAGCAACGCTGCCTTAGGGTAGTAATTTAGTGTTGAATGTTATTTTAGTTTAAATTTTATTTATTATTTTTGTTATTTAGTTTCTTTTTAATATAAAAATAAATAAATAAATAATATTATAATAATTATAATGTGTTTATATATATATATATATATATATATATAGTTGTTTAATGATTATTTGTCAATTTAAATATTTTTGTTATATGAATAAAGAATTTAGAATTTTGTAATTTTAGAAAAAAAAAACATAATTTTAAATTTGATATTCATATTGAAAATATATTAGGAGTTTAATTCATGTGTGAATTTATTTAACTTTATTGGACAAATGACAAGATGGATGTTTTTGTATTAAATGATTGTATTTCCTTATTATTTGGAAAATCTATATTTGCAATTAATATATGCTTTGGTTGTTTTAATAAAAGATTGCCTGTAATAGGATCTTGCATATATGGTGTACTCAGTTAAGTTTTATTTCATTACAATTTTGGTTAAATTGTCATTGTGTCCTATGTTATTATTTCTCCTAGACCAGGTGTTGTTGTATAACCTATTTGATATGAGCCATTGTGTGCCTTTGTCCAAATGGTCATTCTTGGTTTGGTATTTGTGTATCCATCACCTGTGTTTGTCAGGATTGTTTATGGTTGTTTGTTTCGCCATAGAGTTCTCATAGAGAGAAACATTTCCTGTTAGTGTCCTAAGAGAGAGAGTGGCTTTCAAGCGGGGGTCGTGCCCGAAGTGGATGACAGGATAACCCGTCGAAAGTTAGTTAAAAAGTGATAACCTAATAATTGATTAGGGGGTGGGTAGATTTAAATATTAATTAAGATAAATGTGCCTCGTGCATAGATGAGTGCTTGTATAGGGCTCATGATGTTACAAGAAGGCTTGGAATGGCAAACTTACCACCTTGTCTTCACGAAAGGATTGGTAGGGTCCGCATGAGACTTAGTTGGAACCAGAGGCTCGGGAGAGGTTACCAGGAGAAACCCGAGTATGGGGGCCGAGACCTATGGAGGTTGTACCATGGTAACCATCAAGCTATGCGATGACACTCTCTTCTTAGAGTCACTAGTGTTTTGTGAGTTGTGTTACATGGATGGTTGCAGAGTCTTGTAGTCCTTTTGTACTTGTCTTACTTTGCTTGCTTGAGGGTTTCTACTATCTCCTAGCATGGTGGGGTGGTTCCATTTCGGGATCACATGGTCGGGTGGTAGTGCCACTTCCCATCGGATGTTCTGGATTGTATCTTCAGGCGAGGAAAGGCTTCGCTGGTGTTCTTGGATCGTGGTTTATGTACCAGCTCTTGTTCGAGATCATTGTTCAGTTGAGACCTTGTGGTCATTGTATCAGACTTTTATGTAACCTCGATATTGTATCCTTGTAACCAGTGATATTATTGGAAGCCATGTATTTATGGATATTGTAATATTATTATGTCAGTGAAATGAATGTTATTGTTTTGATTTTATGTTTAAATGGTTTATGGAAATTGGGTACATTGGAATACTTTTATTTCTTTATTATGAAATTTGGATGTATGTGTAGTTTTAAACTTAAGAGTTCAATTTATTTAATTAAATGGATTAACTGTGGTGTTAATATAATCTATGAAAATTAATCTTCGTTGGTTACCCTTAGGAAAACTTATGATAGACTTCCGTTGTAATGTTAAACGTGCAATGAGTATAGTTAGTACACTTAGTCTTTAATAAAAAAAATAAAATTATTTAACCCTTTAGTTGCCTAGTTGTGTTGTTTTCCTTTAGGGTTCCTAGCGGGGCATTACAATGAGTGATATGACATTGTCTCTACTCATGAAGATAGTCACACAATAAAACATCACATAAAATCATGATCATGAAATAGGGTTAGTACCATTATAACATCATAAGTCATATAGTCCACAAGAGAATTGAACACATAAATCTATGTATCATAGAAATCCATCCATCACAGCGATACCACGTGCTAACATCCACAAGAACCATCAAATGTCATATGTCATATAGTATATCTAACATCATCAGTCATATAAATCTCCAAACATGATGAGTCATATCAAATAACATAAATCCACATAGAGTAACTAGCATCATCGATACCATCTAAGATAGCAATAGAGTCATAAATAACCATCTAAGTATCCACCATATGTTTATATAAGTCAATCTATATACAAATCAAAATGCAAGTCTAGGGGGGACACTACATGCAGATTAGTCGTGAAGAGACAATATTTGATAGCAGGTAAAATTGGGAAATGCTCAAGTCAGTAGAAGGTCTTGTAAATAGCATCAATAAATCTAAAAGTCCAAAGTATTTAAATACAAGTGAAGTTCCAAAGAATATAGGATACCTAAAAAAGTGTTATGGGTGAGGTAATCTAAGAATCCAAGCTCACTTGGTGTGAAGGAGCAACATTTGATGCTTTCAAAAATTATAAAATGTTCAAGTCAGTTCAAAGTATTGTAAATAGGCTGAAAGAATACAAAAGTTTAAAGTCTTACAACTATAGTGTAAAAATAGATAAAGCATTTTAAAGAAAAAGGAACATGAGATGAATGAAAGAAACCAAACCAAATTTAAAAACTTTGAGAAACAAGGAGGAAGTTATAGGTTAAGGCAAGAGAACATGCTATCATATTTGAATTGGCTTGCAACATTCTTCGAAATGTTTGTAAAGTGTGTTAAATATATAATTTGTTCACTTTAAACAAGAGATTAAAAGTTGATGTAAGTGATCAAGTTGGTTGTACTTAGAATAAATTACATACTGTTATTTAAACTTTTAAGATAGTGGAAATGCATGAATGGAAAATTTGCTTACCAATATATGAAGAAATGTAATTTACAATGACTATAAGTCCCTGGTTCCACGTTATATACATCGGACTTACAATCTTAATTAGCTATGTGGTGGTTCCAAGTTGGATCTAACTGTATTGAAAGTGAATAAAAGATGGATAGAGAGTATATGTTTTTTTTTTCATAATTATTACATTAAATATATTTGGTGGTAATTTGTTGGTGTAAAATTTTTAAAAGACCGGTGCAACATAAGATATGGAATGGGGTAGATGAATAATAAACTTGAATGAAAAAGGAAAGGTAATGTTCATACAGAAATCCATTAAAGCATTACAAATTATTAAATTAAATATTTAGTTCTGACTTACATAGACGAAGATTGACATAGTTGCTATAAATAGCTATGTTGGAGTAGAGTCAAATCATGAACAAAAGATTGAAATGTTTTTTTGGCAATAGATAAAATGATATAAAACAACATCCAAGAAATAGATATTGAAGAGTAATTATATACAACATATGAACAAGCATCACAATATGTGAGTCAACTAGTTAGTACAATATATGAGATGTTGAAAAGAAAGAATTACTTTGAACAAGCTACGATGACTTGTTGAGATTTGATTAACATACCTAATAGTGATGTGCGCTAGAACTATGAAATGGTTAATGTCGGCTTGCATTATGTTTTAAGCTTCTATAAAATATAATAAATATATAGTTTGGTCATTTGAAACAGAACAACAGGTAGTGTGCAGGGCAGAAATTGAAGGTTTTTTAAACATTTGTCAGGAATTGAAAGAAGGCAAAATAAAGTTGAGAATTTCAGAAAGCAAAGGAAAAGTCATCAAAAGATATCAACAAAGATAAAAGAATTTGATCATAAGATTCAATTAAGTATACACAACAGAAAAAAAAATCTTGATTGATTTGAGTGAGGTGGCTTGTGTGTATAAAATTCAAATTACCTTATCGCATGCTGTGACTAATTTAGTATGAACTACAACAAAGGAAGAATTTTGTTGTTAGAAGACCATTTAAAATTAACATAAAAAATTGAAGTTGCGGCATAAGATGAGTAAAACAATTCAATATAACCTGAATAGCAGTAAAGTCGGGACCAGCTCCAAGTTGCACTTTCAATAGTTAGCACAAGGCACATGATACAATGAAAAGTCAGTTTGTAATGCCCACCAAAATACCCTAAAGAAACTAACCATCTAATATGCAAATAGACATAATTAAAAAAAAAAACATCTACTAATGCAAAAATACAACTAACTACTCATATGCATTTAACATCCATTAACAAGATAAACAATTAACCATCATGAACATATTCACCAAAGAACTATACATAGGCTGAAATAAATACAACTACACAATTAATCTTCCCTAGGGTATCTCAATGCCATTACCTAATCTATCCGTAGAGCATAATCACATCAAGAATATATCATGATAAGCATAAAATCATCATGATTACTACCATCATCTAATGCATTTTAACTCAACTATCATTATCTCTTTTCATGCATACATAAGATTATTTGCTAGACTATCTATCACGATTCCATACCTAATAATACAAATGTCAATAACCCCCTTAGATTCATTTTAAAGCATCAAATTCCAAATTTTCCTAATGCCAATCACTTATTGAACATCCTAGTATCATTATTCCATTTCTAATACCACATTACTAATCCATTTCCTTAATCATCATAGATATTCACATAACACTAAATGCATATCCATAGAACCAATTCAATTAATGAGCATTATCCCAGATACAACATTACATTCTCTTACAAGTACTATGATAATGACTTACTACATCATCTACCATTACATATACATCAACCATTTTACATCAAGGATCATAGATCTCAACTACCAATACATTTACATCATGAATTCTACACATACATATGCCATATGAATTATAAACATCACTTTGTTAAAACTTTCTATTTATAGTAGAAGAGAGAACAATCCACATCCACCCTCAAGAGTATCCAACAAAGAACATCCCAATGGAAGAAGGAATCAAACCACCCAACCAAGTGGAACCATAAGGAACCACCCCCCCGTGCTAGGAGATGACACAAGATCCCACTCACACTCTAGATCTAAGCTGACACCAAACAACTAAAGGATACAACACAATACTAACTCAAAGAGAAAGACACAAACACAAGACCTCCAGAGGTGACACGTCAAATCAAGACTCAAGGTGTTACGACTTACATGTAGGGAAAGAGTGTCATCGTATGCAATCATAATGGGAACTTGGGCACCTATCTCGACATCCAAGATACTCATGTGGAGCCATCTCAACCTTGAAGGAGTGAGGGAGATTAGCTTACCTAGGTCACCAAGGCCTTCCCAATTCTATCCCAAATTACCACCCCTGAGCAAATCATTGGGGTCAGAATGTCCATTTCTTATCTTATTAAGATGAATTACTCTACTACCCACCCCTACTATAAAATTAAAATTATCACTTGATTATGAGGTAAACTCCCAATGAGATTTTCTTAGTGGTCTAGACCTTGAGTAGCTTAGCTTTCTACTCCTTGCAACCTTAGACACTCACTTGGAAGACCACTCCCCCTTGCATGCACCTAGACCTTAGGGTAACAACATGCATAACACAAGCTTTGGCTCTCAATGTATCCTAATTGAATAACCTAGATTTAACAATAAAAAACAATCTCCAAGAGACATGAACAACATATGTCATAACCACAACCTCAAAAAATAGCATGGGACATTCATCATGCAATCATCATAATATTTTAAATTAAACTCAACATGAGCCCAAGAGAATATAACAAGGCACAACATCTTGCTTGGAACCATTCAACAATACAAATATACAATTCTAATCAAATAAACAGTCCTGGGACAACTCAAGAACTCAGGAAGACCAAAATAATAGCCTTGGGATACCCAAAATCCAAATACAAAAATAAAAAAAGGCATAGGAAGAAAAAAACAATAGTATTGCTCATTCACGGACTAATCTAGTACATATACAAATTTTTGTAGTGCATATGAAGATTTCTGCAACACATCTACAGACTTATGCAATGCATATGCAGATTTCTGCAATGCCTATAAAACTGTGGAATAAAGTACTTAGAGATGGAAATAAATTTTAAAACTAAGGATCAAATAAACACTTTAATTATTTATGACATTAAGAAAGGCTTCCATAGCAAAGACATATTGTAGATTGTGAAAATCTCCAGACAAATAATTAAAAGATACACAAGACAAATACAAGTCATTCATAACAATCTCGGAATATGCAAACACAATAATCAATCCCCAGTACACAAACACACACACACATATGTTTTAGATAAGAATCTACCTTATGGGGGTAGTCCCTTTCATTGATATTAAAGAAAATGTACATCCCAATGGGTTTTGACACACTACTCTTCTACTCTTGCTAATACTAGATTTGCTAATACATCTCAGCACCGATATGCATCTATTGCTTATACATCTACAACATATACATCAAATTCTAGTACATCCAACAAAGGATCTCTATTAGTCCTTCGCTCAACATATTAGCCCTCTCAACCTTATCTGCCAGCAAGAGATCTCCATTAATACTTATAAAGGTTGCAAATGACACTTTTTCAAAGTTCAGAATTCCTTCTCTGAAAATCCTCAGTCCCTTGACCATCTTCTTCCTTTCTCCAACAGCTTCTGCATTGAAAATGTTTTCCAAAAGCCCATCTCTTGGATTGGAAGAGACGAAGCACAAGGTCACATCCAAAGCTGCCTTATATTTCTCAAGGGCCAACTTATTCTAAACCTAAGCAACTTTGTCGCTTCTGCCACCATAGTGTAAAACTGCTCCAATATTTCTCCATCATGTTTGTCATCCCTATCTAGAAACTCCTCACCTATCATGTTCTTCACTGCTGGAAGGAGGTATTCTTCCTCCAACACAAAGAGCCTCTTTATTATCTCGTCCACTATAAAGCACACTGACTACGCCATTGAGGTTCCTATCTGTGTAAAAACTCGTAGCATGAACCTTCTTAAATAAGAACGATGCCTTTTGGAAAAATCCTCATGGGATTCCCACCGTCTGTCTACTTGACCAGGAAAGGAATCAAATCCCAAGCAATCCATCCTCAAAGGAAGACTCTTGATTGATTGTCGTCCTTCCATCCTCCCTATCACCCTTCTTTGCCTAGTTTCATCCCATCAGAAAAGATCCCTATACCCCATTTGCATCCTTATCTATAAGAGATTTCAAATCGGTTGGCACTTCATTACTAGGTCTGATAATTTCCTTTCGGTCTTGCGAGACTCCTAGATTCGCCAACCCATCCACCACACGGTTCGCTTCCCTAAAAACATGTGATAACAAATAGACTTCCAACTCTGAAAGAAAATCTCTCATCAATTCTACCCATCAGTCAAGCTTCCAATTCTGCACTTGCCCTTTGTTGATGGCATTAACACAAAACAAAGAGTCACATTCTATTACAACTCTGAGAAAATTATTCTTAATGCATAAAAGGATTTCATTTGCTAGGGCCTCCATCTCTACCTCATTGTTAGTGGCTCTTTCAATATTCCTATACAACATCCATAAAGCACTCCCATCCTTGTTTGTAATAATGCATCTTGCCCCAACTCGACCTGGATTGCCCCTCGAGGCACCGTCGAAGTTAATTTTAACGCATTCTCCTTCTATTAGCCTCTTCCATTTAGCTTCCCTCCTCACAACACCTTTGTTTGGAAGCATCCTAGAGGGATGCACGAGGCCTGTCCATTTTCTTTGAATTGCCTCATCCCACGAGTTAAAGAAGTAGTTTCGCTTGGTTCTCTGAGTTGAATTGGCCACTTCACACATAGAGAATTGCATCTTATTAATCAATTTCAAGTAATCCATCTCCTTCTCCTCAAAGACTCTCATGTTTCTTTCTTTCCAAATACGCCACACCAACAACGAGGGAGTAAAGAGCCAGATGTCACTCCATGTATTTTTGCCATCTACACTCCTCCAACTCCTCAGAAATTCTAGTAGAGATTCTTGTCTCACATCGAAGCACTCTAATGACCCCATCAACCAATTCCACACTAATCTTACATAGTTGCACTAAAAAAGTATGATTTGTTGACTCCTCTCGAGCTTTACATAGATAACATCTAGTGGGGCTAGCTATACTAGTCCTTTAGAGCCTATCTCCATTTAGGATTTTGCCATGTAAGGCTACCCAAAGAAAGGCTCCCTCTTTGGGAAAAACATATTTATGCCAACTCTACGACATTATCTATTTTCTCAATCCCCTGCAAACAATCTTTCTCTCAAATACGAAGCAAACAATCTTTTCAAAAATAAAATGCAAAGAAGAATTAATGATCCAACCTCAAAATTGAAGAGGACTATGAAATCAATGAAGATAAATCCAACCAAGATACAACAAAACTCAGCTCCAAACAAAATCCAAAATCCTCAAATGCACAGAGAAATTCTTCTCGATGGCCAAACCCACGAAAAATCACAAAAAACTCAATAAATAGAAAATCAAAACCAAAACTATAGAATATGTCGGCCAATGAAAATAATCCAATAAAATATATTTCATACCAACCCCTATTCAAATAACAAGGCAAAATATATTAAAATAATATTATTTAAACTTACCAAGCTCACAACCAATAGTAAAATAGGGTAGGTAGAATAAATAATTAATTAAATAACCCAAAAATGCTAAAAGAGATTAAAATAATAAGAATAGTCCAAATAATTAAATAAACCAAATGGGCAATAACATATTATCAAATCAAATATTAAATCACAAAGCTCAATAATAATTAAACAATAATAAATAATTAAATCAAGAGGCCCAATTAAATAATTAAATCTTAAAACCCAAATAAATATTAAAGCCATAACTCTATAAATTAATAATAAATCCCAAAAGGCTCAAATAATAAATAATCCTTAATATATAATCATTAATAAATAATAATCTCACATTAATATTAATTTTTGATATCAACTATTAATTTAATTTATTATTATAAACTATATGAGCTAATTAGTTAATTAATTAACCAATAATCACAACTCCTCAAGATGATCCAACATAGGACAACATAAAATACCACATGATGCTAAATGATGAGTCAACTCAAGATACTAGATTAACAAGGGTGTCAACTTAAGCCTAATGTATATAATGGGATTTCATGTCACCTCCGATCAACTTGCCATTGGGATGAAGACACGCTCAGACCTGTGAAGCCAGGTGGAGTCGATGTCTAGTACCTACAAACCTGTCACTGCCAATACAAGTACAACAACATATACAATAACTTATATCATGAAATAGGAAGGCAAGTGAAGGGGAATCACAATGTCATATCATTCTCATGAATGAGTGGTATGACATTGTCCCTTTCACAAACACAGTAGAAGACAGTCACGACAACCAATCTCTATCGTAATCATCATATCCAATATATTCATGAAATATGGTTAGTACATAGTATGATACCATCGAATGACTATAGGCAATTATAAACCATACACATAAAATGAATGCATATAGATCATAAAATAGGAATCCATCATCATAATAATCTATGAATATCATCATCCACATGAAATCATAATGTAAAAAGCAATATGATATGTCTATCATCAATAATGAAGCATCCAGAACATAAGTAAATCAATAGACATCTAATTAAAGTATCATATAATAGTCTAAGCTGTATCACTATAGTCTATCAATGCACAAAATGAAAGATGAATCAGGGAGGGGCACTACATAGTTGACATGTGAATGACCAGTGTCATTTTGTTTGGCACTTGTTTTGATTGACAATGGTTGCAAGTGTGCCTCTTTTTTTTTTTCTTAATGGTAGTATAAGCATTGTTTTTCATCTTTGCATATCTTTCAAAAGAGAAGGGTGGTTCAATCCGCAAATCTTCAATTCTTTTTACTCTTGAAATAGTTGTAAATGAAAGCCCTTATTTCTTAGTTCTCCCTATGTCTATTGTAGCTTTGTTTAATGCTAAATGTTGAGATTTGTGTATAGCAATTACCCATGCCATTGTCAATGGAACTTGTATATGGTTGCCTTGCACTATAGGAGGAATGAGAATGTATTTTGGATTTTGAATATCTCATGGTGGCCCACTATAATTTTGAAATTTCACCACAACATATTTGGGTAATTCAAGAGGTTTTTAATTGTTTTTGATTAAGAAAAATCAGGTTTCAAGGGACTCGAAACCCGCTTACATAATGAAGAGATAAGAAAAAGAGAAACTAGAAAAAATAGAACAAATAGAGAAAGGATGCAAAATAACAACAAAAAGAACAACAGCCAAAGAAAAGAACAGCTCAAGGCCAGCGAGAGACTGGCAACCTAAAACCAAATTACATATCAGATGAAAATTTTTATAGTCTGTTCCGCATCCTTGATCAACATCATCATTGCATTAGCTGCCTCTTTCAGTTCTTTATTTTCCTGCATCTGTTGATTGTCTTTGGTCTTCAACTCTAGCTCACTTGCTTTTTGCCTGGTTCTGCGTCTGGAGGAGTGAAGAACAGAACTAGAAGTCAGCTCATCATCAATGATCACCATTTCTTTATTCTACTTGTTCTTCTCCAGGAAAGCAACCAACACATTCATGTTTTGAGATGACACCTTCAACACTGCCAGTCCATGAATTTCTTCAAAGCATTCTCAGTTTTTTGAAATCGATTGTTTATCAGACCATTATCAACCTCACCCTTTTCTTTGATAATCCTCACCACATCCTCAAGATGCTTCAAATCTCCCTTAATAATATCTCTTTCTGGCCAGTCCAGAATTTCTTTTTCATCCTCCACAGCACTAGTATCCTCTGCATCATCCTCTTTACCTTTAATGTTGATATCCTTAATCAAATTCTCAATTTTAAAATCAAGCTCTCTATGTTTATCCTGAATGCTAGTGATGTTATCAATCACCCATTTCTGAAAATTGAATATTTCTAGGGTGCTATTTCTAGCAGCATTCAGAATGGATTTTGTGTTCTCTAAATCAGGGGCAGAGTCCATAGACCTAGGGTTTCCCTCCTCCATGCTATGATGAACATCATCCTTGTTATCCAAGACATAGGGATTATCCTTTGCCTCTGACTCTTCAACATCCTCTTCTCTCTACTCATCCCCTTCCTCACCCTCAACCTCCTTCTCCCGCTCATTCTCCACCTCTTCTCCCACCTCCTTCCCCTGCTCCTACTCAGAACTAGCATTCTCTTCCGTGTCTTCTTTAGCTTCATCACTAACCCTCAATTTTTTATTTAGAGGAAGATTAGAAGAATCTTAATCAGAATCAGAGCCATCATAACCCTTAGAAATGTGGGCATTCCACAAAGGGATCATCCCTATTAGCCCTAGATTTACCCTTCAGATGCTCATATATTAACAAAATAAGGCCTTGGTGAGAAATGGGGTAGGATTTAGGTTTCTTGGCATAGTCGGTCAGGCTATTGTTAAGGGAAGAGGCCAAGTAGAAGGGCAACAAAATATTAGATCCATGGCGAAAATGGTTAAGGATGACAAAGTGGTAATTGTAAACTTTCGAAAACCTTCCATCAACCATAAGGTACTCCATTAAAACTTTCAACATTTTCTACCAGAAATATTTTACTTGGTTAGGGAGATAGTAGGAAGCATTATCCTTTTTAGTGAGTCGAGCCCTTTCTTCTTCATTTTTGGCAAAATTCTTGGTAGCTTCCACCGAGAACTTGCGGTCTCTATAGAATTTGATGCCATCCTTCTGCAAGTCGGTAACCTCCGCCACCAAATCTGCATCCAACTTCCATGTCTGGCCAAACAGAGTAACTTTATTATTGTTCCAGCCCTTGGCGAAACCATGTGAAACAAACTTCTTGCTCCCATGCAGTTTCTCCATGTAATCGGTGAAGCCATATCTGTGCAACCTTCCCCATATTTTCCTTTCACTTTTCCAACTATCACAGCTAGAAGGCTCATTGCGGTTAATATTTTCCCCATAATGTGATGGTTATTGAAGTCTAAACCCTCAACAAAGTGCAAGATGACCAAATGTTGAAGAAACAAGATGCTAGAATCAAAAAACAAGGTGATATTCTTGTTGTTCAAATAGTCTTTTAAAACATTCAAAATAAACTAGCACTTAATATGATAAGGCCCGTCACACCGGTGCTCATTATCACTACGCCTGAAATAGGTAATCAACTGACACTCTGCAACACTCCAATATCTATCATTGAATTTCAAACCTAGAAAGGTAATAATGAAATTAACATGTACCATGGACTCTATCAAATAATAATTGCTCTCGGACTCCGTTCTTACATGATAATTCTCTGATATACTTAGCATCCTCCGCTAAAATGACCCCCTCATTGGCTAACAAATCAGCTACCCTGTTACCTTCCCTAAAGGTATGGGTAGTAATCACACTATCATAGGCATCAAATAATTTTTTAGCATTATCAATGATATTATGGATGTTCCAAGAAGGGGAACTAATACCTTTAATAGCCTGAATAATATTGAGGGAATCCCCCTCGAGCCATATTCTTTTAAAATTAAAAATCTAAGCAAGTTGGAGGCATTTTAACATTGCCAGAGCTTCTGCCACATGGTTGTTTTGAACTCCAAAGGGAGAGGCAATCGTAGCAACACAAAAGCCATAAGAGTTTCTGATGACCCCTCCCCCTCTAGCATTCCTAGGATTTCCTTTAGCTGTACCATCAAAGTTCACCTTAACCCAATCATGAAGAGGGAACCTCCACACAACATTATCTCTCCTGCTCTTCATATCAGATTTCCAGACCTTGTGTATCAAATTCCATTCAGTTAGGATGCTTTTCTCATTATCAGTCATGTTAATATAACTACATTGCTTGTTACTTTTGTGAATGGTATTGATGTTTTCTTTAATAGACCTACAAATATTTTCAAAAACCTCCTGAGAAGAACACTTAGTCTCCCTAAAAATTCTATTGTTTATATCCTTCCAGATATGCCAACAGGTCATAGGAAGGAAAAAGGACTAGAGGGTCTTAATCATGGGAAGCTTGGTAGGGAAAATCCATTGCCAAATGACTTCCTTAAAACTATTCTGCATTACCCAATCAACTTTCCATTGCATCCACACTTTACCCCAGATCTCCCAGGTAAAAGAACAATGAATAAACAAATGATCCATAGACTCAGCCTCTTTTTGACATAACTCACACCTATTAGGAATCATGAATCCTCTTCGAGCCAGGTTATCAATGGTAAGAATCTTGTTGTGAGTTGCAAGCCAAAAAAACATGTTAACTTTAGGAATGAGGAATCTATTCCAATTTTTAGTCCATATAGGGTTGCAGGCCTGAGTAACAATTTTTTTATGAGCATAGGCAACAGTAAAATTACCCCTAGGATTACTCTTTCATAGGAACACATCATTAGAATCTTTACTGATAGAAAAGGATAGCAAATCATGCTGGAGCAACAAGAATCCAACATAAACTGCATCAAGTCTGACCCATTTATTCTCCTTCCAATAATTATAGACCATAGAACCATACCTCCTTTTACATTCTTCAATGAAATAGCTGCAATCCTGGTTAAAAAGAGGCTCATCTTTAATCCAGACATCCTCCCAAAATCTGATTTTATCACCTTTCCCAAGGACCCATCCAGCTCCAGCTTTAGCAAATTTAATAGATTTGATCATACTATTCCATATAAAAGATCCAACAGGGATATCTTCAGAATAGAGAAGAGAATGAATGGGCTGATTATGTATGTATTTATCAAACCACACCCTACTCCAATCTTTCTTAATACCATATGCCCTCCAAATCTGTTTAGCTAACAAAGCTTTGTTGAAAGGTTTGAGAGATTTAATACCTAACCCCCTATTGCTTTTAGGAGAACAAACTTTATCCTAGACAACCAAAGCAATCTTTTTCTTATCTTCCACACCAGACCAAAGAAATCTTTTCTGAATTCTTTCTAAAGCTTCAACAAATTTGATTGGTATACTTAACAAGCTAAGAGCATAAACAAGCAGATTCCAAAGAGTAGCTTGAAGAAGATGAAGCTTACCAGCCTGTGATAGCATAGAGCCTTTCCAACCTACCAATTTTTTGTTGAGTTTATCAATTAAAGAATTCCAGAAAGAGTTTGGAGGAGCCAAACCAAGAGGGAGACCCAAATAAGTAGAGGGGAGCAGCTCAACCTTACAGCCAATTATGTATGCAATCCTCTGCTGCCTCAATAATGGGGCATTGATGAAGTAAATAGCAGATTTCTCCCAATTAACCTACTATCCAGTAGCAAGGGAATAAGATCTAAGAGCACCTTTGAAGGTAGAAGCTTCACTAACAAAAGAATATCCCAATAATATTGTATCATCAACAAACTATTGATGTGTGCAAAAGACATTAGCAGAAGAGGGTTGCAACCCTTTGATGGTTTTATTCTTTTTCAACTTTTGAACCAATCTGCTCAAACATTTCGCCAAAATAGTGAAAAGAATAGGCGAAATAGGGTCTCCTTGCCTAAGACCCCTTGAAGATTTAAAAAATCTGGACAGAGATCCATTAATAAGAATAGAAGAATTTGGTGTAGATATCAACTCTCTAGTGATTTTAATAACCTTCTCATCAAATCCAAAGGCCTCCATGATCCTAAAAAGAACCTACCATTCAACCCTATCATAGGCTTTTGCCAAATCCAGCTTTATGAGAAATCCCTCTTTGTTTGCAGCATTAAGAGAGTGGATATTCTCATGCACAAGAATAATAGAATCCAAAATCTGCCTGCTTGGGACAAATCCTTTTTGATCCTCAGAGATAACAAGGGGAACAACAACCAGCAATCTAGAAGTTAGGACTTTTGAGATTTTCTTGTAAAAAGAATTACAAAGACTTATTGGCCTAAACTTACCCATAGAATCAACTCCAGCCACCTTAGGAATTAGAGCAATGAAAGTAGAGTTGATTTCTTTTATAAGTCTTTGACAACATTGGTTGTATCATCCCCAACAATGTGCCAATATTCTTGAAAGAAAAAACATTGGGAAGCCATTTGGGCCCGGAGCCTTATCCCCTTGAAAGGAGAAAACAACTTTTTTAATTTCATCAACTGAAGGGATAACATATAATATCTTATTCCGATGAATAATCTTAGGAATATTATCAACTAGGTCTTGCTGCTTAACAATGTCAATTTTCTTGCTACCTATCAGGAGGTTAGAGAAGAACCTAACAACTTCATCACCTATGTCATCATCTTTGAGAATAATTTTGTCATCAACAATTAATCTGGAAATTTTGCTAGCTGCTTTATACTTCATTGATGTCATATGAAAGAATTTAGTGTTTCTATCATCGGCTTTTAACCAAATAGCCCTAGATCTCTACCTCCAATAAATTTCTTCTCTTGATATAGTGTTGTGTAATTTGGCTAGAACCTCATCTTCTTTAGCCTTGGGGAACATCTTATAACCATCATTCTGAATTGAGTTTTGAATTTGTTCTAATTCCTCCTTCAGCTTCCTCTTGGATTCAAAATATCTCCAAAAATCATTTTGTTCCAAATCTTAATGTTATCTTTGGTATTTCTTAATTTTTTAGCAACTTTGAACATGGCAGATCCATCCATAGTAATATTCCACCATTTTGCAATGGAAGTTTCCAAAGAAGGGTGTAAAATCCACATTTTTTCAAACCGGAATGGAAAACATTGTTTACCCTTAATATAATCAGCAATAAAAGAAATGGGATAATGATCCGATCCTATTCCTATTAATAACAGACAAAGAGAATCTATACTTAAGGACCCAATCAGGAGTGATAAGGGATCTATCTAGCCTTACCTGAATAAGATCTCCTCCATCCCTTTGATTAGACCAAGTGTAGGAAGCTCTAGAGAGGTCAACATCAATCAGGGCATTGGCATTGATGAAGTTCATAAGATCAATCCTACTATCCAGTTGAGCTTGAGTTCCTCCAAATTTGTCAATCTCTTGCAAAGGGGTGTTGAAATCTCCCATCAACAACCAACTGTCTTGAGAAAAAAAACCCCTTTTTTGTTGGATTTTGTCCCAAAACTTACTCCTAGCAGCTTTATAATTTGGATCATAAATGTTGGTGACCACCCATTCCTGTCCTTCAGCAATGCATTTAACTCTCATAGAAATGATATTACCATCTTCATCAATTAGATCTCCATCAATAGTTTTCTTATTCCAAAATATGGTCACCCCACTAGACGCCCCATTTGAACTACTACCACAAATACCCCCCTGTTTAAAGAAGTTTAATTTTTCAACTTTTTCCTTACTCATTTTAGTTTCATGAACCAGGATGATGTCCGACTTATGATCTCTAATAAAATTCCTTAGTACATCCTATTTATGGAGACCATTTAGGCCTTGTATATTCCAAGAAATTACCTTAATTTGGAAACCTGGGAGCAGGATTCTTGAATGGTTCACTGCCTTCCATCAGCTATATTTTGTTTACTCTCCTGGTTCCTATGCCACTTCATAGTTTTACGTCCCTGTGGGGATTTGGAAAGACCAATATCCGCCTTAGACCTGGTTCTAGTTTTAACCCCATTAGAACAACCTGTCCTCTTGTTTTTCTGTTTTCCCACTCCTATTATCTCTTCGTCATCTTCATCTTTATATGCAGATTGCTTACTATTCCAACATTCTCCTTTTCTTTGAGAAGAGGTGGGCGATTTAGTTCCAACACTCTGAAATACAGAGTTAAGGTTAACCTGAGGTGATCTGAACTGGGTCTTTTTTTCAATGATAACATCTGGACCTTCAAAGTCCTTTGGACACACTTTATTACTTTCCTTTTCTATATCTTTTAGAGCCTCATGTTGTGATTCATTTATGTTGCCAATCTCACCATCTTCAAGAATTTCTTCTATACTTACATTTTCTTCCTCTTGAATCTGTAAAACTTCAAATCCATTAACTGTTTTGACTTCAAATACATTATCTTCATCCTTTCTAACTTCCTTCTGAAGAGTATCCTTGGAAGGACTAGTTTTCCTATCATCCTTTTTTATATCTTTTGAGTTACTAGGAAGTGCACTTCCTCCTTCTGCTCTACCCTCCTCATTTTTGTTCATCTTCTCTTTCGAGATCTATATAACATGATTGTTATGGTTCTGAGCATTCTTGGGCTTACTTGGACAAGCCTTTGCCCAATGTCCATCTTTCTTACAAGAGAAACACACAAATGGGAGGGACTCAAACTCTATAACTTTTTCCCACTTTCCTAGCTTGGAATTTATTTCGATTGAGCTAGGAAGGTCCATATTCTTTGAGATATTAACACATATCCTTGCATACACCTGCCTCTTTCATGTTGTTGTCATAGAATCTATATCCACAAGCTCCCCGAAGGAGTTAGCAATGCCTGAGGACACATCCTCCAACCAAAATTCAAGCAAAAAACTAGGCAACCACACCCAGACCGAAGAAGATTCAAAAAAGGAATCATTGAGCTCCATATTTGGAGACCATTTTCTTAAGGATAAAGAAGATTTCCCAAACATCTAGGGTCCTCCACTCAGAGCCATTTCCAAATATTCCTCATAGGAGAAGGAAAAGACACAGAATCCCCTTGATAGGGCTGAGACATCAACCTATCCTTTCAACCTCCATTTTCTCTTAAGCCAAAAACCTAAAGACTTCAATATTAGGTCTCGGTCCAAAAAAATTTCCTACTAGAGAAAAAGCCATTCTTGAAATACTGTGGTCTATGACCACATTTGGTACTACAATAGCTAATCTGCCTATCTTTCTATCAGAAATATCTTCCATAGAGGGAAAAGATGATTTACCAGTGGGTTTGTTTGCAAATAAGTTGTTCCAGGGTTTGAGAACCTTCGCCTTAGTCATCTTTTCCAACTTAGCGTTCAAGATCTCGGGACCCAAATTTGAAGAATCTTCAGTATTTTTAAAGTCAAGAGGAGGGTCCCGATGCCGTGGGTCCCCATCCTTTCGACCATCCTCATCATCCATCGTAGATCCCAAAGAGACAAGTTGTCCTTGAGCTGCAGAGGTAGTAGAACCAGAGGAACCATCCGTGTTGTTCCCTCCATTCGCAGAATTCAAATTTCCCTCCAGCTGCGCTATTCCCTCCATTTTTTTCACATGGAGATTTCTTGAAACAGAGGTTTTTAATTAGTATCATGCACAATTGCTTTGATTTATCATATCAAGCCATTTACAATACCAACTTGAATCAATAGATTAGATTTTAACATTACTTGTTGATTTACACATAACAATACTTTCAATGGAAGTTGTTCATCATTTCCATATTTAGCATGCACTTGTTGGCCAATTTGGGAAATACTAAGAGCATTGGGAAGGTTTAATTGCTAAAGCATTTTTTTATTGTGGTCTCTTACTAAATCATTGGTAGCAAATAAATGGATTGATGCATCAAATTGTCTTTTTTGTTGAAAAGTTAAATTGCTATTTGTGTGATCCATAAGGGTCTCCCAATCATTTTGGCAGGGTTGAGCATTTCTTATGTTTTGAAGGATGGCTCAAAACATTCATTGTGATTCAGAGACATCTTCTTGTCAAAAGATAATGTCCAATGTTACCATAGTTGTGAAAGCTTTCCATAAAGTCAATGCCTTGTAGTGTGATGCATACACAAGCTTGTCCATTACAGGCAGTAACTACCCAAGGTCACCAACAAGAATAATAGACATACCACCAAAAGTTTAATGTTGCTTATCTGGAAATGCTTGGCATAATTGGCTGTCTATTTTTAGGAGTAGTTTTGGGCCTAAAAAGCTCATTTTATCTATTAGTATGTATTTAAAGTGTTTGAACTGCTCTTGGAAAGCCATCAAAGATTGTCCTGTTAGAGGATGACATTATTTAGTAGGGATACAAAGACTTGTATGTATTTTTGTTGCTTGTATATTATAAGTAGCAACACCTATTGGTACAAGAACAAGCAGTGGGTTTGCAATGCCATTTGAAGATATGTTTATGGATTTCCTAATGCGATCAATTAGAAATAATTTACCAATGCTTGTTGTCCCTTAAACAATCATTCATAAAGGTTTTGTTTGGATGTTTGTAAGGTGCTGAAGAATAATATTCAATGCAAGTTCTTGTTTGGGTGCCATTTGGGAAGATGTTTTATCTTCTCTGCAACGTATTGCAAAATCAAAAAATGAGAATGAGCTTTCAATGAGTTATATACACCATTACATTGAAGGATAATTTTTTTGGAGTCACAGGCTGACAATCAATATCGGCTCTCCATATTGCAAGCATCTGCGGGTTGTGAATATTCAAATGATCATCATTTCTTGCAGGGGTGTAACATGCAGTTTTGTTATCATCAAGTATTAATGCATAAACTTGTTGTGTAGGCTAATGAGCTTTATAATGACATTCGAATGTTTGTCCTTTTTTTAAGACATGTACATGTTCTATATACTTTGTGTGTCTTTGAATAGTATTAACCAATGCTTCATAATCCAAAGTAGCATCCATAGATAAAATTTTAGTAGTGTCAGCCAAGCATGGATCATCTAAAACATAATAATTTGTTCGATTTGTGATGTAGGGGCTTCGCGAGGTCATAACTTTTGACTTGGTGGTTTGTTTGGGCTGAAATTTAACGTGGAGGTGTAGTGTGAGAATTTGTTTGGATTTCCAACAAAACCTAACTCGGTAGGACCTCTGTTTGATCAAATTTTTGGGGCCGGATTCCTTCATCTGAGGCCTCAAAATTGGTTTTTAGTGTTTTTTGAGTCTTTAGAAAGTTGTTTTTAAGTTATTTTTGGAACTTGTAATCTTTATGGGGTTAGAAAGTTGGCAATTTGTGCCAAAATAATTTTTTGGATTTCTAGAAGATTTTGTGATTTTTGGGATAGATTTGAAAATTTCTATAAATGGCAAATTTTGGATTTTGTAAAAATCTGCCCAAAAAGAAATTTTTTAGTTTGATGTTAAAATAGGCCTTTCTTCATTGTAATCATAGAATGGAGCTTGCAAAGAAATAATATTGAAGAAAATTTGATCCAAACTTGTGCCAATATTGTATGTTTTGTTATTGGTATTAGTTGTGTTTTAACTAGCTACATCCATTTGCTCGATCAACCTCACTGCGAGGATTCCAAGCAAAGACGTATTTATCAAAGTATGATTTAGCTATTTTGAAATCATTATTATTAGACCAATCAAGCGTATCCATTTTGGGTGCATCAACCAACCACAAGAAACCATGGATGTGTGTTGATCGATGATGTTGCCATTCATATCCATACTAATGATTGGTTACTTGCAAGAGCTTTTGAATAACCTCTTCACAAAATATTGTGAATCTTTGTGCAAGTATAATATTGTGATGTGTGGATTTTGAATGACATTATCTATAAATTGTTTTCTTGAAAAATGTACATTCTTCTTTTCGATGTCCAATAATAATTTATGTAGATCAAGCCATTTTGTATCAGCTTAGCTCAATGTGAAAAAAGTGATGGAGTTCCAATTTGATGTATCATGCAAGTTATATCTTTGCGACACTTATTCCAATATGCCCGCATGCCCCTCAACGATGCTCCAAAATGCATCAGCTAATTTGGTAACGAATTGTTAGGGGTGTTCTGCAATCATTCTTGGAGGGATTGCAAAGTGATTGGGACAACTTCCTCTAAGTTAGTTCTAATAAAAACAACAACTGATTCTTGACAACGGTGTCTCATAATTAAATTGTATGGAAAATACCAAAATCTAAGATGCTTTCCAAATATTTGATCATGATATCTAATTAAATATAAATTATATTCATGTAAATAGACATCTTTTGCATGTAGTTGAAGAGGTAGGGAAACTTCAGCTGGAAATAAGTTTGGGAAAGACATGCTAAGCAATCCTCAGTATTATATTCATTTTTTCGGAGATGGATTTATTCCAGGCCAAGCGATGATGGTATTTTGATTAGTGTCAAATTGCAATATTTTTTTAATGGCCTCTAATTCATGAGGTTCATCAGGTAGTTTGGGAAATAAGGATTATGAGGGCTGCAAATTGCTTGCATCATCTATTTCAAAATTTTGCTCTATTGGTGGGTTAGTTATTTCAATTGTGTTCTCTTTTAGATTGTGTAGCATCTCCAATCATCAATGCTAGTATTTGGTAATAAGTTGACAACATCAAAATCTATGACAACATCATTATAATATTGATCAAATTGGATTTTTTAATTAAATGCATCCATAACATGGTACTTATTTACGTAACAATCATAAGTTTTCTCTTCTATATTTGATTTGTGAATAATGAGGACCTCTAGATCTTGCAATCTGTGTGGTAGAATGTGTGCAATATTCAAGATATCTTGAGGGAAACTTATTGTGTGGCCACTATATTTGTATTGGCCTCCTTTTGCATGAGTTACCTACAAAACTAGATCAACCCTAGCTATAAACATATATTCTACTTGAGTGAATTTTTTAAGCATAACAGGCTAGTCATTAGGGTCCAAGTTATTCGCCAAAGAGAAGTGATGAACCCCTTTTTCAGAAAACCATCTTGCACATATAATCTACATCTACCTTACCTGTATGTGCATACCAATATATCTTTCTTCGCTGCTGCTACATTTGTGTAGATTTGACAACACATCAATACATTTTCTAAAAGGTTTCAATGATTCTATATACTGCAATGAAGAGAAGGTGTGTGTGATTGAGCTATTTAATGGTTCAATTTGTGGTATTGGTTCATCAAACAAGGCTTTAACAGGTTGAGGATGCTACACATTGTTTGGTGTTTCAAAATGTAACAACCGTTCTTCCAGGGTAAGTGAGGCCATTTCATTGATTTTTCTTAGCAAGACAGGTTGTTGTTTTGATTAATTAAACAAGGCATGTTGTTGCAGTGAAACATATGTTGTAATTAGTGGTCTAGCTCTTTCTAACACCATTGACACAAATAATGACATTTTCTAGTTTAGGCGTTGTGCACGCCACTTTTTTAGGGATTTCTTTTGTATGTTGAGTGTAATATTGGTGATTTCTTGCTTTCTTTTTGGCTTTTCTGAGATCGACAACACCTAAAGCAGTTTGCAGGGATATTTGAGAGATGGTTCAAAGGAAGAGAGTATTAGACAACATATAGAAGGGAAAGATATGTATATCAGATGTTTAGTTTTGTGTCTATATATGCATAAGTACATACATGGGCACATAGATATAAACATATTTATATAAATATATATAAATGTATATGTGTGTATATCCTTAGTTTGTTTTTGTCTATATATGTATAAGTATGCATATGCGCATCTCTGTATACATACATACATACATACAGACATACATGCATGCATGCATGCATGCATACATGTATACATACATATATACATACAAACATACATGCATACATACATACATACATACATACATACACATACATACATACATACATACATACATATGCATACATATAATACATACATACATACACATACACATACACATACACATACACATACACATACACATACACATACACATACACATACACATACATACATACATGCATGCATGCATGCATACATACATGCATACACATACATACACACAAACACATATACAAAAACAAAGACATATACATGTAAAGATATGCACATACCAATATCTATATAGACATATAAAGATATACATCTGCATCCATATGTAGTTTGAATCAAAGGGATAAACATATATATAATTATACACACACACATAAAATTGACATTGAGTTTGAAACTTGCCATTAGATTGGATATATGCATATGATTCAAGGCTTATAGGTTATAACATAAGAAATATTGAAAGAAAGAATAGGTACCACATGTTTCATTTTGAAGAAGTCATTTGAATAGTGAAACTTACTATATTTTCAAAATGTAGATGTTGGTATTCTTCTTTTCGAAAGGTTCAACAATAGATGTTTGCTTAAAGTTGAGAAAATAACAATTAACAAGTGAAACATCGGTACTTGTTCTTGTCATTACTTTTCTTCTTAGCTTTGTCTAGCCATTCATGTATATAAATGATTTAATTTGTAGAGCTTGTTTGCGTATTATTGAATTCTATTTATTGTTTCACAGGTTGCCTTAAAGAGATACACTATTGTGCAATGTACTATTTGGTATTTATTGGCACAGATATAGGCATGATAACTATATGTATGTATGAGTCTATGCATTCATTTATTTTGTATAATTTATATCCACCATCACATGGAGTGACCATTTGAGATGGACAACATCTGCATGATACAACCAATACAAATGTATTCATATAATGGTCAACATAATGAACAAAAAATACAATAAAGGTTGTAGGAAGCAACTGTGTATGTTGACGCTAAATTAAAATATCTTCAAATACACACACACACACACACATGAATATACAAATATATATGCACAGGTGAAGGCATATGTACTTATACAAATATAAATCTATATACACATGTAAACATATTTATTTATATGTATATGAACACATAAATATATATGCAACAATAAAGGCATATACATATATAGACATATGCATTCACATGATTATATTTGAAGATTTACACACAAATATATCCACATGTGTGTGTGTGTGTGTATATGTATATATACAAAGAGAGAGAGAGAGAGAGAGAGAGAGAGAGAGAGAGAGAGAGAGAGAGAGAGAGAGAGAGAGAGAGAGAGAGATTTATATATAGACAGATGTATACATATACATTAGTATATATGTAGATGTGTGTAGATATGTATCACACACACACACACACACACACACACACACACACACACACACACACACATATATATATATGTATATGTATACATATATATGTATATATATACATATATATATGTATGTATATATGTATATATAACATATATATACATATAAATACATATACATATATATATATATACACACACATATATACATATAGATACACATTAATACATACATACATACATACATACATATTTATATACACACATATGTACATGTATATATATATATGTGTGTGTGTGTGTGTGTGTGTGTGTGTGTCTGCATAACTGTATAAATCTGTAATGCTCTGTGTATATGCTAGTATTTTTTTTTTCAGATTGTTAAAATATGTAGATATATACATACATATATATGTATACAATATGTATGTATATATATATATATATATGTATACATACATATATATATGCATATATATATATATATGTATGCATATATATATATATACATATATGCATATACATATATGCATATGTATATATGTATATATATATGTATATACATATATATATATACATATATACATATATATACATACATACATATATATATGCATATATGTATATATATATATATATGTGTGTGTGTGTGTGTGTGTGTGTGTGTGTGTGGCTATATGTGTCTATCTGCATAACTGCATAAATTTGTAATGCTTCGTGTATATGCTAGTAATTTTTTTTTTTTCAGATTGTTAAAATATGTAGATACCATGTGCGGGCCAAAAATGAAAGGTGTTGTAGCAAACATCGTATAGTTCATTGGTATTACAAATGCAACTTAAATAATTATTAAACATTGAATGGAGTTTATTGCTCAGCATATGTACATATTGGTGCAGAGGCACCTAAGCACACAAGCATACCAGGAGGTCAAAAGTCATAATATGAACAATTTATTGTATTTGAGTCATTCATAATGTATTAAGGTTATTTGAGTCAATTGAATCATAATATGTAAGGCTAAATGAGTCATTTTGTCAAAAGATAATATATGGTCCATCTTGAAGTGTTTAAAGTGTCCGTGTAAGGGTTAGAGTCATTTATGTCAAAAATGCAAAAAATGTAAAAATTGCAAAGTTGCAATATTGCCAAAAAGTGCAACAAAAGTGTAAAAATGAAATACATTGGTTATAAGGTGGTTGGAGTAGTTAGAAAGGAGTTGGAAATGGTTTATAAAACCATGTTTGGTCGAAATCAAGAAGGTAGATCAGTTTGGAGGGGATATGACAAAGATTATCCATCAAACCCTCAAACTGTCATGAGGTTTTAAGGAATCTATGATTGTCATAGATCCACAGAGGATCACATTTGGTGTAATTTTTATATGTAGATGTTATTTAATGATATATTGATGAAATATATTTCAGATTAATCCTTTATTGTGCATTTTTGTGGAGTATTTGGTAAGATATGTTTGTTTTTTCAATGATTGTCAAAACCCTGCCAAGGGTTACCCGGTTTTAGGAAAATGATCATAACTTTTTATTTAACCGTTGGATCTGGCTGAAATTTGGAATGAATATTTTTAACTCATCACTATAAATTATGACTGAAGAGATTTTCTTTAGAATAAATATTTAAAAAGTTACTGATGACTTTTTGTTACAGTTCATGGTGAAAGGCAGACTGGTGAAGGCAGTAGCAGTCCGGTTGCAGCATTTGGTGTGGTCACATGAGAGATCATAATGAAGAAAGGATATATGTTTTGGAAATTTATATGAATCATATTTTCATTTCTTTTTGTCTTACTTTATTTGGTTAAGAATTGAATATTTTGTGGTTATTTTGGTGAAAACAGTTTTTAAGGGGTGAAACCCTGAACTAGGGTATTCCATGGCAAATAAGAATTTGTTCTCTCATGTTATGGTTGTTGGCATATGCACACTCCAATGAGACATTGTATGTGATTTAAGGTTTTTTCATTGATGGCAACCTTTCAATCCTATGGCACCAGCAAGACATCATACCGGCAAAGCATTACACCAACAAGACAGTGCACGGGCATCAATAGATCACGCTACACCAACACTAGCATAGAAGAAAAGATGTATACCGGCACAGAGGCTGACAGGATTTTTATTATGTAATATTTTGTTATTATTGTAAGTCGACTTGGAAAATTGTAAAATGACTCTTATATATAAAGGAGATCATTGTAGACATTTGTGGAAGTGATATAAGGAACAAGAAAGAAAATATTAGGCAGACCTAATGTGCGAAATATAGGTCAAGGGTATATGTAAAGAATAGAGCAGGAACCGGTATTGAATCTGGCATTGAAGATGCTATTGTAAAGTAGTACAAGTTATTGGATTAGTATAATCCTTATTGTAAGTCAGTGTGACTTCCCATTGAGCAGTGAGCTCTAGGCAGTTGGCCTTCCTACATGTGCAGGCCCCTATTGTAAGTAATATTCTCTTATTGGCCAGTGAGTGAATATTTTGGGTCACAAATCCCACTGAGGTTTTTCCCACATAGAGTTTCCTCATTAAACATCTTGTGTTATGGTGTACTTTTCATGTGGATGTTCTTGATTCTGTTTATTGCTTTATTTCTTGCATACCGGTACACTGTTATATTATGTTATGCATGTTTTAACTTAAGAAATTCTTATTACCGGTTAGATATTGATTCACCCCCCCCTCTCAGTATCTGTGGGACCCCCAACAATTGGTATCAGAGCTTGGTCCTCTATTTTTAGAAGCCTAACAACTTGAGGAAGATCTTGACACCGGTAAAGATGGAAAATCTGATGAAGCAACTTGAAGGAGCTCTAAAAGACTATGATGCAGAGAAATTGAAAAATATCAAATTAGAAGATGATTTAAGGGCAGCTTAGGATATCATTCAGGCACTTCAAGAAAATTTTACTATTGCAAGAAATAAGAGAAGAGAACTTTGTGAAAAATTGCTAAATGAAAATGATGAAAAGGAATCACTTAATGATATGATAAGCAAGTTGAAACAAGAGATCATGACAACAAAAAATGAAATGCAGGATATGACTATGAGATTTTGCAAAGAGATTGAGGATAGGAAGAAGAATGAAGAAGAATTGACCAGAAGACTAAGTGATGCAACAAATGAGAACACGAAACTTAGCTATGAAAATGATATGTTGAAGACAGATCTGATGCATACTTAGAATGACTCAAATGAACTGATGAGACAAAAAGAAATCTTGGAAAGAGAATTGGAAACTGCAAATCAACACAAAGAAAAATTCAAGAAAAGCTCAGAGGAACTTGGTACCTTGTTGAAGAATAAAAAACCTAAAGGTGACACTTCTGGAATTGGCTTTGAAGTTGGTGAAAGCTCCGATACTGTAAATACTTAGGATCACAACAAACTAATGCTTATAAATTCAATGGAAAATGCTTTAACTGTAATAAGTATGGTCATAGAGCAAATGAATGTAGATCTAGGAATTATTAGAATATCAATACACCCACCGGTCAATGTTCAAAATGCAACAAAGTTGGTCACAACTCTGAAAACTGCAGAATGAATGTGAGATGTTATGTTTGTGGAAGATTTGGACATTTATCAAATCAATGCAGAACACAAACCAACATAGGTTATGGGAAAGCTATCCAAAAGAATAATGTAACTTGTTATGCATGTAACAAGATTGGGCATATTGCTAAATTTTGTAGAAGTAAAGGAACATCGGTAGACAACAAAAGTGCTAGCTTGAAAGGTAAAGAAAAAGTTGAAGAGGTTAAGCAAGAATTCTCAAAACAATAGATTAGAAAAATTGATCTAAATGTCAGGAATACTTCTCCACCGGTAGAACCAACCAATGCTTCACCGGTAGAACAGAGTGATACTTCACCGGCAGGACAGAGCAGTGCTCCACCGGCAGGAAGTTCTTCATCTAATTGAAGAATACTTCCTTGAGGGTTTGGTAATCAAATGACACATGCTAATTATTCCCTCGGTTAGAGATAAGAAGTTGAAAATTACTTATTACCGACAAACAATGTTAAGTGAATACTTAACCGGCATATAATTAATGTGCTAGATGGTGAAAAGACATTATAAAAATAAGGTTTTGGCTCCATTTTATTTCACCGTGATTTAAAATTTTCAGAGAGCACGAAGATTCCGAGCTAAGGCATTTCGAGCAAGAAGCAAGCACACTCCAAGCAATCATCCACCCAAGGTAGTAAAAGGTATTTAATCATGACATCCACCTCTGCAATTGAATACATAGCAAACACTACTATTGTTGAAGTAATCAAAAGACCTAGGCCCATATTTCAGTTAGTTCCCGAGATAGCAAAGAAGGATGATACCCTAGGTGCTTTTTCTCAAATCCCTAAAGGAGTTGTATATGCTGAAGACCCTAGAATGTACATCCACTGCAACATTGAAGAATTAGGAGATGAGGAAATCAAAACCATGTATAAAATCATAATATGTGATGATGCCAACAATGTTAAAGATGAACACAAGGTTATTGAAACCCTAGGATTCACAGAAATTCTTAGCATTCCTGAATTTCCTAAGGATGTGATTAGGATAGTTTTAAGCAGAGTTCATGGAGAATTTTTTTGGTTAGATGCAATCCATAAGATCACCAAGGAAGCTATGAAAGTTGTCACATGGTTACCGACCACCGGTAAGAGACCAGATAAAACCAAGAAGGTTCCAAATGACCTAGTTACAAAACTAACTCGTGCAACATTCGATAAGAGATCTCTAAGGGTTAATGATGTAAGAGATATCAATGTGAGATTCATAAGTATGATATTAGGATACAAAGCCACTCATGCTAACAGAATTAACTTAGTTTCAAGTTTATGCATTAAGAGTGCTTATGATATGGTAACAAATAATGCAAAAATTGACATCTGTGAATGGCTAAAGGATGAACTGATTGACAACCTTGGAAAAATCAAGAAGGACAAGAAAGGAATTTTCAGATTTGGAAATCTGTTAGTATGCGTAATGGTACACATAACAAAATAGGTTCCTGGTATAGGTTATAAAGAACTTGGCTATGACATACCGGTAGGAAAGTAATTGACAGAACTATTCAATACCATGGTTGAGAACAAGGAGAACAATATTCATGACTTTTTTCAAAATTGAAGACCAAAATGAAGCAAAGAATAAGGTTATCTCAGAAAATAGTAGACAAATACAAGGATGATATATGCTTTGTTATTAAGAAAGATGAAATCTGGATGGAAGCAGTCATCCCAAGGACAATTTGGGTAACCGAGATGGGCTATGAAATAGATGACCACATAGTTGAAATATATGCTAAAGCACTTCTGGAAGCGCCCAATGAACCTAAGGAAGAAGTATTTGGTAGTGTTGAGACCATAGAAAGCCAAATACAATCAAAGAAAAGACTAAAGAAGGTTGAGGCATTTGTAAGGAAAGGATCCAAGCAAGCAAAGGCCATTAAGGAAGATGTATTGCAGAAAACCGGCATAACAAAGGATGAGTTGGCGGCTCCACAACCTGAAACTCACCTATCATCGGTAGGTACTTCTTCAGAAGGTGACATGCCAGCAACTTTTAAAAGAGTTGTTAGAAAAAGAGAACCCTCACCAGCAATCACTCCTTCACCTAGAAGAACAAGGCAAAAACAACAAGCAGTGAGATCTCCAGTTAGAAAGGCCACACCCAAGAAAAAGCTGACACCAAAGAAAAATAAAAGGACAAATAGTGACTTGACACCTCTTGATATATTGTTAAATGAAATCACAGAGGAAGGAAAACTAAAAAACATAGAGAAAATTCATGACACTCTAACTACTGATGAGAAAGAGCAAGTTGAGAACAGTGTGATACTGCATATGGACATGTACAAGAAATTTTTGATGGAAGTAGCAAATGAAATTCCTGATGATTTATTCAAAAGACTTGAGGCCAGAAGGCAAGCAGTGATAGAATTAGAAAAGAAAATAAAAATTGAGAAGATACTTGCTGTATATCCGGTAAACTCTCCCAAGGAAATTGATGAGTTGATTTCTCAAGAAAACCGGTCAGTATTCTCTACTGCACACCGACGTATTTCATTAATGGCAGGAAGAGTCAATGAAGTCGCAGAGGAAACAGAAAATGGTTGGGATATATTCCTAGTTGACAAAGAAAAACAAGAAGAGTACAGGGACCCTAAACCTATAAAGGTATATCAGAAAGACAGGGACAAGGGGAAAGGCAAAATTGGTGCACCACCAAGCATAAAAGTTAAAGACAACCTACCCCCACCAGTGAAAATTACAACTACTGAAGATCAACTGGCAACAGAAAGTATGGATGTAGAGGATAGCAATCCTAATTCTGAAGGCCTGTATACTATAAATGTTGATACTCATAAAATCAACATAATAGTAGATAAAGATACAACTAATAAGTCAGATATGGCAAATGAGCCTTCGGTAGCAGGGGAAACAGAGAAATCGACAGAAGATATAGAGAAAAAGGTAGAAACTGAGGCACAGACAGAGACAACACAACATACAGAGAAACCATCAGAGCTAAAGGCTCTAGAACAACAGGTACATAAGGAATTAGTGCCACCGGTAAGTAGTGAAGTAGGAAAACCAGTGCTAAAAGAAAGGCAGACACAAACTGACCTGCCAGAGGTCAATACAAGCATGGTTACTTCCACCGGTACTTAGATTATTGGATCATCATCAACATTCAAGTCAACAAATGTGATTGAGGTATTACTTGACTCCATCAAGAAAATAATTGACTGTAGCTCACAGGCTTATAAGGCAATTGATGATTCTATACCAATTTTGAAGGTAATAGCTCCCAACTGTAATATAGATAATAAAGATTCTTTAGGAAAATTGGATACATTGTGTAAATATATTTCTGAAAACATTGAGAAAATAAAGGAAGAATCAGTAAAGGATAAGGTAGAGATTGAGAAACATAAATTCTTTGATGAGGAAATAAAGAAGTGTAATAGAGATTTTGACACACTTCTACCAAAACTATGTAGTTTGTTAAAAGAATACAAAAATCTGTATAAAGATACATGTAAAACAAACTTTTTGACTGTAGATATTGACAAGAAAATAAGCAAGGCACAGGATGAGATAAATAAGCTTGCAGACAATTTTGTCAACTCACCTGATTCACTATCAGTTTTTGAAGAGAAGATAGCAACTTTTGAGGAAGAATTGCTCAAACTGGAAAGAGAGAAAGAGAGAATAATAAACAAGGCAAAACATTTGAGATCTAAACTGAGTCCAAGATTGGACTATTTAGCATTTCTGCGGAAGAAAATTTCTGAGGCATTAATACAGGGAAGCAAAACACCAACAGAGCATTTGCAGCATCTCACTGGTACAGTAAAAAGAACTGAGACAACAATAAAATATAGGAAGAAGTTTATGGATGGTATAAACCTAATTTTGGGAGATCTTTTTCAGATAATAACTACCCAGCTACAAGGTTGAGGATATGGATAGCTGAACCTACAAACTCTACTAACATCTTGACAACATTTGTCATTGATGCCAAAGGGGGAGTAGTGGATGAGAAAATTCAAAACACAGGAATCATATGCTCAGGGGGAGCTCTCACATTTTTGGTAAACATTTTTGGACTACACATTTTTGGATACTTTTTGAAATTTCTCATGAGTGTTGGCATCAATGCCAAAGGGGGAGATTGTTGGCATATGCACACTCCAATGAGACATTGTATGTGATTGAAGGTTTTGTCATTGATGGCAACCTTGCAATCCTATGGCACCAGCAAGACATCATACCGGCAAAGCATTACACCGACAAGACAGTGCACTGGCATCAACAAATCACTCTACACCGGCACCAGCACAAAAGAAAAGATGTATACCGGCATAGAGGCCGACAATATTTTTATTATGTAATATTTTGTTTATTATTGTAAGCCGAATTGGCAAATTGTAAAATGACTCTTATATATAAAGGAGATCATTGTAGACATTTGTGGAAGTGATGTAAGGAACAAGAAAGAAAATATTAGGCAGACCTAATATACGAAATATAGGTCAAGGGTATACGTAAAGAACAGAGCAGGAACCGGTATTGAATCTGGCATTGAAGATGCTATTGTAAAGCAGTACAAGTTATTGGATTAGTATAATCCTTATTGTAAGTCAGTGTGACTTCCCATTGAGCAGTGAGCTCTAGGCAGTTGGCCTTCCTGCATGTGCAGGCCCCTATTGTAAGTAATATTCTCTTATTGGCCAGTGAGTGAATATTGTGGGTCACAAATCCCATTGAGGTTTTTCCCACACCGGGTTTCCTCGTTAAACATCTTGTGTTATGGTGTACTTTTCATGTGGATGTTCTTGATTCTGTTTATTGCTTTATTTCTTGCATACCAGTACACTGTTATATTTTGTTCTGCATGTTTTAACTTAAGAAATTCTTATTACCGGTTAGATACTGATTCACCCCCCCCTCTCAGTATCTATGGGACCCCCAACAATGGTGAATTTTATGATCTGAAATATTGAATGAAGGTCTGTAGGGATGTGATATAACCTTTGAAATTGGTTTGGAGTTGAGAAAAGTGGTTGACCTTTTTATATGCCTCTTGATTCGAGTTTAAAGTCTACCCTTGAATGAAAGTTTTATGGTTTGTGATAGATGATCTGCATCAAATTGGTATCAGAGCTAGAAGAGCCTGAGTGTGTGGGTAGAGCACTGAAGGAGGCGATCCACACCAGGACCTAGTCATGAAGGATTTGTTATTTGATTTTTGCTGATGAGTTTTTGGTTGCAAGGTGCTCGTCCATCTAGCTGCAAGAAGGCAGACAAGGAAGGTCTGTCAAGGGCCAAAGGGATGGTCCAGGGCCATGGGATGGTCCATTGATTGCTAAGAGACTAGGGAGAGAGGAAAAGAGGAGAACTCCTAGGTGAGGCAAGGAGGTTGTTGGTGAGGTGATGCAACATGGAGAGGTGGACTTATGGTTGGTAAAAGCACTTGGGTGGCAGCCACTACAAAATCCATTGGTAGGAATCACAAAGAGATTGTTTGAGAAGGAAGCAGCAACATAAAGAAGATGAGAGCAGAAGCATAAAGAGGCATAAAGAGGTAAAGATGAAGACAAAGGTGAAAATTTCACTCAAAATTTTTCTTGCAGGTCATTGTACCCATGTTTCCAAGGGACTTGGAAACTTTTCAAGGTCGGGAGTATGGTGCAGAGGCACCTAAGCACACAAGCATACTAGGAGGTCAAAAGTCATAATATGAACAATTTATTGTATTTGAATCATTCATAATGTATTAAGGTTATTTGAGTCAATTGAATCATAATATGTAAGGCTAAATGAGCCATTTTGTCCAAAGATATCATATCTGGTCCATCTTGAAGTGTTTAAAGTGTCCATGTAAGGGTTAGAGTCATTTATGTCAAAAATGCAAAAAATGTAAAAATTGCAAAGTTGCAATATTGTCAAAAAGTGCAACAAAAGTGTAAAAATGAAATACATTAGTTATGAGGTGGTTGGAGTAGTTAGAAAGGAGTTGGAAATGGTTTATAAAACCATGTTTGGTCAAAATCAAGAAGGTAGATCAGTTTGGAGGGGATTTGACAAAGATTATCCATCAAACCCTCAAACTGTCATGAGGTTTTAAGGAATCTATGACTGTCATAGATCCATGGAGGATCACATTTGGTGTATTTTTTATATATAGATGTTATTTAATGATATATTTATGAAATATATTGTATATGAATCCTTTCTTGTGCATTTTTGTGGAGTATTTGGCAAGATATGTTTGTTTTTTCAATGATTGTCAAAACCCTGCCAAGGGTTACCTGGTTTTGGGAAAATGATCATAACGTTTTATTTAACTGTTGGATCTGGCTGAAATTTGGAATGAATATTTATAACTCATCACTCTAAATTATGGCCAAAGCAATTTTGTTTAGAATAAATATTGAAAAAGTTACTGATGACCGTTTGTTATAGTTCATGGTCAAAGGCAGACTGGTGAAGGCAGTAGCAGTCCGGTTGCAACATTTGGTGTGGTCACATGAGGGATAATAATGAATAAAGGATATATGTTTTGGAAAGGTATCTGAATAATCTTTTCATTTCTTTTTGTCTTACTTGATTTAGTTAAGAATTGAATATTTTGTGGTTATTTTGGTGAAAACAGTTTTTAAGGGATGAAACCCTGAACTAGGGTATTCCATGGCAAATAAGAATTTATTCTCTCATGTTATGGTGAATTTTATGATCTTAAATATTGAATGAAGGTCTGTAGGGATGTGATATAACCTTTGAAATTGGTTTGGAGTTGAGAAGAGTGGTTTCTCTTTTTATATGCCTCTTGATTCGAGTTTAAAGTCTACCCTTGAATGAAAGTTTTATGGTTTGTGATAGATGCTCTGCATCACATATATAGAGATGCATAAACATATAGAAATTCATGCACATATATATGAATATATGTGCAGATTTACATGCATATATCCATATAAACATATACATTCAGCAGAAACAATCAAGAAACATGATAAATACCTAAGTATATAGCTAAGTTATCTACGTATACACATATGCATGTGTGTCTGTGTGTGTGCGCGTGTGTGTGCATAAACACATGCATTGAAAATAGACTTTTTTTAGTATTTATAGGATAATTCTTCAATACATGACAATCTAACTTATTCAAGTTAGCAGTTCCAAAAATGTTTTAACATTGTGTAGAGATGATAGTTAACTGGGAAAACAAGAATACATATATAGCTGCGGAGAGAAGTAATGGTATCTATATTTAACTCTCAACAATCCCACTTCTATGCATAATTTTATATGTTTCCATCATACAAAAGGGCAGACATAATGAAACATATTAAACTTGCAGCAACACCACAAATAGAAATGCAGCCGATAGAAATATTCACAAAGATGATAAATATCGAAGCTTTGCAAAAATTGTAACATATCACTCTACATATAAAAGTATAGTTTGAAGTATTGTAAGTTTGAGTGATCCTAACTAAGTCATGTTTATAAAAGATACAAAACATACAAATAACAACTGATGTATATGTATCTTTTGAAACTTTGTGAAAGTTCTAGCCATCACACAAACAAAGGTATATATGTATATATGCATGTGTGTGTATGTGTGTACACACACACACACACACACACACACACACACACACACACACACACATAGATATATATATATACATATATACTTACATATACATATACATATACATATACATATACATATATATATATATATATGTATATATATATATACACACACACACACACACATGCATGTATGTATATGTATATGTATATGTATGTGTATATGTATATGTATATATATATATATGTATACATATGTATGTATGTATATATGTATATGTGTATATATATATGTATGTATATGTATGTATATGTATGTGTATGTATATGTATATGTATATATGTGTGTGTGTGTGTGTGTGTGTGTATATGTATGTATATATGTATGTATATGTATATGTATATGTATATGCATATATGTGTGTGTGCGTATGTATATATATGTATATATATGTATGTATGTATGTATGTAATCATGTGAATGCATGTGTCTTTATATATATATGCTCTTATTCTTACATATATATTTCCGTGTGCATGTGTGTGTGTGTGTGTGGTGAGTTTGATTCTCATCATGATTTTTTTCAGCCATGTAAAAGTATTGTTGTTCTTGTGTGGATGCATTTGTTGTTTCAACTATTTATTTTCATGCACATTTTGTGAATGGATATTTTGGTTTTAATATATTCAATTCTTAGAATATGTTTATTCAACCCCTCTATCAACATCCATAAGTGTTCAACAATTCGCATCAGGGTTTGGTTCTTGAAGAGATAGTTTAACCACTGAGGTATATTCGAGATTTTGAACACTATATTTGAAGAAGAATTGAATGATATGGATGCTATGGGATAGAGTGATTGGTATGATGTCGATGGTGTTGATATGGAAGGAGAGTTAAGATCTACATTGGTAGATCTAGATGAAAGCAGATAAAAACACAAGAAGGTAGTTGAAAAGATTACTTATTTGAGAAGCTTGTTTTAAAAAAGAAAAAAGGTCATTGATGATTTTGAGACAAATCTTGATGAGAAGACTTAAGAATGTTCAAGACTTGAAGAAGAAGTGATTAGTCTTAAGGAGGAACTAAAATATGTGAAGGATCAAATTGATAATGCATTAAAAATTAGGAGTGGTAGTGAAGTGCTTGATGTTATGCTCAGCTCTTAAAAACAAAGTAAAGAAAAATGAGGAATTTGTTTTGAAAGCGGTGAATGATCTAAGTCATTTGGAAAGAGGGATAAAGGAAAAGAAAACGTTGAGAATAAATTGAATAATTTTAATAAATATTAAAATAATTTCATTTCAAACTGGAACTTGCAAAGCTCTCTGAGCTTGAAGAACTTCAGGAGGCCTCCTTCTTCTCTTTCCATGTATTCCTCGTCTTTTAATAGAAACTATTTTTCATGCAATATATTTGGACACAAAGCTATTGAATGCAAAATTAGATCAAAAATAAATTATTTAATGAAAATCATCACTATTGAAATATGTTTGGAAACAAAGCAAGTGAATGCAAAAGTAGGTTGAATTGGGATAGATACAAAAATTCTAGTTTTAATAGAGATATTCAATCTTTCAATGGATATTGTTATGTATATGGGCACAAAGTTGTTGAGTGCAGGTCAAATAGGAGTTTTGGAAGAAGTGGAAATGGTAGAATGAATGGAAGTAAATCACAACAAATTTTGATATACTATAGTTATAATGAAGTAGGACATATTGTGAGACACTACAAAAGAAGTAATGAGAAGACAATTAATGCAGAAAAGAAAATTGATATCAATAAGGAGAAGGACAAAATGAAGATGAAATGGATAAAGAAATTAGAAGATAAAGTGGAAGAGAAGATTGAAAATGGACCCCTCTTCTAGAAACCGTTTAGATTATATTATCTGATGGGGAGAACCTAACGTAGATCTTTTCTACCCTCTTATGTTTTAGATGTTGAGTTGTTTTCAGCATGGTAGAAATTAGGAAGGTGATTCCAGTGGTTTTTGAGTAAATTTGTTGGTCCAAAACTTCTTTTTTTTTGTCTCTTTAGAAACCCTAAGTTACAAGTATATATTGGTTTCTCTAATTTATTTTGTCAAATTGAAATTCGAGAGCTAGTGAATCCAAAGAGGAGAAAAAAAACATTACTGCATTTGATCAAAGGTACTCTTAAATTGTGATCTTTCTATGGATAATTCTAAAATTGTCAATGTGCTTGATGAACCTTGACCTATCTTCAGGACTCATCCATTTATTTCTATAGTAGGAGACCCTATTAGTGCATTTTTTGTTGTTTTTGACAAATTTATTCTCAAAGAGGATTTGCATTGTTACATTCATGTTTCTATGGATGAGTATGATCAGAGAAAAAAACAATGACTTTAAAAGGGTCATCTAGTTGAGGGTTTACAGAGGTTTAAACCTGATTATGCAAATCTAGGGCACATGGGGTTGGATACTTAGAGAATTTTTCCTATGTTTTTTGATGAAGTGGTATTAGGGATCGTGTTAAGAAGAATTCACGAAGATTACTTATGGTTGGATCGACCATACCTAATTTCCAAGAAATCCTTAAGGGATGTGACTGACTTATGCTCTACTAAAAAAGTGTTTGTTCTAAAATTAGTGAAGAATGTAGAAGTGAAAAAGATGATATGATTTGTATCTGATAAGTGAGTCCTCTGGATTGATAGCATTGCAGATTTGGGTGTGAGATATGCAACGATGGGAATTTTGTACAAAATTTATTTTTAAAATTGGGAAGGATCTTCCTCTTCTACGACAGTCTATGTGGCTTATCAAATGGTAAAGGAGAAAAAGGATTATGATTTGTGTGAGCTCCTGAGGCATCAGTTACTAGATTATCTTCGTATGACAAAGGATGAGAATTACACCTTTTGGTATGGCTCTTGTTGTTTGCTTGATTTTCTACTTTCTAAATGCATTGCTCAAAATGAAAAATAGTGTGTCGAGAACTGATATGACAGTTGGTGCATAATTCAAAGAGTATTTCGATAATTTGGATAATACACTAACTCATTTGGGTGTATTTTTTGAAAAAAAAATTCGACGAACTATGGGAATTTTTTGTTTTGTCGGATCTTATGAGGTTAAATGTGTCAATTTGTTATTTTTTTAAAAACTTGCCCGACTTTCGTCGGCATTCTGACATTTATTAATTTCATCGGAGGTATGACAGAATTGCGTCGGCATTGCGATGAAAAATAAAATACTTAAAAAGTAAAAAAAAAATTGTATGCACACCAAAACACTTCATTCATGTGCGCAGGAGCACAATCACAGGAAGAGGATATTGGATCTGCCATTGGAGCAAAGGATTTTGGGAAGAGGATTCTTCAAATGGGTTCTAATGACAAAAAGATCCTTGTCAGGGATTCATCATCCAAGTTGGATTATTGTTTTTTCTCTATAGATCGATTTATTTCTTGGAGAATGATTGTGCATGTTGATTTTTTTGGTGTTGTTCTCTCCTCATGTGTATGTATCCGACCCTTTTTCGTAGTCTAGTTGCTTTTTTTTGGGTCCAATTTTATCTATCTGGTATTATCATATTCTTGTTATCGATTCACAAAACCCTATACAAGGAATATGGAATATTAATTTATTCAAACATATTCAAATGTAATATGGATTAATGTGTGCGAGAACTATTTGATGTGTGCGATATGATTTTGGGATCAAAATGCATATGGAGATGTAAGGTGTCTAATAAATGATTACATCTCATCATACAAATGACATTCAAAAGATTACGAGTAAATCAATCTAGCTTCTACATGTATGAAGCTTGGGTACGATCATCTGCATCAGGCCTTACTAATAATTACTTTAGTATTAATCTGCATTAAATTGCTCATGATCTTCTAGTAGTTTTGAATGTTGTGAATGTGGTGAAAACAAAATACAGAGCCAATCTTCCTCAAATTTGGCGGAATTACAAAGTTCGATAATGTTGTCAACAAGAGAATATTGGCTTCAAAACTACAGGGTTACTTTGAGAGTGGAATAATGGGAGGATCCGTTTGAAGAACATGTTGTGGATGAACAACTTGGTCAAGTTTTTAACTTTCAGTGTCAGCATTGTACGAGAAGTGTGAAGAAAATTCTTGGTGAGGAGATCCTTTACCCGCATACAAAAAGAGTAATCTTTCCCTCACAACTTATCTCCATTTTCCTTTTGAATGTTCTAGATTTAATGCAATCTTGGAAGGATTTGGAACAAATTGCAGAGAAAACTATTAAACAGGAATTTAGGATGGGTAATAAATTGATATTAGCAATGCAGAAATATGACCTTTGGTGGGGGCAAGCTCATGTTGGAGGTGTGTTTCGTAGACATTTCTTGTTGAACAAAGAGTCTTTTGTCACCCTATATGACAGTATGAAGCATTTGTTGGAACTTTGTAATGTTTAGTCTTTGTAGCAATTGGTAAGGAATTTAGGTTGTGCCCTTGATTCAGAGTTAAGGATTAAGGCTTTCTCGAATGTGCATGCATTGTTAGCTATAATGGGTCATGAGCATGTAATTTCCTCTCCATTGTCGATTACGAGTTCACCAGTTGATAGGGCTTGGCTTCCATCATCTGCATATGCTCCAAATGATAGTCACTGGCCTCATGGAAATCCTTCCCCTGTTGCTTCTTCCGCATGGGACACACTGTTGGCAGCCATTCCATCCACTTCCAAGGGTATTGTGGAAGATGTTGTCGATTATCCATTGGGTCAAACCCATAATGATAATTGTGCTCTAATTGATGAAGATGCTGACAAATTAGAACCAATGGAGGAATGACTGATTTCTTTTGGAGGTTGATACCAGTTTTTGGAAGTTTAACTACATTTTTTGATGGACAATTCAAGTATCATGCTATCATGTTTTGGTAAAGGATAGCATAATTTTCTTCTCATCCCTCTGATATGCTGGCTTTCTATCATGGATATGAGTAAAATTTTATTAAATGATGATTCATGCTTAGTATTTCGACAGTTGGGGTTGTTAATTTTGACAAGGGACTGTTACCTTAAGTATCGAGGATGAATATGGTAGTTGGGATGTATGTTGCTCATCACCTCATTTTTGCATATTTTTATCATTGGCTCTCTTTTTTGTTTCATAAAGTCCTCCTATGTAAGAACTTTAAGGGTTAGAATGTTGTTGTAAATGGGTTGTAATTGTTTTTTGGGGCCAATTTTGGTTGTATATGACAAATTTGATGTAAATGTAGTCCAGGGTTATGTTTTTGGGGGCCCAATTTTGGCTACATATATTATGTAACAGGGACATATGGTATTTAGGCATATGGGGTTTTTATATTTTAGGTTGGATTGGACTCACTTACAATATAACAGATGGTATTTAGGCATATTTGGCTATGTCCTTCATATCTTCCCTTTCTTCGAGAGTTACATCAATATTATAGATAGGGACATCAAAGATCCTCTTTGAATCATACAATGGATGTTAGGATATACGGTTGCATAATTAGGTTGAGGAATGGGTACATGCTTTGGAAATGGAGTTGGAGAACAAATTTTAGGAATTTTCATAGGAACGAAAGTTAGATAATTTTGATGGTGAGTAAAATTTTAGGATGAAAATCACCACATAATTTAGGGAAGTAATTTTAAGAAGAACTATTTTTTAAAATTCACTTAAAAAATATGGATTCTTTTCAAGGTGCATCTCTAATGAATTGCTACTGGATACTCTTGGCTTGAAATATGCTCTAAGGTTAGATAATGCCCTCAATCATTGAAAATGTGATGTACTATTCAAGACTGTTGCTCTATTATGGATGGGATTCTTATGACTACCATACATCTTGAAATGCTCTATGCTCTCTATTCACTATCTATATGCCTTTGATGGTTGTATCTCTCACATGATCTTTAGCCTTCATGCTCTCATCATTGTCTTTATTAATGCATCAACTCTTGGACTGATCCTTTTGGGTTTGACTGAGACCATGGAGGCTTTGAGGTCTTTTCTTACACTAACATGGCTTGTATAAACATGTTGATTGTGCATGATGACATGTTGATATGGTTGTTTCATAGTAATAGGTGGTGGGGTTGTGGATTACCATGTGGCAAAGCCAAGAGTTGGAATGGAATAGTTTGGTGAAAATTTGTCATTGGTGATGAAAATTGTTGCTTGATCCCTGAAACTTGTTTCATTGTCTAAACATTTTATGTATATTCCAAAACCACTTGGATTTAGTTTGAAATCAGGTCCAAAATTTATAAAAATCACAATCACCATACATGGGAGCCTACTCTATATGATCCATACTGGCTTTGTAGTTTTTTTTAAAACTAGTTAGTGGAATGAGAAAGTCAGACATTGGTGGTGAGAGTTAAAATCCTTGTTGGTTGTTAATGGCTATTACGCAACAATAAACATACTATTGACCAATTATAGAAGTCATGGTGGAAACAGAGGCTTGTACTTTGTTAAAGGTGGCTCCATGGAGTCAAGAGTGGTAGTTAAGTACCTTCAAATACACTAGACATAATGGTACACCTGCAATACTAGGTGGGTACTTCATATTGTGTGAGAAGGGTATGCATGTCCTTCAATAATCTACAATAAAATCCTTAACAATACAAAAATTCCTCGTGTTACATTATACCTTATTTGATGCCACTTACACCATATTGGCACCATTCTAGTATGATTTCACAATATGGCATGATTTGTAAGATAGGAACTAGGAGATATTTTCCTAGTTCTTTGAACCGTCAAATTTTGATAAATTAATAGTTCAAATTTTGATAAATTAATACTTGTTTCTAGGGTTTTAAACTTCTCTAGAATTTATGGAAAGTTCCATTTTGACCTAGGAAGTACCAAAAGGAAACTATCCAACCATGTCACAAAATAAAACTCTTGATCCTTAGTGGAAATAGATAGGATCTAGATCAATTCAAGGCTCTTATACCATGCAAGATTATGAAATGGTATAGAGATATCTTTGATATCATGTAAATTTTTTGAGAATGCAAAACAACAAGCGTAGGAGAGGACCTATCAGATGCACTAAAAAAAGAGGATTACAAAATGTAATATAATATATTATTCCTAACAGAAGATGAAAATATAGTGCAATAGGTATGGATCCAAGATATGCAAGGGATACGAGAGTTCAATATAGCCTATGTGATAATCAAGAGAGTGCTCAATTTACAAAATATGCCCAAGTGTGAGCAAGAGGTGTGCATATATAGAATCTGCCACAAGTGAGGAGTCCTAACCAATGATAACCACTTCTAAATGGGTCTTCAAGTAAGCAGCCTTTGTAAAAACTACTTGCTAAAGATATAAGAATCCTATAAGAAAATGCCACATCTCAAAGAGACGATACCTACCCAAGTGAAGGGCTACCTAACCAAGCCTATAAATTTCTTCTAGAACCTAACTCTTACTTCATGGACCTCACTTGTACAGTTGATGATGTATAGTAAGATACCAATATCTCGTGCCTAATTAAAGCAATTGTTTAGGTTGTCTAGTGAAAGTGCCACTACTCCCTCTGTGCCTTCTCTAGTAAAATGAGATTGGAGTTGATAAAGCTATGATATGAAAGTAATTTATGAAACATAATGATGTAATAATAAACCACCTTTAACATATGATAATAAAGTTGATGTGTGTCTTAATTTAAACTTTTATCTCATCTTATTGGTTAAGGATATGTTGTCATGTATAAACTATTTATTACAAATGTTCTTTTACATTATGTCTACAAAATGAATATAATAGATTATTATGATCCCAAAGATCTAGTGTAAAAAAAAACTTGGAGGAGTTGGGAGGACATGAAAGAGGAGTTAGACCCCATAGCTTTTTCATAAATAACTACATGTCATTGCAAGATAATCATTGTCAATTGTTGATCACTTCTTCCATTCATCTATTTTACTTGTCTAAAAATCTCTAAGATGTTACTTAGTACAACAAACATCTTGGAATTTATTACCTATCTTAGTTATCTCTATGGAACCACCACTCAAATCTCATATTTAATCTTATGATACCCACACAAAGTCGACAATTTTAACTCATAGATGATGTATCACTTGCAAAATGGACTTCCAGCTAGTCATTCTTGGGAAGAGAAAATCCTCCAATAGGTGAATCAAGAGCATTGACCCTTAACAAAATTTGAAACGTGATTGTAAAAGAGAACCAAGTTAAGTGCACTTTTCTGATTGATCTTTGAAGAGTACATGTGACTATTCTAGTAGATTGTCCACCTAACCCCAAATTTTGATCATAAGCTCAATAAAATCCTACTCAACTCAATCATAGGATTTTTCAAAGTTAATCACAACCATACATGCTTATTGACTAGGATATTGAGTCTAACACAAACCTCTCAAGTAGAAGGTAAATTATTTACAATACAACAACCTTTAATAAATCTAGTGGATTTTGGATATCAACCTAGGAAGAACTTTGTTAGCTAACAATTTGCTAATAATATTATGTAACTATCCTATGTTTGAGCTAATGCATCTTGGACTGTGCATATATTGTTTCATACTAATATGATCTCCTTGTTCACTGTATTTGAACTTGCTTCTTAACTGTGTGGAGATTATTTATGACCTTTGCATTGGTTGAAGTCCTTTTGAGATTTGTTGCTATCCCTAGCTAGTTTCATTTCTCACCAACTCAATAGGTGAAACTTTTTTTTGACTCCTCAACCTACTCACTAGGCTTCAATAGACCAAACTCACTCAAGCCTTCTCAAGCCCTTGTCCAACCACTCACATACATTCTTCCACTCATAACCAACCTTCTTTAACTCTTAACCATGCTCCTCAACTCTAAGACAATCATCAACGCCATCTTGGCTACTCAACTAGGCCTATCCAACTAGGATCTCATTCCTTCTCTTGTAGTAACTCATAACATGTAACAACTCTTCCTAAAACAAATACCAAACCATTTGTATACTCTTCTTCTCTATCCAAACACCTTTCTACACCCACCCATACACCCTAAGGAACTCAACAACAATTATTATAGATGACTAATTTTAGGACAGTCAAAAACAAGGTTTAGGATGACCATGGAGCAAATTAGGACAGCCAGACAATTTGACATTCTTCCCACTCTCTAGTTCTTCCAAACAGGATTATTTAGACTCTCAAGGGTCTTCCCTAATCCCTCTCCACTCTCCAACCATCCCAATCACACTTCCTAACAATCAAGAAGTGGCCAACTCGTTGTTTTGTTATGAATGACACAATCACAGTCCTTAGGATAGTTAAAGGAATTTAATTGGCAAATGTTGTTTCCCAACCTTTGGTGACCTTACAACACAACCAAGGAACCCACTCACACTCTTCTAATCCTACACTTGATCCCACATACCCACTCTCAGTCATACTCACCCAATCCAATCAAACAAAGAAAGATTCTTGACAATGTCAAAATTAGGACAGTCATATATATGTTTTGGGATAGTCATGTATTTGACTCTTGGGATTGTTTTTATTGATTCCCAACCTTGTCAACCTACACTCACATTCACCATACACCCTCATACCCAGTCATCACCATTCAATCTCTCCTTACACACTTCAACACACCCAAAACTTCAACCCAATTTGTTGTTCACAGTCTAGAACAATATGGCAACCACTTTGCATTTTGTTTACACGTGCAAAGTGTGTGTGTGAAAAAGCGGAATAAGTTTGTAAGCTGCAAGACACAACACTTCAATTAAGTTATTACATGTATGGTTAGATAGATATAAGCATGAATAATAAAACCATAACAAATCGACTAATTGCCTTCTAAAAGATGTGAGTATAAGATTTACTCTCAGATTTGTATAAGCAATACTAGAGACTAGACTACACCAAGATGAAGGATTTAATCTATATGAGCATGATATTAATCTAAATGAATGCAAAATTATGCTAGATGGATGAATAGTAAGCTATATGAATTCAAGCAATATGGAGTAAACTAAATATGAAAAAATCTAAACTAAGATTCAATAATCTCAAAAAGAAAGCACAATATATTCAATGACTTTAGAGCAAAAAGTGTATAATAATAAATCTCCAGGGTGTTTTGAATGAGAGATGAAGGCTGAATTTATAGAGAATCATGAGAGAGATCAAGAAAAAGCACAATTTAGGATTAATTGAAATAATTGAGAAATCAGATTCAGTTAACTTAAGAGATAGATTCCAATTATAAGTTCAAGTTTGCATTAGAGATAAGAATTAATTAATTCCATGCACTTGAGATAAAAATAGGTAATTCTTTGATTTATTCAAGAAAAGAGTCTTTTCAATGCAACTGGACTTCTTTTTCTCAAAAGCTTTGAGTTCCAATTTTAGAGAATGATTAAATTTTTTTTAAATGCTTTTCTGATTTCAAGTTCTCAATTTAGAAGAAGAATAATATCTCAAGTTTGATTTCTCTCTCAATTCAATTCTTTTATTTTATTTTCAATTTAACTCTTGCTTTGTGATTAATTCCTCTTTTGTAATAAATTAATTCCCTTTTTTATGATTAAATGATAAATTTATTAATTAATTAAATATGCTAAGATATTTAATAAATTAAAATAGGATAATTGATCAAAACGATTTTCTTGGAATGATTTAATTAAATAAATAAATATTTAATTAATATAGAATAATTCACTTGCCATGTAATATTTGATGATTGAAGAATTAATTAATTATGTGCTCAAAGTTGATTTAATTGCCTTTGGTTAGGACCTTGGTGATGTTGTCGAGATTAGGGGCCCATGGTTTAGGTGACCAATTTTAGGGTATTACATTTGCCCCTCTTTGAATTAATGTGCGAGCAACACGTGGTTCAAAGAATAGTTGATGTGTAGGAGATATCAGTTCTGAACTTGATTGATCATGAACTAGATAAAGAGCGAGGTGTTTAGCTTGATTTGAAGCGATGAAGCTGAACAAAGTTGATTAAAGTGATACCGATCCTGAACTTGGTTGAACTAGGAACAATAGAGAGAAAAGATACCAAACTTGAACTTGATTGATCAAGAAGCGGATCTTATTGATCTAGAAATTGATTGAACTAGACACAGTGAGCGAAGATAAAATCGATCTTGAACTTGATGGATCAAGACACGATGAGCGAAGATAAACTATCCAGCTTGATTTGATGCGATGAGACTTAACACCTGCTTAGATTGAGCATGTGATCAAATATACTCTTTAAACTTTTGATTGAGTTTAAACGAATAATCAGCTTGATGAAAAGCGATGAAACTGATTAATGTTAAGAGACTGATTCAAATGAAGGCAATATCAACTTGATTTGAAGCGATGAAGATGAGATGCCCCTTTAGCAATAAGAATTTGATTTTCTTTAGTTGAAAAATATTTTTCCTCGACTTTTGATGACGATTTGAAAATTTTCTCGACTTTAAAGATGTGAGGTCATAAGGTCATGAGTATGCCCCCTCGAGAGCGAAATCGAAAGATAATGAGGGTACATGATGATTATAGGCAATTTTTGGTGATGATAATGATTTGAGCACAAATGTTTCAGAGGAATTTTTGAAAATTTGGCATTGATTGATAAGAAATTCAGCGCAAAGTTGATTTGTAGAATAAATTAAGATTCAACGTTGATTCATTAGAAAATGACTCAAATTGGAGAAATAATTGAGCTTTTGATGAAAAGTGCTAAATGGTCCAAATTGTATTGAATTTGACTAGGAAAATGATCTCGAATTTTGATTTCGATCCCGAAAATAGATTCGAGATGGGCAAATTAGCTAAGGGTACAAATTTCATGTCCATCAGAGCAAGTTGAAAAATTAGGGTTTTGGCTATATAAGGGGTGGAAGTGTCATTTTCAATTTATTTGAACCCTCCAAGTTTGAAAATTCGAAAAGCCTTCTGTGAATAAAAATGGTGGTTCCCACACAGGAGCATCAATTCGAGCACCAAAGATGACATAATCAACCTTGGACCTATGAGCCAACAGTAAGTGATCGATCTTAAGCCTTTTATTTCATCAATTTTTGAATTTTTTTGTTGATTTTTTGAATTTTTAGGCATGTAAAAGTCGGGTTTTGTCAATTTGTCATGCGAGATGACATCCTCTGTCATACAACAAACTGCTTTGTATTCTTTTATCATTTAAGTCCATTATTTTTATCGTTTAAGTCCATTAGTTTTGTCATTTTGCACCTACCCTTGTATCATACGAGTGTATGTAAAAGAGACCATTTTGTCGTTCCAGGGATTTTTTTGTGTCGTATCAGAGTCTTTTGTCATCTGATACCCATTCCTGACTCGTACGAGTTTCTGCCTCTATTGTCTTATGTCGTTTAAAAAAATCAGTGAGCATTTTTGAGGGTCAAACTTGAAAATTTGATTTTGCAATTGATTGTTTTGGATTTGCGTGATGTTTTACTTGTCTTATAGCATAATTTGAAATGTTTTCTGATTATCTTTTGTTTGATTCTTGCAGGTTCAACTACCTCACATTCTTTTCAGATGTGTCTATCCACCGAGTACGACATTAGTTCGTGATTTATCTAATATAGACAAAGCACATATTGATTTGTGTTGATTGACTCACCTTTTATAGATGCCAGATATCCATGTGAATCACGAGATGCTCACTACACTTGTAGAGAGATTCCATTCTGAGCATAACATGTTTTATTTTCCAGTTGGGGAGATGACTATCACTCCTGAGGATGTATATAGGATTCTCTGGATTCCATTTGTTGGGGATAAGGTGGATTATGATTCAGCACAATGTCCTGGCCTACTAGCTTTGAGGCAGGTATTTCATGATGCAGACATTCTGACACAGTCTATCAGTTGGGATGACATGATGGCCAGGTACAGTGATCAATTTCCACTGGCATGCATCCTAGCAGGATTCATCGGTTGTTTCCTTATGCCAGACAGGGGACAACAGGGTTTCATATGCGGCTAGGGCAGGATGCTAGAGAGGCTTGTGGAGCACCCTCAGAGATTAGGATGGGGCTCTTGTATTTTGGCGCACATGTATCATGAGATGCATGAGGTGGTTTACCGAGAGGGGAAGAGTATGACTACAGGGGTTTTGATATTACAGGTATGGGCCTGGGAGCACCTCCCAGTTTGCAGACCGATTGTGAATGACACCAAAGATCCATAGCAACCCATCGTATACAGATACTCTAGATATCTTACTCAACCCCATCTAGGCAAGACAACATATTGGAAATGACAACTAGATGATCTTATAATTGTCATATGGAGACCTTACATGGGTTTTGAGCCTTGGGATGACTGGAGAGATGTGTGCAGAGACCTGTTTATGACTCCACCTCTCATTAGCAGATCAGTGACAGTGGTCGAGAAATTTGTGGTTACTCAAGTGATGAGGTAGTATGGTAGACCTTAGGGGATTTCATGGGAGTTTACTACATACACGCGTTATGCAGAGGAGGAGAGATGAGGATGGGGACCAAGGTTATCATACGCCCTGGGAATGTAGGAGTTGATTGGGTTGTAGCGGCTCGGGTGAGACTATTTAGAGGATATTGCAGATGTGGGGGTATTTCCCTAGTACAGGGATTGGTTCCAGCAGCATCCATTCCCTAGATTCATTGATCTGGTGGAGCAGGCACCTTTGATAGAGGAGATTGAGGATGATGCCCCTGTGCAGGCACAGGGACAGGGACAGAGGCAGGGACAAAGAGTTGAGGCTTCAAGGCGAGCAGGTGGTGATCCTAGTGCTAGCAGCAACAGGGTACCAGCTGGTGGTAGGCAGCAGCAACAGAGAGGAGAGGGTGGATCCCTAGGGGCTATTGGTGTCAAACTAAGTGGAGCTAGGGTACCAGAGGGTGGAGGAGAAGAGGAGCGAGTAGCTACCAGGCAGGTGAGACAGAGGAGAGATGAGCAGGGGGGAGTCAGATGTGGAGATGGAGGTGGAGAGCCTGCGAGGGAGCAGGGGGCGGATGAAGCGCGGTCGATGAGAGCACATTTGGCAGGTCTACGGTCATAGTTGATAATAGCACAGACATAGCTGGTAGAGTGAGATAGACAGCTAGCGGACCTTAGAGTGGAGGGAGATCATCAGTTAGTTGAGGTCAGAGCTGAGCATGATCGTTAGCCGGTGGAGCTCAGAGAAGAGCGCGATCGTCAGGTCGTAGAGATAAGGGTAGAGCGAGATTCTTTGCAATAGGAGGTTCTCCATCAGACTAGTCAGGCGGCCTATTATGTTGCAGCTTATAGCATAGCAGTTCCTATAGCGTAGTAGGTTGTACCCTAATTGCAGTACATGGCATGGTCTTAGGGAGCTCGGGCACCGAGGCAGGATGTTGGTCAGTAGGCTCCACCTCCTCCACCACTTGACGATGTGGGAGAGGCAGAGAGCTAGATATTTATAGCTCTTAGATTTTGTTAGATACCCCATTTTTTGTAGCCCATACGATTCTTGCTCCGATGGGAGTTTGTATATGTCGGTTGACATTATTTTGTACCCTGAGAATTTATCATTATATATACGAGATCTTGATTTGACCTCATTGTACTTGTGTCAATTGGTTTATGAGATGATTTCTTCTAGATGCTTTCTTCTATATGCTTTATTCTATATGTATGCATATCTGTTTAGTATGGATGTAATGCAAATGAATATGGATGTTTATTTTTTTGTTTCTTTTCATATGCAAATAAATGATGAAAATGAGTATCTAGGAATGTAAATTTGTTTATTTTTCTATGCAATAATATGAATGCAAATGAATGTATGAATTTGTATAAAATGCTTATGTATGCAACTAACATCTCAATACACAAGTAATCAATCGGAGAAATGATGAAAAAGAAACCACTTAGCTGAGAAATGATGAAACTTCAAACTCTCATTCAGAAGATAAAGAGATCATTATTATCATACCGAAATCACTCTAAATTCACAAAATGCAAAATGAAATGCAACCTAAACCTAGTCATTGGATTTGAAATGCTTAAGTTGCATCAGTGAGCATTAACAAACATAGCAGGTAGATTAGAGTTCCTTTCTTTTCATGTGTAATATTAATTATCTTGTCCGCAATGACCCTTTTTTTGTTCATATCCTTGGACAAATTACGCATGGACCCAGATTGCACATTTAAAGAAATTCCCTCAAAACAGACAAAGAAATGATGCCAACCTTCCTGTAGCATACAAATAAGTGGAGTCAAGGTATGTGTGGCAATTTCATCTTGATGTGAAGGCACTTATCAGAGACACCCAGCTGATTAGATGTTTCCAGATCATCGGAATCATTCCTACAAGCAGAAAACAAACAAAATATTATGCCCCCAATCCTTGCTCCTCTTAGTCAAGATAGACTTCCTCGAGTTACTTAGAGGGATAATAATCGAAAACCAATATAAAAGACAACACACGAAGAAATTTTTCATGCATATCTCAAACTGTTTAGTGATTGTTTTCAGTAATGTTGTTTTACTTGTGTACTCGGTGATAAAACTCTTCAATAGTCAGGAGACAGGTGATTGACTCAGAATGGACAACTAGGTTTCACTGACGTAAAGTTGACTTGGTTGATATTGCTTAGGACATGTAATATTCTTTGTTGATTAACCTAAGACAAGGAAATTAATTAGTTTCAAGCCATGAGGGTTCCAACGAACCAGGATGTCACAAAAGTGACTAAAATATGTACAAGCAAAAGCAATTATGCATGAAAGCGGGAAATGCCAAAGTTGCGTTGATAGACGGAGTGCTTGAGTACAAGAGGCGCCTATTTGCTGAGTTTTCACCTGCTTGGCAAAGATCTTCTTTTTTTTTTTTACCAAGGTGCCTGTTTACTAGGTTTTCACCAAGGCATTTTCTCTTTTTCCTTTTTTTTTTTCAGAACTTTTTAAGATTTTTATGATTTTTTTTTAGGACATTTTTCAACTATACAAGTTGCTGGAGCAGAGAATACTAAGTGAAGAACTTTTTCAAGTGGATGGTATTAATCGGTTCACAGAATTGTTCTCCTTCTGATGTTCAGAGTTGATACGCATGAGAGCCAAAGACTGCAGTAACGATGTAGGGACCCAGCCAGTTGGGTTCAAACTTCCCTTTTTTGTCTCGAAACTGTTGATTTTTAAGATTTTCTCTTAGAACTAGGTCACCAACCTGAAATTCTTGTTGTCGAACCTTCTTGTTATATCCTCTGGACATTCTCTTTTGATACACTCTAAGATGATCAAACACCACTTGCCGACGTTCATCCAACAATTCAAGTTCTTGCAATCTAGATATTCTATAGTCTTCATCAGTAACAAGACCTTGCAAAGAAACTCTTAAAGATGGTATTTCCACTTCAATAGGTAATAGTGCTTTAGACCCATACACCAAAGAAAAAGGTGTAGCCCCAGTAGGTGTTCTGATACTTGTTCTATAAGCCCATAATGCAGGATTGAGTTGCAGATGCCAATCCTTCCCAGATTTATTCATTGTTCTGTGTAAGATAGTCAGTAGGTTTTTGTTAGATGCCTCAACTTGTCCATTACCTTGAGGGTAATATACGGATGACTAGTGCTATTTTATTTTGAATTTCTCACAGAGCTCATCTAGATCTTTATTCTTGAATTGTCCTCCATTTTCAGTCACGATGGATGAAGGTATCCCATACCTACATATGATATAGTTAAGGATGAACAAAGCTACTTGTTTACTAGTCACTTTAATGAGCGGAACTACTTCTACCCACTTAGTGAAATACTCAGTGGTAGTTATGATAAACTTGTGTCTATTGGATGATGCAGGATATATTTGACCAATGAGATCAAAGGCCCATTGTTGAAAAGGCCAATGTGTAATGAAGGGTATGAGATCCCTTGTTGGAGCATGTATGAGATTTCCATGTAGCTGACACTTATCACAAGTTTTAGAAAACTTTATAGTGTCTTTCTCCATGTGCCCTTAGTAGTTTCCGAGCTAAAGTAAGATCATTCGAATAAGATCCACAAATACCTTCATGGACTTCCGATAATGCATGTTGAGACTCTTCAATTTCTAGACACCTAAGCAAAGTACTATCCAACCCTCACCTAAATAGATCGTTAGCGATGGCGACATACCGTGAAATGTTTTGGGTTAGGTTCCTTTTCTCATTACAGGTAAGATTTTTCAGGGATAATTTGGTCACGTAGATAAGAGTAAATATGGTTGTAGCAAGATGAGTCGTAAAAAATAATAGAATAGACCATCTAGGACTCAAGAGAATCATAGGCAGGGCAATGTAACTCTTCCACCAAGAATTCAAAGCGAAAATTACTCTTGTAACTCTGGTGTAGCGTCGTAAATTGTACGCACTTGCTAGGGTGGTACAATTTCACACCTAGTTTAGCACCCGCCTTAGTGCATTTTACATTTTGCATTGCATTTCCCCTTGAGCACTTAATTAATCAAATTAATTAGGTCTAAGGTTCTATTTTATCATCTCCCACATCATAAAGTTGGGCCCTTTCATTAAAGTGTGCCCTTTTCATTTTATTCCTCCTATACATCATTTAATCAAAAACCCTAATTAGGCCCTATTTCGAACTTGGGGGCTTGGTTTCAGGGGTCAAAACATCTCGAAATCACCTGTAACTTTGGGATTCTCTCTAAAATCATCATATCCGACGGCCCTGAAAATTTGGTGAAAAGTTGTCAGGACCATGGCGCCCGGAGTGCAACATGGTCTCGGACATTTTTCCCAAAATTTTAGGAGCGCGATCCAATCATAAAATAAAGCTTAACCCCAAGAAATTGGTGAGAGATTCAATCTCTAGGTCAGCCAAAAGACGAAATTATGACCTAGGGTTTCCTACTTAAGAGCTCTCTTTCTTCATTTGAAAGGATCCGAATTTTGGCTTTCAAGGAACCTCATATGCAGTGAAAGAGCAGATCTTGAAGACTTCAACAACATTCAACATTCCTCTATCAAGCATTTATCAATTTCATTCATCCATTTAGGGCTTGGAAGACATTGAAGAACAATAGGAGATTACCGACTGAAGATTGGCTTGTACTCCTCCCTTGAGGGTTGGGTATGATTTCATGTTGTTTTCATGTCTTTGCATAAGCTTCAATATATCCTTTATTCATGCTTTAGATCACTTTGCATCTTGATTTAGAGCATTTACATTATCATTTACAAGCAATTAGGGTTTACTTTCTAGGTTGCTCTAGTTTGCTTTCTTGCATTTAAGGACCTTGCACACACACTAGGTCTGCACACACAATACATTTTACAATACAACTTGGCTATTCGTGGAGGTGGAAATCACCGAAGTGGGGGTTTGACTAAGGCAAAACCCTATATAGCCGCCCAAACACCTTTTTAGATATAAGTGCAGGTTTCAGGACTCGGACGACGCCGCAGGTCGCAAATCCGGGAGAAGCATACTGAGACCGACCTTCCCACCAAATTTCAGAGCAAAAGACCAGGACAGGGGCGCTGGGCACCCTGGTCCCTGGGACAGGGGCGCTGGGCGCCCTGGTCCTCTTGATAGACAGCATTTTCAGCATTTTTGACAGCTTTTCCAGAGTGCAAAAACAACAGTTTTCGGAGCAGTTTCAGGGGCAGAATCAGGACAGTGGCGCCCGCGCCCCTGTCCCGAACATTTTCAGTCAGATTTTAACTCCGGGTATGCATTTACATTCTTGTCTTGTCCTTGTGTTTACAGCTTTCCATTGTTTAAGTTCAATTCTGCAATCTTGTTATTAGTTCGTACTTGCACTTTGGGGTTAGGAATTGAACTTGCATCATTTTATCTTCCAATTACAACAAAGGAATAGAAATCCTAATAGGTAGCCCGTGGCTCTCTCTTCCACAAAAAGAAGTAGCCAATTGTGTGATACCTCTAGGCTCTTTCGTATTCCACAAATGTGTGATTGAAAGTGAGATTAGGGCATGTTTGCCTAGTGTCACTTTTTCCCCCACACATCTGGTATGGATGCCAAGGTGGCCATAGCATCTACTGCTCTATTTGCAGATCTGGGAATCTGCTGGAATGAAGATCATCCAACATTATTTTATAAGGCATCAGTTTCTCATCTCGAGTTTGATATGTATCATTAATTTGATTGATGATTAGCTGAGAGTCTCCATAGATGTGTAATTCCATAACCTTCCATTCGATAGCCAGCTTGATCTCGTTTACTAGAGCTTCATACTCTGCAATGTTGTTTGTGCAAGGTAAAAGAATCTTATAAGCCTTTGGGATTGAATACTTTTGAGGAGTAATAAAGAGCATTCCAGCACTGGAACAATGTTGAGTGAAAGACCCATCAAAGAACATCTTCTAGGATTGTTGAGTAAGGTGCATTATTGATTCATATGGAAATTCTATATGCAACGGTTGAGTGTCTTCAAGTGGAGCATTAGAAATTTTATTTGAAATTACTTGTCCTTTGATGGCTTTGTGTACCACATATTCAATATCAAACTCTGGAAGAACCATGACCCATTTAGCCAATCTTCCTGTAAGTGTTGCTTTGCTGAGAAGATATTTGAGTAGATCAATCTTAGCTACTATCTTGATGGAATGTGCTAACATGTAGTGTCTCAATTTTTGTGATGCAAAGACCAATGCCAAGCATTCTTTTTCTATTATATTTTAGTTCATTTCATAAGACACCAATATTCTGTTGATGTAATATATAGCTCTCTCTTTTTTATTTTCATCCTGTTGTGCCAGAAGTGCCCCCAATGATGAATCAATAGTTGATATGTATAAGATCAATGGTTTACCCTGAATTGGTGGTATTAGTATTGGTGGATTGGACATGTATTCTTTGATTTGCTGAAGGTGTTGTTCACATTCTCGATCCCAATTGTATATTACTCCTTTCCTCAATACTTTTGTGAAAGGTTGAGCTTTGTCTGCCAACTGAGAAATAAAGCGTCTGATTGATTGGAGACGTCCCTGTAAACTTCTCATTTGACTGATGTTCTTCGGAGGCTCCATTTCCATTAAAGCTTGGACCTTCTCAGGATCAACCTCGATTCCTTCTTTGAAATGATGTAGCCAAGTAATTTCCCTGATGTTACCCTGAATGCACACTTTTTTGGATTTAGCCAGAGTTTGAATTTTTTGATTTTGTCTATTGTAAGGCCTAGCTCTTGAATATGTGTGGATCTCTTCATAGTCTTCACTAAAGTGTCATCAACATAGTATTCCATATTCTTATGCATCATATCATGAAAGATAGTAGTTACCACTCTTTGGCAAGTTGCTCCTGCGTTCTTTATCCCAAATGGCATGACATTCCAACAGAAGGTTCCCCATGCACAGGTGAATGTTGTCTTTTCTTGATCCCTAGGAGCTATTTTGATCTGATTATAACCGGATAATCCGCCCATTAGTGAGTACATCTCATACCCAACATTCATATCGACTATCATATCAATGTTTGGCAATGGAAAGTCATCCTTCAGACAAGCTTTGTTGAAATCTCCGAAGTCAGTGCAAACCCTAATAGATCTGTCTTCCTTTGACACCAGTACTATATTTGAAATCCATTCTGCATAGTCTATAGCTTTGATAAATCCAACTTTTAGCAATTTTTCTAGCTCAGCCTTGACTAATAGTGCCACATGAGGGTGCATCTTACAGATTTTTTGTTTGACTGGTTTAACTCCTGGTGTAATAGAAAGATGGTGCATGATAAGATCAGGATCCAGGCCTGGCATATTAGAGTACGTCCATGCAAAATTGATCTTCTTTTCTGAAAAGATATGAGTGAAATCTTTCAATTCTTCTGATAATAGTGATTGAGCTAAGTGAATGATGTGTGGTGTCTCTTGACTCCCAATGTTCACTAGATGAGTTGGCTCAATCAATATAGAAGACCTTTCCTGAAAATGACTTGGCAGTATATCAAGTATCTCACCTTTAGGCGCCTCATAGAGGTTTTCACCCTTAGGTACGTCCTTTATTTTCTCTTTTTTAGATTTTGACACCGCCACAATGTGGTTTTCACCATCAAATCTTTTATTTTTATTTTTCTAATTTTTGCAACTAAGATACTTGATATCTGTTTCAGTCATGTTCTCATTTTGTTCACTGGTGGAAGATTCCATGGGTTCAACTATGTTGAGGTAATAGGATAGCGTGTAGTCATTGGCAAAAGTAGGTACATTCATGGGTTGGTCTTGTAAACTACAATCAATTAATTTAGGATATACCAAGGATAGAGTGTGGACAGGTTCGAGGGATTTCATGGTATTGTCATCACAACTGCGAATCAAAAAGTCGAGTTCTAGAAGACTACCTTGCGTAAATGTCTCGAGACCAAGAAGAGTTAGAACATGATTATTGAAGTGCACGTTAATATTTAGTTGACCTAATCCAATAGACCTACTTGTAGCATTGTTCTCTACGCCAGATTGGACTTCATATCGTGATTCGACAGTAGACAGATTCTCATCATTTACATTAGATATTTCAGAGTTTGATGTTGAGTAGATATTGTCATAAATAGGACTATTGTCAGAGTCATTAGAGTCATCGGATGAAGTTTCCGAGTCTTCTTCAAGTGATTGAGTGAATGTATGTATGGTATCAACACCTACATCTTTAGTGTTGCAAGTTCCTTCAAGATTTGGCTCATTTATCATTTGTATCTGACATACCTATTGACATAACCTTGATGATTGTGTGAGTCCTTGTCGTCTACTTCATTCAGCTTCCTCTGGACTAATGAATGGTTTTGCTTCTATAGCTTCCAATTCTTCTTGTGTAGTCCCATACCTAATTTGTTCTATCTTATTAGAGGGGTATATAATAGATGAAAAAAATTGTGGTATTCTTCCTTCTTTCAACCCTTGTTCATAGTCTTCTTGTCTTTTTAGTCTGATTTCCTGTATCTCCTTTTCTAGCTTTAGTGCATCAGCTCTTAAGTGTCATCTATGATATCACTGGACTCTTCTAAAGTTTCTATAATGGATGTATCAGAGAGGTAGTCTGGACCCCATTCATACTCGTTTGAGTCAGTTTCTGAATCATCTACTTGTTGCCTACCAGTGTATGTGACTAGAACTTTCAGTGGTGCAAACAATTCTCTAATTTTTTCTACTTCATCTTTCATATCTTCTGGAACTTCAACTTCTTGTATTGTTGTAGCTGACACCATCGAAACTTGAGTACTGACTGTTTCTTCTCTCTTGATTGCTAGTTTCTCTTTTTATTTTCCACACTTTGCTTGAGTTTGTTGAGTGTTGACTTCTTGGTGATGTTGAAAGCGATATCCTTTTCTTCCACTTAGACTTAGAAGCATGTTTTTGGTCTGATGTCTTTTTTGGATTGTATCCCAGTCCAGTCTTATCATTTGTAGATTTTGTTTGCAACTGAATTGGTTCAATAATACCCTCTTGATGTTTTCCCAGGGGACCAGTACCTGAATATCCCATGTGTTGGATTATTTTGTAGTTGGGACCATATTGGGTTGGGGAAATCTCACAATGTCGTACTTCCTCATTTTGACTATCTTCCTTGAAAAGCCACTTAAGAACAACATCCTCTTCTATTTCATCTGCCAGGGAAGTAGAAGACTATACAAAAAGACCATCATATATGATATTCAGAATTAAAGTCTATGTTCTCATAGCCTCTGATGGTTTGCCCAACTGTTTCGGTGATGGAGGGAGAGAGACTAATTAAAGTACTGGTTCTATCTTGTATCCATCCATGCCAGTATCTATGATTTTTTATTTCTTTTATAAGTCCTTCATCAAGGTTTCTGGACTTTCATTTGTATAGGTTGCTCTATTATGAGGCACAAAGGTATCAACATCTTTTGTCAATGCATTAAAGGGGAGATTTGTATTAGCATGAATACTGACTTCAACTCCATTATAAGAAAATTTTAAGCATTGATGGTATGTAGATGGAACTACCTTCATTTCATGAATCCATGACCTACCCAATAATATATTGTATGATAGAGGAAGATCAAGTACCTGGAAAATGACATCTCTTTCTATAGGTCCCACCCTGATTGGTAATAATACCAGACCTTTAGAGGTCGTTTCTTCTTCATCATGGGCTTTAATTGTTATTTTCTTGACCGGATCAATGATATTTTCATAAAATCCTAGTTGTGTAAGCAGACTGTAAGTACATATATTCAACCCTGTGCCTCCATCTATCAAAACACATTTAACTTTGTGTTTATGGATCATGGCTTCAATGTGCAATGACTGGTTATGTGGATGATTTAGCGAGTTATCTTCTTCAGAGAAGGTCAGATAGTGAGGTGAAGTCAGATGACCCACCATAGATTGAAACCGATCAATATCTAAATCTTTTGGAACATTAGTTGTGAGCAATGCTTTGTCCAGGATCTTTTTATGAGTAGAAGAGATTTTGAGCAATTAAAAGATGGAGATTTGAGCATTATTTCTTTTCAACAATTCAACAAAGCTATATCCAGAGGATGATGATTAAGTTAGTTGTTTAAATTTATCAAATGTTGATTCTTTTTGTTTGTTTGACGAGGTTGGTAGGTTTGATGTTGTTTGAGCCGAAGTTGAAGAACTAGCTCCTTGGAGAGTGACTTTCTTTTGAGAACGGGTCATAGCATTTGCATGTTGTGATTTATGTTGTTTGTCTTTGATTATAATCACATTACAATATTCAGGTTGGGAAGACTCAATCATGTTGATCACATTGTCATTGCCGGTATAAGTGTAATTTACTTTGGCACCTCATTTTGTCTTTGAGGAATCACCTTGTTCGTAAATAGGTAAAGGGTCCTTAAAATCTTTGTGATCATCATTTGTCGGGTGATTCCTGACAACAATTTTACCAGCGTCTATGAGATCTTGAATCTCATGCTTGAGCTTCATGCAGTTGTTTGTGTTATGACCTTTATTTCGATGGTAGTAGCAGTATTCATTTTCTCTCCACCATTTTGGTTTGACTTCCGAATCATATGGCCTAGAATTATCTGGTAATGTTATCAGATCATTTGCCAATAAATTTTTGAAAGTGGATTCGTATGATTCTTCTAGAGGAGTGAATTCACGTCTAGGTTTCGAAAGCCAAGGTTTCTCTTTGAACCACTCTTTTACTTTCTTCGGAGGATTTTCTGTTGCGGTTTCAGCTGCTTTAAGTGCTTGCATGCCACTAGCCAAGTTAAATATCATGGGCTTTGAGTTGGTTTTAGCAGTGTCTACCACTCCATCATTAACAATGTTCTTGTTGTTGTCTTTGCCATATTTCCAATACTTGTTCTTTTCTTTAGAGCTAGATCCTAGTTGTGTTTCTTTCCAAGGTGAGATATCTCCTTTCTTTATAAGCACATCTTCCATTCGGATAGCATTATCTACCATTTTGTTAAATGATGGGTGCACTTGCATTTGGATACTATATTTCAATTCAGGGATCAGATTGTTGACTAATATATCCATTTTCTTAGAATCTGGAATAGCTCGTGAATATCTAGAGAACATCTTTCTCCAACATTGGAGGAAAGTGAGAAAAGGCTCCCTTGTTTTTTGTTTAGTATTGCAAAGCTCTATCATAGTAACGGGGTGTTGAATGTTATAGGATTATTGTTGTAGAAACAGTTGGATTAATTCTTCAAAAGTTTTTATTCCCATAGGTAGGCTTGAGAACCATTCCATAGCTTGCCCCCCTAAACTTCTCAGGAAAAGGCACATGAGATACGTTTGGTCATGCATGAACTCCATACATAAAGCACAAAATTATCTGATATGGTCTTGGGGATCTGAGGTACCATCTTATTTGTCAAATTTTGAGATCTCAACTCGTGAAGAAAATGGAGGCATGCATAAGTTTTTTTCAAATGGAAATGGGCATATTGTCTCCAGAGAATATTGTTTTGGGGATTTATCCTTGTTTTTCAGTTATGTGATCTCAGTCCGTAAGGCTTGTAATTGTCTATGTACCATTATTATAGGTGATTCTTCCTTTTTAGTGATGAGAGTCTGAACGTCATAACCAATAGGAAGTTTAGCACCTTGTTTTACTAGTTCTAGAAAATAGTCTTTTATTATCTAGCCATGATAACCTTCATCATTTTTCGGAAATCTTTATCCTTTTGACATCTATGAATATCAATTTCTGGAGGTTCAGAGTCTTCAGATTCACTTGATGAGGAATCATTATTGGTACCATGAATACTGACGTTGTCTTCGACATTTTATTCTGGTCCAGGTATAGTGGGAGATAAAGGTTGATCGAAACTGGTATATCTGATGATAAAGGTTTATCAGTGAGCGGGTCCTTTACGTAAAATAGGTTATCTTGATATGAAAAGGATTGCCCTTTGCCTTTGGCATATTTCTTATGAGAACTTCTAGTTTGAATAGGAATTTTTATTGACTGATGTGACCTAAAGTTGTTTGTGATGCAGAAGTCAAGATCAAATTCAAAGCTAGTTGTTTGGTTAACATATTGATTGAGACAAGAAACTAAGATTTAGTCTGGTTTCAGGAACGATCTATCCTATGTAAGATGTTTATCTAAGTTGATTCGAGAGAAGTGACTAAGACTCAGTCTGGTTTCAGGATCGATCTATCCTATATAAGACATTATCTAAGTGACTTAAGTTTGATAAGTAGTTGATTGAACTAGTTGAAAGATGATCGACAAAATCGTGCAACACAAATGGCAGAGGTACATTGTTTTGATCTGTTTATGCTCAGGATGATGATAACCATTTTTATGCTTGCTGTAGACTATTTTAGGCAAGTTTGATTGTTCTGGACTAACAAAATTAGATTCATACGACAGGTTTTACAGGACCGAACGACAGTTTAATAGCTTCAGGACGATGAAAATAGTGTTTTGTACGAGTTGCTACCTAGTACCATACGACAGATGGGTATTGTCTAAAATAAAAAAACTGATCAATGTAATGGTTTATCGTACGACACATGATGCAGGCTCAAACTACAGTTTCCTAAACAGGATGACAGATAATAAGGTCTCATACAATACATAATGCCGGCTAAAATGACAGACTGTTAGGATTGATGGAATTTCATACAACACAGATATGTAATAAGACGATAAATCAGAAGACTCGTACAACTGTTTTCTGGACAGAGGCAAAATTCTAAGTTTTCAATGATTGAGAATGACCAGTTTTGAGGTGGACCGAGTTTTGACTAGGATAGACTAGTTTTTGACACGGACAGAGTTTTGACTAGGATAGACTAGTTTTGACATGGACAGAGTTTTGACTAGGATAGACTAGTTTTGACACGGACAAAGTTTCAACTAGGATAGACTAGTTTTGACACGGACAAAGTTTTGATCACTGAGTTTGTTTTTCGTTCTTTTTCTCCAGTTTTGGTATTCCAGTTTTAGTTTTAGGGATAAAAACACAGAAAACACATAATATGAATAATAACTCCAATCACCACATGCAAACCCTATGGAAATTGGTGAGAGAAGAAAACCTTTGCTTGTAGACTCAGGTACACACCCAATAGCTAATCAAAATATGGTCGATGAGTCTCACGCAATGTATTCTCAATGCCATATTAGTTGACTCCAAACGCTAATGGGGGCACAAAATGACAAGTATATTGGGAGAGTTACTATCTCTCTTGCACAAAGATCATCCCCCCTTTCAAAGATGAATCGAGTAGCTTATAATTTTAATTGGAACTAGTAAGGGATCTGTTCGGTGTGTCAAGGTATAAACTCAATTAAGAGGTCTCCCAGCCTTGAAAACCAAGGTTTAATATACTCGAAGGTACAGAGGAGAGCTATTCCTGAGCACTGTCGTTGACCTGATTTTTATCAAATCGCGTTTTTATAGTGGGTTGGAGTACTTGGCATTTAGTCGTTCCCACTTGGGTTGTTCCCCTCTCATCGGCTGTAATGGCTATAGAGTTATTAGCTCCTCGGGAGGGCAAGCCCACTAAAGATATACAAATCTCAAACTTAAAGAAAACACCTCAAGGGTCTGGATTTCTGATTGTCTATACAAACAAGACCATACTCTCCTACCTCTCAGAATTTTCTTAAAACACAAAATATAGATTTGTTCTTTAAGCAGATAACAAGTTAGGTGCCTAAAAAATGAATTTAATGAATACACAATGTTTGCTCGAATCTCCTCAGGCAACCTGCAAAGACAATGAATCAGTAGTCATATTGTCTTTGTGCAACAAGCATATTCTTTGACAGGCGTTCTGCAAAAACCGATTAGGCTGTAAAAATTTCTCAGACAGACAGATAACAAGCTAGGGTTAGTGTTAGTATAATTAAAATTGAATAGAGAACCTGAAGAATGAAATCTATTTTTTTACCAAAAAAATACAAACCCGTACGACAATTTTCACTGACTCGTACGATAATTCATACAAGATTGTATGATAATTGCAGTTTGTCATCCGACACTATGGGAAAACTCGTACGACAATTCGCAGAAACTATACGGACGAAAATCCGAAAAAAAAATCTAAAAAAAAAAAAAAGTTAGTCTCCGAGGCCAAAAAATGTAGTCTTCTGCCCCACAGTGGGTGCTAGAAATGTGTGTGTGAAAAATTGGAATAATTTTGTAAGCTGCAAGACACAACACTTCAATTAAGTCATTACATGTATGGTTAGACAGATATAAGCATGAATAATAAAACCATAACAAATCGACTAACTGCCTTCTAAAAGATGTGAGTATAAGATTTGCTCTCAGATTTGTATAAGCAATACCAGTGACTAGACTACACCAAGACGAAAGATTTAATCTATATGAGCATGATATTAAGCTAAATAAATGCAAGATTATGCTAGATGGATGAATAGTAAGCAATATGGATTCAAGCAATATGGAGTAAACTAAATATGAAAAAAACTAAACTAAGATGCAATAATCTCAAAAAGCAAGCACAATATTTTCAATGACTCCAGAGCAAAAAGTGTATAATAATAAATCTCCAGGGGTGTTTTGAATGAGAGATGAAGGCTGAATTTATAGAGAATCACGAGAGAGATCAAGAAAAAGCACAATTTAGGATTAATTGAAATAATTGAGAAATCAGATTCAGTTAACCTTGAGATAGATTCCAATTATAAGTTCAAGTTTGCATTAGAGATAAGAATTAATTAATTCCATGCACTTGAGATAAAAATAGGTAATTCTTTGATTTATTCAAGAAAAGAGTCTTTTCAATGCAACTGAACTTCTTTTTCTCAAAAGCTTTGAGTTCCAATTTTAGAGAATGATTAAATTCCTTTTAAATGCTTTTCTGATTTCAAGTTCTCAATTTAGAAGAAAGAAATAATATCTCAAGTTTGATTTCTCTCTCAATTCAATTATTTTATTTTATATTCAATTTAACTCTTTCTTTGTGATTAATTCCTCTGTTGTAATAAATTAATTCCTTTTTTATGATTAAATGACAAATTTATTACTTAATTAAATATGTTAAGATATTTAATAAATTAAAATAGGATAATTGATCAAAATGATTTTCTTGGAATAATTTAATTAATTAAATAAATATTTAATTAATATAAAATAATTCACTTGCCATGTAATATTTGATGATTGAAGAATTAATTAATTGTGTGCTCAAAGTTGATTTAATTGCCTTTGGTTAGGACCTTGGTGATGTTGTTGAGATTAGGGGCCCATGGTTTAGGTGACCAATTTTAGGGTATTACACAAAGACCTTCGTGTAACCTTGCAACCATGTTTATAAGAGAGAACACTATAAAATACAAAGTTACAAGCATTGGTGAGACCATTCAATTAGGTACAAGTTAATAAAACATTTTATTTTAATAATTGTTTACCCTTATGAGGGTTTTGACTGTGATTCACTAAAATGGATGGATCTTCTATAAAACTTAATGAAAATAAATGAAACAAAAGCCAAATTAGAGTATATTCATTCCTCTATCATTGCCAAATGGTCTGAGATTAAAAACAATGAATTTTCAATACAAAATCAATAGAGTTTTAGACTGCAATGTGGAAAATAACATAGAAAGTGCAGGGAAATATTAGTTTTTTTAATGGTTTTTGTGAACTATATCCAACAAAAACCCATTCTCACATGGGAAAGGCCTTTTATAATGCCTTTCAGGCCTCCCACCAACCTTTATACATAGCTATTAGAAACATCATACTCATCCCGAATTCACATAAATTCATGTGAAAGAAAAGACAGTGATGTTCAACACCTTCCACACATACCACAAACAATCTCAACTTTTTATCTTATGAGCCCCCATTAGAAATACATGAACAACCAATTTCATCAAAACATGAGTATGAAGCCAAACTTTGCACATAATACCTACAACTTACCTTTTGCCTTTCCTTAGGAAACTAAGAGATGTTATCTTGATTTTCTTGCTAAACCTATTGGATTATACTTATGTATTAAGAGATGTCCCTTGTGCAAGAAGCACAAGCTTAGAATCTTCTTTATCTTCTTGACCTTGTTTTCTTCTCAAAAACTGCCTAGGTTCTTTCTTTTGCTTGTCGAATGTTCCTACTATTATATTATACCTGAATGATCTCACAGGATTACTCCTACAATACTATAATTTATGTCCAACATTGTTGCGTCTATAACATATGATATTACTAGAAGAATAACTATGCCTATTTCTTAAATTTTATTAATCATATATCCCTTGCATCCACTAGGTTCTTTCTAGATGGCATCATTTAAGAGTAATTGTTGTCCCTTCATTTAAGAGTAATCATTGTCCCTTCATTAAGTTATTATTGTTGCATCTTTTAGCCATTATTACCATCCAAAATTTGTTGTTAGGATTAAAACTCCTCATCTTTGGTGGCCATGATTAAACTGAAAGAAAACTAGGGCTTCTTTGGAGAGAACTACAATCTAAACTCTATAACCGAAGTTAACTATGAGCCCAATCTTTGATTCTTTTGTATTCAGGTCAAATGTAGGGTTGGAGAAGCCTTCAAAAGTTCCCTCCAAACCCGGAGATTGATTTCAAACTTAAACATCACAGTTCCACGTGAACCCATTTACAAATGGCTTTTTTAATCTTTTGCAATAATTAAAATGGGATGATAAGACCATTTTTGATACTTCATAGATAAGTCAAGCTAAGGACTTAAATAAGACAAAAATATATCCCCTCATATCTAAGGCTTCCCATAAAATAGTCATAAATTTTACATTTCAAGATTTTAGAGCATCTTCTACACAAAACTTGCAATCATTGAACTAATAATTTTGCAATTAAAATATTACGTGGTTTCCCCTATTAAGTAGATAATATTAAACTGTTATTGAAACAAAGAGAAGCTCAATAAGTTAACACACTTTTTAATATTTCATTATGCGGCACTATTAATCTTATTGAATAATATGTATTGAATCTTAATTGAGGGTCCAACAGAGCCAACACGAACAACAACACCACAAGTTGCTTGGATTTGCTTCTTACACGCAGAGTTACAAATTACCATGAACATCAAACCTTAAAAGAAAAGATGAGAGAAAAGACGAGTACACTAACGAGTCTATACTATGAAGCATTGGATGTGTTTGTGTCTTTGGGGCATCCAATGCTTCATAGTATAGACTTGTTAGTCTATCCATATTTTCTTTCTTCCTGTCTTTGGGGCATCTGATGCTTCAAGTCTCGATCTTTCAGACTAAGAGAAATACTTGACATCATCAAATCGGTTGAGAACTTCACTTCTTTGTCTTCAACATAATTGCGAGAACAAGGTATATGTGAGCGATGTGGCTATATTTTGAGCCAGGTAATTTGACTAAATTACCTAAATTATTGACTAAATTAAGTTTATATTCTTGTATTTTGTTTGGTTAAATTTTTTACTTTCTACCACATAAGCTAACACATATGTAATTGTTGATAAATGTTGGTTACAAATTAGGTGAGGAACAATTCAGGTATGCTTAACCTTCAAAGACTCATTGATGGCTGACTTTGACTATGGTTTACATGGAAATAACTCACTGTTTCTATTTAATTTTGTTACTAGGGGCTGAATCCATTGATGTTCATATTTACTTTAAAACGGATCAATACAACCTATGTGGGAAGGTATAAATTTTTTTTTTTTTTCAAGTTTTCTTTCCTCTCTTTAATTTTCTTGAAGCTTTGCAAATGGATTGCTTTTTTCTTTAGAATAGTAGCATCTTGTCAATGCAATCATTAGCATTTGTCACTATCAAATACATATGGATATTTTGAGCTTATTCAAGCTAAGGACTTGCTTATTCAAGCTAAGGACTTAAATAAGACAAAAACATATCCCCTCGTATCTAAGGCTTCGCATAAACAGTCAGAAATTTTACAATTCAAGATTTTAGAGTATCTTCTACACAAAACTTGCAATCATTGAACTAAGAATTTTGCAATTAAAACATTACCCAAAATTACATAACAGTAACTTAGTTGCTCCGAGTCTTCCTTTGACAGTGTCTCTCTAATCTAAAAACTCTCATTACTATCACTTCTTGGTAAGTGATTGAACTCAAGGGTTTTTTGAGTGTATTCTTGGAATTTCTTTCACTCTATCTTCTATCACATCTTGATACTCAAAAACACTTATCTCTATTTGATATAAAAACCTCATAGCATTGACATTTTCCAAAGTTAAATTTAATTTTCGACAACCTTCTATAACCCTTAACCAAATTAGAGTAACTTAACCATCTATTAGCCAAGTAAATTTTTCCAAAGTTTAAGTTTGTACTGATATGTAATGAAAATAATATGGATATAGAGAGTTTGTAGTGAACCATCGATCCCCAAACCTAACTCTAAACCTTGTAAAGAAAGGGAGAGATAGAGATAGAGATCAAGAGGGAGAAGGGGACAAAGAGACAAAGAGTGGGAGGGAGAGAATGGATAGATTGGGATAGAGACACCTGAGAGAAAGAAAGAGGCAAAGAGAGGGAGAGAGAGAGAGAGAGAGAGAGAGAGAGAGAGAGAGAGAGAGAGAGAGAGAGAGAGAGAGAGGATAGAATCGGATAGAGACACCTAAGAGAAAGAGGCAAAGAGAGGGAGAGATAGAGATGGATGGCGAGAGAGAGAGAGAGAGAGAGACTGATTGACATTTTTTTTTTAAATATTAACTTTTCGTCGAAATTTTGAAGTACGCCCCCAAAATGCCTCGACGAGACTGCTGAGCTTTCGTCAAAATTTTTCGTCAGAGTATAGTGGCAGTCAGTCAGAATTCCAATGATCGATGTCGTCCAAATTCACCACACATACAACATTGTTTCAATGGGAATGTTGTACGAGTGATGGAAAACTACCATGGTTTCTGTCAGAGTTTCAACAAAAATTTCTACATGGTTCCCTATGAGATGAAATTGGTTTCCGATGGAATGTTCGTCGGTTGTTCGACAAAATATCCTGTGTTGCACACTCCGACAAAATTTCAGTGATGAAAAACTCACCACCATTTTGTCGAACCTACAACACAAAACTATTGGAATTTTGACGAGATTTTGTCAAAAAATGTGTCCAAATGTGCTAGTGATTGTAAGTATGCTTTTTGTAAGTTTTTTATGGATCTTCGTAAGGAGATGATTAACAAAAACAAAATTTCTTTGAATATTGTAGATTGGTATAAGAAGAGATAGTGTGGATAAGGACAATTGTTTTATGGAGGTTGTAGTGCTAAGGACTTCATGAGTGTCAAAGCTTCCTTATGAAGTATTTAAGAATGAGTGCATGAGTATTGTTGAGATTCTTCTTAAATTGCCTAAAGATATGAGTGCAAAAACGTTTAGATTTTTTAATGAGATCATGGGAAAATCTAGTGGAAAGAAAATTGATGATGTAGGAACTACTGCAAAGGTAAAAAGAACTAGGAAGTTATATGTAGAGGCCTCTTCCTCTATTTCTAAAGTATTGAAATATAGGAATATGTGTCTGGATGAGAAGGGAAGTGTAGACACTATTGTGGTGGAAAGTGATGAAGGTGAACAGGAAAAGGCTAGTGTGCAAGAAGGTGTCCAAGATCGCATTATTAAAGAGATATTTACTTTATAAGATATAACCCTAACCATAATTTGTTGTAATTGTGATAATTCTAGGGGAAATTAGGAAGGGGACATTACAAGAATATTAGCATTTACAAGTTCTACCTCATTTTGAGAAACCCCCAGTTTTGCTAACATGTCTGCAACCCCATTGGCTTCTCTAAATACCTAAGAAATAGAAAAAAATTCCATCATGTTAAAACACTCCCATATTTATTGTATCCAAGATTTGAATTTCTAATTTGAAATATCCCTCTTCTTGACAATATATTTGCATATCAAATAATCTCCCACAATGTCTATGTGGTCCAACCTTTTTTCTTTGATCCGACTAGTTATTATTTACTTTCTCACATTATAGTCACTTAGCCATTTCCTTTATTTAATTGATTGTTAGTGGTTGTGCGTAATTTATGTGACAAAGACTACATACATCTTCCAAATCCATCTTGAATTATGCATTTAGCCCCCACAAGTTTAGGGTTGTTCTTAACAGCCTTATCAAAATTAGTTTTCAATCTACCTCATTAGTGGGGGGAGGGGGTAGTCCACTTGGCATCCCATCTTTTTGTGTTTATCTTTTAGTTCTCCTTTTTCCACCTTTAACTCCTCCAACCATTTTTGGATTTCATCATTCCAATAGGTGAATCGGGTATTGGACCTAGGATAGAATTTTGAATTGGCCACCTCATAAATAGGTCTTTGAATTATTTTGATCACTTCTTCCATAAACATGCATAAGTCCCAAAAAATCCTTCCATTTTTATTTTTTCACACATGCTAGAAAATCATTGATGAAGCCACAATCCATACATTCGCTAGAGTATATTTTTATGTGTTTACAGCTAGCTTAGTAGAAATTATATAGAATATGTCTTTTTTGTAGACCAATCCATATAAAATAGATTTGCAACTAGTTGATACAAATATAATTTTGTGTTGTCATTGATGTCAAACTTGTTGTCATTGATGTCAACCAAGGATTGAAAGTTGGTCTGGATGTATGTCATTAGTGGTTTTGTATCAGGTGTTTTCTCAAGTGTTCATATTGATGTATGATGATGGTAGTGACATTAAATGATATATTTTATTGTATTATAACTATTTTGGACCATTGAAGATATATTCAAGTGTCTGCAACACATTTTGGTTAAGTGTGACTGTTCTAGTGAATAATATATTAGATAGGGTTTAGTTTTATAATCTGCATTATGTCGCATTGATTCATATTTTCTTGCAATTTTAGTATGATGCCAGTGGATGCAAAAAAATAAATATCCAAGGTTTCATATTCTCATTTGATCCGCAATTGCTTTGGTGTCAATTCGAGTGTCAATTTTCTAGAGTGTACCTCCTCAGTTCAACAATAATTTCTCTTTGTAATCATATCTATTGTATCTTTCCCTAAAGAAGTGATCTTCAATGTTTTTCAAGTCCATTGTAATTTTCCCTAAAGTTGTGTCCCTTAGCCTACAAGTGCAAATCAGGAGCAATGAGCTTTGTTTGCCTAGAGCCTAAAACTTTGTAATATCTTTTCATATAATGGGATAGTTCTAACCATAATTTTTCCACCAATGGGTTGTCCACATAAAATATTGGTGTCCTTGTGTGATTTTTCTTTTATTTTCTATTGTTTACTTATGCACATATATTAATTGGATGTAATGATGAATGAATGGTTAAGTTTTAATATATGTTGATTTACCCCCCTCTCAACATCTGAAAGTGTTCAACAATTGGTATTAGAGAAAGGTTCCTAAAGAAACAATCTAACAACTAAGGTAGATCCAAGATTTGAACACAATGTTTGAATATGAAGATTTGGCTGCTATGGAATCACATGATTGAGATATTGATGTAGTTTTAGATCTTGAAGGAGAATTAAGACCAACTCTATCTCATTTGGAATATTATAAAAAAAAGTCAAGAAAGTAGAAGAACGTGTTGTCCATCTGAAAAGACAAATTGATGAAGGAAAGAGGACCATTGATGATCTTGAAACAAATCTACATAACAAATCCAAAGAGTGCACTGAGCTTGAAGAAGAAGTGGTTAGGTTGAGGTAAGAACTAAAAGAGGGAAAAAAAAAATTCATAAGAACCTAAAGCTCAAAGGAAACATTGATTTTCTTAATGAGATGTTAAGTGCTCAAAAACCATTTAAGTACAAAGGTGGTCTTGGTTTTGACAAAGGAGAAAGTTCTAAAAATCCCAGTATAGATGACAAGGGAAAGGAATGTCGGAAGAAAAAGGAAAGTTCAGCCCGAATTGTCTTGGCCCTTACATCATCACTGAATCCAAGAAGACTAATACCAATAAAAAAATGTTTCATTCAAGTCCAAAACAAGAATTTTAGGAAGCCTCATCCTGTTGAAACTAGGTATTCTCCATCTTTCATTGGTAAATTATTTACATGTAGTAAGTTTGGACATAGAGCAAGTGAATGTAGAATTCGTATCAAATCTCAATCATTTAATAGTCAACGCTACACTTGCAATAAGTTTGGACATAAGGAAAGTGAATGCAAAAGTGGAATGATATGGAATGGATATATGAATACAAACTATGGTAGAAATATTTAGTCTTTCAATAGATATTGTTATGCATGTGAAAATATGGGTACAAGACTGTCGAGTGTAGATATAATGTCAAAAGGAATGGAAGTGGTCTGCAACAAGGTCCTACTTGTTACAATTGCAAAAAAATAGGACACATTACTAGGTTTTGCAAAGAAAGAATGGGAAGATCTTTGCTCTCGAAAAGAAGATTGATATAAATGATATAAAGGAGAAGATGCACAAGACCGAAACCACCAAGTAGATCCTCCTTGCTTGCCCCAAGGATCTCAATAATAAGAGATTTGAAACTTTGAGAGAATATATAGATAAAAAGGCTCAAAGGGATGCCACAACAAAACTATAGAAGAAGAAAATAGGAGGTGAGATAGGCTAATAAACTAGAAGAACCCTTTACCCCACAAGTCATTGAAATAATTGAACTTAAGGAGAAAATATTAACAAATAAGGATAAAGGGAAACTTTAGAGAAGATTAAAAAAAAATAGTAACTTCTAATGTAGCTACACTATCATAGAAGGAGAAATTCAAAATAAAGATTCCAAAAATGAAAAAATTGTTAGAAGTAAAAGAATTGGAAGAAAAAATCACCCCATATGTAACTATGGGGAACAAAAGAATAATAGTAGAACCTACCTACCATACAAGGATGAAATTGCACAAATTTCACCACAAGGAACTACTCCACTACCCAATTCATATGGTAGAGGAGTAATGCAAGCATTTTTGTAAATGAACCCATAAAACAAAAAAATATGAAAAAGAACAAACAATAAAGCATAAGTTCCAAAAATGTAAAAAAAGAAGTTATAGTGAATCCTCAAAGGAAGAAGAGGAAACCCTAAAAAAGGAATTTCAAGAAGAGGAACAAAACGGTGAGCTAGGGTAAGTCAAGTAAGATTGTAGGAGGAAAAAATAAAATAAAAGAAATATTGGATGGGAATGTTTTATATAGATCATCATTCACCAAGGTAAAATTGGTAGAAATTGTAAGGACATATATTACTAGCAACCACTAGTAGATAAAAACATCATTTCAAAGGATAGGCTCTACTTTGTAACAAAAATTTCTTACAGTGTCAAAACTATTCAAAGATTCTTTTGGAGGAATTAATTATAGAAATAAATAAAAAATATGAGAGGAAGGAAATATTCAAACACAAACAACAATTAGATAATGTTCCCTCAATGATGTAGGAGAAAAAAGTTGACTATATAGATTAAAGAAAAAAATTACATTCCACAAGATAAAAATTTGAGATCAAAGTAGCAGGTAGATACATTGATTCGTTAAAGAAAGGATCCTAAGTGCATACAATAACTATATGATTTTGAAAGCTACTAAAAGAACAAATAAAGTTTTGTTGGAAAATAGATAGATAGAGGAAGAAGTGGAAACATCAAAAAATCTTTAAAGAGCCCACTTCTCTTTTCACCACAAAAGGAAATGCCAAAAATTGAAAAACCAAGAGAGGGAAAGGCATAAATACATGATGAATATGAGAAAGATGAATTATAGATGAGGATGTGATAGATGAGGAAGTTAAAGAAAGTGATGATGAAGAACTAAGAGAAGAAGTTAAAGAAGAACAAAAATATGCATAACCTAATGAGGGTGAAAAGGAAAAAGAAAATGTAAAGGAAGACAAAAAGAAACAAGTGTTACAGAGTAGCAAAATTCCTACCAAAGAGTGCAAGAACGATTTTGTTTTTACATGTGTTGCAATTTATTTTTCCACTTGAATGAGTGTTTTGTCTTTAACCAAATACTAGTTCGAAGATAATTTTGCATCTTTAAACCCACTGGACAAAGAAATAGATGAAGAATAAATGGCCTTGAATTTAGAAATTAAAAAAAGTGTAAGGCACAAACAAAAGCTTGAAGTATAGAGCATCAAGAGAAGGATATACACTAAGCTTGTTGACATTGGAGTTAAATATGGTTGACATGGTTGTAGATATGAAGGCATTCTCCAATAAGATGTTTAGTGTTTCTTTCATAGTAGAATAATAAGTATAATTCAACCATATAATGCTTTTTTCAATCAAAAGTAAAGTTATTGGCTTCAAGTAGATGAGAGAAAAATGTAAAACTACAGGCCAAAACTTAAAAGAATACATGTGATTCCAACCAAATTGGGTAGATAAACCCAAAATGAGAAAATTCTATGCATATCAATAAATATAAAGTCATGTATTGCAAAAATAATATAATAATATAATGTCCATGAGAAACTAAGATCCATCACTTGATGTCAGAGATAAAGCATGAATGTCCCCATGAATTGCTATCAATGAACCAAATCATCAATATAAGATCTGATAATGTTGAAAAATGAATGGCTTGGACCAAGTAGACATCAATCGGTGATATCTAAGAATGAAGCAAATGTTTGCTCAAATTCTCTAGTGCCCAAGTTCAATCATTCATAATTGACAAAATATAAAAAATAAATATTCTTGAAATTAAGGAAAGATATTTTTATTTTAAACACTTGCAATAAATTATTCACTTATATGATAATATCCAAGTTCTTTTTATAAGTCCTTAAAAAGGGGTTTATTTTGTTTGATATATGAAGGAATGTAAATTTGTATTATATGAAATATTCAACTGATCAAGTGATCAAATTTTATAATGAATATTAAATTGTTTATTGTAAAAATGCCCCAAAGAAGTAAGAGTTAAATGTATAGAACTAATTATGCAATGCAACAAAAGTAATATTGTAAAGTGCACACACTTGATCATCTAGTATTACAATTTTTAAAAATAGCATGCTATTCAACATATGTAATGTTATGTTGTGTATAAAAGTTAGTTGTCTTAAATTAAAAAACCCCCAAAAAGGCTTGTGAACTTCTATTTTTAAGCTTGTTGAAATTTTTTTTCTTATCAAGTCCCAACTAGAAAATATTACAAAGAGAACCAATAATAAGGTTTAAGATGTGTAAATGCATTTTATTAATTAGATTGAAAATATAGTCATCTCCAATGATATCCATACCATGTTAAAAATAATGGCATTCCCCTCCTGATCTCTAGGTGGTTATATTTTGAAATAAACTTTTATATAATGATGATAATTTTCAAATATTAATCTAATTAATCTTTTTCTTTTGTTGCATCTATTTTATTACTTATAAAAGTTTTTTTAATTTTTAGTACTTTAATAATTTATATTATTTAAAGTTGTATATTTATTGTATGATTATTCTTTTCAAATTCGTATTATATATTGTTGTATAACTTTTTTTTAAATGGTGTACAAGTACCCATCCCCATCTCTTGGTTGCTATGGCTTTTTCTGCAGAACCAATTAGTAATTAAGGAGATAGCCATTTTGATCAATCATGGAACTCTGTGATGTGATAATTCTTTTTATGTGTAGGTTATCCAACCATTTCTAAATTTCTCCTCAAAAAAAAAAATTTGATTGAATTAGAAAAAGATAACACCATTACCTTATTAAATTTTAGTATTCACTATTTAAGCCAATAGACTAGTTGTCCAAATTCAAATTATATCCATAACCTAATACTATATACTTATTCTTCATCCAATTTTTTCCCAAATAATAACTCTGATGGGTGAACTAGCTAACCAAACCCATCATAAACACAGGATTTATTGTGGTCACATACAAAAATCTCAACAACAAATAAAACAATGCAATTTAATATAAGTTGATGCCAAAATTCTTTGAAATTTAGAATCATAGTTTCAAAATGTGTGACTTAGCATCACTTGGCAAACACGATTTTAACTCATATTCAACAAATTGGTGAAAACTTAGCAAAGCTTCCCACATCTAATCCAATGATTGTTGGATTCCAATAGCAATGAGGGTTTGTAACTATAGATCTGAGTGACAACTAGGATCAACTCAAATCTAGTGATGGTACCATCCTTCTTTGGAAGCCCTATAACTGAAGCTAGCATAGGTGTAGGTGATAGAGAATAGCACGATTCTTGTTGTTGACAGACTTTAAGCATCATCCTAATGCGATTCAAGTGTAACTTAGAGGAGGGTTCAAACACAGTTAAGACACATTTGGCAGGATTTCAGTGTATTTTTTAGGCACATTTTTAAAATGTTTTTCTCCTTTTTCTTAATATTTTCTAGGTCCAACAAATTCAAGGATAATTTAATTGGCCACTCAAACTATTCATGAGTACTTGTAAAGCATAATGGATACTTGGCATTTTATAAAACCCTTCTCAGAACTACAATTTTTTTTGTAATAGTATCCCTCAAGAAATTCAACCAATATACTCCAAACCAAGAAGTTGTCAAGTACAACTAAAAAAACTAAAAAATAAAGTTGCTCCATAGAGAATGAAGTCAATATTATTAAAACAAATAACACTTCCCCAATAGTTTCTTAAAAAAAAATCAATGAAAGCAGTAGAGAATATTATTTCATATGTATAGAAGCCAATATTTTCATAGTAACAATCAGAAAATCTTGACAACTGAATAAAATGAATATGATGATTCCATAGTGGTGAATAATGATTTCATAGTGGAGAACCATGTTCAAATCCCCATAAGTCAAATTATATGTTTAAATGCATAATTTCTTGAACATTTAATTAGGCAAAATACCATATCAAATCTGGGTGTGGTTTAGCCCAATGAAAAAGGCCCGTGTGATAGAAGACTTGACCCTCAATTGTGGAATCTAGGTTGGATGACATCCTACAGTAGAAATTTACCATTCAATAGGAAAACAATATTTTTTTGTAAAGACTCGAATTGTTATTCTTATAAGAATAAAAAATTTACATGGCAATCTCCAGAAAATTGGACTAAAAAATAGCATAAATAATGTTTCATACAAAGTAAAGTCATTATTGTTCTAGAACTATAAAAATTTCTATAGCGATATCCAAAGAACCCAAGAACAAATTCAATGGAATACAAATGTCATTCCTATAAGAAACATAAACTTTTCCAAGAATATATCCAATAAATCCAAATAGATTGATATATTTTTTTTTCATACATTATCTCATATCTACTATATTATTTACTTTTAGGTCATGACCAAGCCAAATGCCATTTTTTTTGTATATGACCTCCCTTAAAAAAATTTATTGCCATTTACATTCTACATTGTTTAAAATTTGCAGGTTTGAAAGTTGTGACCAAGCCAAGGTATAAAGTTGGTAATCAATTACGTTCTACATTGTTTAAAATATATTGAAGCCAATTGATAATCTAAACTTGAAATAATAGAAGCCAAATAATCCACTAAGAGAATCTATATCGTACCTCTTGCAATTTGGTTTTGTCAAGCGTATTGAAAATTCGAATAAGAGTCGATTTCGTGCTAGCAGTTGCAAAAAAGCCTACATCAAAGAGTTAGGCAAGGCATGAAATGCAAGAATCATGAGCTGAAATGAATTTTATTGAGACCATAGTACTCAACCCTCATTTACCCCTTGTGCAAGCCAAGGCAAGCCAAAACAAACAAATGAGACACATGAGAAATAGCGCACAAACCCTTAGGGTTGGAAATGGTCTCAATTTGATGCAACTAGCTTCAAATCCCCAAAATTGTAGACATAAATCTTGTGCTCCAGCACCCCAACTATTATACACTACCGGATGCTGAGAGGGGCAAGGTGAATCAACATGAACTAAAATATTATCAAATAAATGTGCTAGAAAGAAAATAGCAGAAACAGTAAATGCATCCACACAAGAATGCCAAGATTTTTATGTGGAAAACCTGAACTGGGGAAAACCATGATGAAAATCTAACTCACAATATGTATATCAACTGTTTACAAAGATTATGACCACCGACCAAAGAGCTTACTGCTTTGGACTTGCTAAAGCACACAAACTTAGGCAAGATACAAAAAGAGGTTTGGCTCAATTGAAGATCACTTCTTCAGGGAAAGATACACAATAATTGCTCAAATACAATATGAAATACAATTTAAACTGTAATGGAAAGAGCATCTAACAAATGTAGATAATAGTTCGCAATTTAGGAACTCATTTAATTCCTTTGAAATATCTCTGGATTTTTGTTTAGCTTTAGGGTCACACCACTCTCGCACTATATGTCTTCTTATCACAACACCATGGTACACCCCTATTATAAAGCACTTTTGCTATATTTATACCATCAGGATTGTATACATCATGAAGTCGGCTAAGAAAATATGTGGCATGTGAATTACCACCAGACCAAAAATAATCGATTCCACCAATGTGGAACACAATAAATCGTGTATATTGTCAGCTTCATCAACTACAAGAGTTTTATCCATTCCGCACCCTACCGAATATCTACAACCAGCTTTAAGGGATAGGTCTCTATACACTAACCCTTAATCTAGACCAAAAATATGATCACCACATATTCTGTAAACACATCAAGATAATCTCACTTGACCTTTTGAACCACTTTAGATAGAATATGATCATCTAGATGATATCTAACACATACACATAAGTTTTACTTATCTAAACCAAATTGAGTGACACTTGACTACTTCTAGACTTGAGAATTGACATCAATGACAATTTGAGGGCATATTGCAACAATCTGTCCCTTTTTCATTGATTGCAACACTGTGCCAACAACACTCCAAAAATTTTCAAAAATTCAAAATATCTTCCCAAAATCTCTCCCCCTTTGATAGTAATGACAAAGGGTACATTTTTCATCAAACTAACTCCCCCTAAGGACAATATCTCATCATCATAAATATCCAATAAAATATGTACAAAAAAAAGAAAGAAAGAACTGAACCACTAATGTTCACAGATTTTGCAAGGTAGGAGGAATGATAACTCTGTTGATAAATTTTAGTGATCACTAGGTAGTAGTCTAGTAAAATTCAACAGATATTAAGATCTTAATATAACTCTCTATTTCAAGAATGAACTGCTCTACAACATTACAGTCTACCGAAATAGAAATATATGCACTCAACTTCTGCGAGTCTTTCAGAATTTTCACCATACTGGTGAGATGTATATCCACAATGTCTCGCAATCTGTAGAAGTCTTTCTTCACAAGTTACCTTTGGCTAACCAAATGATTCAACTAGTATAGCTCTTCAATCTCCAATATTTCATTAGAGTCTTCATCATTCTTTAGATTAGTAGTTTTGGATGACTCTAGTATTTTAAGTTCAAGAGATTCAATTTCTTTCTAGATTTGGTAGGTGGACTCAGGCCATGTATGACAAAATCTATAAACTTGCATTACATTGTCCACACTTTGCTCAAACTTTGTGGTGTAGTCCTTTAGGTGATTGTGTCTCTGCACACTTATTCCTTAACCATATCAGACAATTACAAGTTGTTAGTTTCTTTTCCAAAGCCCTTGAAATTTCCACCTCAAGGCTTGAAGCCTGCCCTTTCAATTGTTCAAATAGTAATCTCAATTGGTCTTCATCAGTGAAGGAATCATCAATCTGCACATTCAGAAGTTTCTCATGGAGAAACTTCAACATATCTTCCACTAAACCTCTGGACACAGTTCTTTTTTGTTGCTTCCAAGTGCAAAACACTGCTCAACTCAAGCATTTGTCAGGGGGATAATTTCCCCAAATCTAATCTTCCATGAGAAACAAGTACCTATAGTACCTCAGATGAATTTTTTTGTTCAATGACCATCTTCAATTTTGTTGTTTCAGGCATGGTGAGAGGTTCCTTTATGCATGCTCCTTCTATCTCCTTTCTCATCTAAACATCTTTCACACCTTTCTCATCCTTTTTCTTCTCATCACCTGTAATAGACCTATCTGGTTCATTCTGTATCATGCCAATTGAAATATCTTCTTCCATATTTACATCTTTGTTAGTATCTGCCAAAGTTTCTAATACTTCATTTATGACATGATCACATGGATCATCAGGGACATTCTTAGGAATATTTATATTATGTTGCTCTAATTCACCCATTGATTATTCAGCTATAGTAAATACTTGTTCAAACTGAACTTCACCATCCAAGACTGCTATAGGTTGATCTTTACCAATGTTCTATTTCCCTTCTTCCTCCAATACCATAACATTTCCACTAGCTTCATCCACAAAAAAAAATTATTCACATTTTCCAGAGGAGTCAATAAGGACTTTACAACCTCCAAAGCAACTTCGGTTGCAATATCATTAGTTTGTTTGATAAAACATTTGATGTCATTCAGATCTCCACCCATTATCAGTTTTACTCTCTCCTTCTTGCAGAACCTTGCATTGAGAGCAAGTTGAACCTTGCTTCTAGCATTCTCAAACAAAGGACTACAAACTTTGTCAATAACAACAATCCAAATATCATCTTTTTTGCACAACCTTGCTTCTTTTCTTTGTGAATGCCTCATCTAAACTAATAGGGACAAAATCTTGAATATCACACAGATTTTGATTTCTAGATAATCAAATATCTTGCCGTTGCATTCTCAATCACTTCTTTATCTACAAGTTGAGCCTCATCATAAACATCTACAACATATTTGACAAACCCATTTTCATACATAGAATTAACAAGACTATCCACATTAAAAGATGGTTTTACCTTTTTTTCTTTCTACCTTCTGAGCACTCTTCTACTATTCAACAACAGATTGTCCTCTATTCTTCTTTGTAGGAGGGATAACATCCTTTCCTTTAATATTCTCCATTTTTGTCCTTTTAGTCCTTACACTAATGATAAATTTCTTCTTTTCCACTTCTTCATTGTTGTTGCTATTATTTTCCTCGACTTCTTGAAAATTGAGCTTTCTCTGAGCTTTAGCTTTCTTCCTCGGTGTATTTCTATTACTAGATGTGAACAAAGTAGGAGTTCCGAAGGAACTCTGTATTATCTGGGGTGATGCAGAAGCTAATCTAGACAATCTTTGCTCGTAGACACCTGCAACTCTAGGAAATCGTATATCATTGAACATATTTTTCACCCTTTTATCTAGTCCCTTCTTGGACCTCTCCTCTCTCAGACTTGCTTCCATCTCTTTTACAATCCCAAAGTGACGTTCATTGGGATCCGTTTCCAGATTGATAATCTCATAAATTTAAGATTCTGCCAACTCTTTGGAAATTTCGTAAGGCAACTCCAGAATCCAAGCTACCCTTGGTTCAACAACCATAATATAACAATTGTCTCTGCTAACTAAGAAAGTAAATGTCTCTTTGGATTTCAAAACTACATCCAGAGAAAACCTGTATCTTTCCTAGATTTTTGCTTTAAAGTCCACAAACCATCCACCAACTATCCTTTTGTAGGACTAACTGTTGAAACCCTTGATGTACAACCCTATTTGTTCTCTGATATGTGTGGATTTTTCCCAAACATATGTGTCCCTTCTGGGAAGCTCATTCAAATACATGAATGTAAGAGAAATAATCAAAGAACCAAACTTGAATGGGTACTTACTCTTTCTCATTTTCTCTAGATTATCCTTTACCTGTTCAAGCAAGAGTTTGCATAGGTCAAATTGTTCTCTGCACACAAACATCCAAACAGTAGTTTGAATAGCAATCTTAGTTGTGGTGCCTTCACGATTCTAGAAGTAATTTTTTTATGCAAGAACCATGGTGGCATATTTGACTCTAGGGTTAGCAATATCCTCAACTGTCATGGCTCTCCCATCCCACTTAGCTCCTGTCAGCTCAGTCACCATATCATTTTTCACAGATCTTTTTGCTGGAATGATGCCCTTCTCACATAAGCTAGTTAGCGCCCTAATTTCATTCTTTGTAATTTTGTAGGGTTTATCCAGGTACATTGTATCTCCATGAATTCTGCTTAGAATAATCCTTATCTAGTCAAGATCGTAAAAAAAGTCAGGGAAAACCCTCCAAATGCCAAACCCTAACTTAGTGATGTTCTTGTACTCACTTTTGAGAGAAACTCCATCTCCCTCTAACATTTTCTCCCAAAGGTCATTAAATATTGCATGCCTCACCTCTCCAATTTCTGCATGAATGTAAGCTCAAGAATCCTCTGTATATAAACAATGAATTGAAACACTTGAATATGCACCTTCCTTATCTTTTACTATTGCAAAAATGTGTATGGCTTCAACATTGATCGTGGCTTGAGATTAGTGTCAACGAAAACCAAAACTGACATTGTATTCGCAACTAGGGTTTGCTTCTTCTAACACAGGACACACACTAACACTTCTTCGCACGAAAGCTCTCAAATTATCAAATTGCAAGTTATCCAAATAAGCCCAAAAAACCAATTTATTCACTTTTTGATGTACTATCAGTCATAAATACACCAAACTCAAAAAGATGATAAATAGTCTGTTCCAACTATGGACCTCATCAGTCATCCAAAAACCACCAAAAATACTTCTTTGAGAACTGCAATGCTGAAAACTCTTCAGTACCAAACTGCACAGGGGGTTCATATGATATTTCTTCAAATCTCCCCCTCAGACCTTACTATCTGATTAGTTTTTGGAAGAAGGCTCAACACCTTTAGTAGGTGCAAATCCACCTTCAATATTTTCTTTAGTCTTGTCATCTAATTCAAGTTTGGAACATTTCTCTATTTTGCTGTTAAGTTTTGTATCAAGATCATCCATCACTTTTCTTCCTTCGTCAAGTAGCTTTCCTAAATAGGCAATTTTGTCTTCAGCCTTTTTGCACATTAATCTGCTCTCATCTAGATCTATCAAAGTGAATCTCAATTTCCCTTCCATATTGATAACACCTTCAATCTTCTAGGTATGACGATTCTTAGTATCCATATCAACAATGTTCAAATCATGGATCTACCTCAGCGATTAAGTTGTTTCTTTAGGAACCAAAGCTTTGATATCAATTGTTGAACAATAGAGGATGCTGAAAAGGGGAGGTGAATCAACATGAACTAAAATATTATCAAATTAATGTGCTGGAAAGAAAATAGCAGAAATAGTAAATGCATCCACACAAGAACACCAGGATTTTTATATGGAAACCCCAAACAAGGAAAAACCATAGTGAGTATCTAACTCACAATGTGTATATCAATTGTTTACAAAGATTATGGCCACCAACCAAAGAGCCTACTACTTCAGGCTTTCTAACTCAGGCACACAACCTTAGGCAAGATACAAAAAGAGGAGTTGCTCAATTGAAGAACACTTCTTCAGGGCAAGATACATAATAACTGTTTAGATACAATATGAAATACAATTTTAATTGTAGTGTAAAGAGCATCTAACAAATGTAGATAATAGTTTGTGGTTTAAGCACTCATCTGACTCATTTGATATATCTTTGGACTTCTATTTAGCTTCAAGTTCACTCCACTCTCACACTATATGTCTTCTTATTACAACACCATTGTACACCCCTATTACAAAACACTTCTGACATATTTATACCATATGGACAAATTGTATAGATAATGAAGTTGACTAAGAAAAGATGTGATGTGTGAATTACCACTGAACCAAAAATAATTGATTCCACGATTGCGAAATGCACAAAATCATGTATAATGATGCCTTCATCAACTACAAGAGTTCTATCCATTCTGCACCCTATTGAATATCCACAACCACCTTTAAGGGATAGGTCACTATACAGTAACCCTTAATCCAGACTAAAAATATGATCACCACATATTCCAAAAACATATCAAGATAATAATACTCGACCTTCTAAACCATTTTAAATGAAATATGATCATTCAGATGATATCTAGGGGAGAGGGACCAGCAGTTGTTAGGGCTAACTTTGTCAACATGCAGCCGTCACATGGAATATTGTAAGACCATTTTTTCTTTGGAATGTAAAATGGACACTTAACTATCTACAACTAAGGTTTAAAAGCATGACTCATCATGGAAGTCGTCAAAATAACACGTCTAGTGCGAAGTGTCAAAAAAATGACTTTTTAAAGATTCGACCAAAACTTAATCTAAAAATCCCTAGTTGTTGAATAAAAAATATCATTTGTAATTAATATAATATCGTACTTTTATGTAAAATATAACTTACATGGAACTTAAATGGACCAAATACCTATTAGTAATCATAAATGTGTGTTATCTCTAACTTTTATATCCAACACCAAAGGACCAACAATTGAACACAAACATATATCTATTGTTATAAAAACAACATATTATCATATAAAATAAAACTTATATGAACACAAAGGGACCAATTGTTGAACACTTAGATCTTTGGACAAACCCTCACATTTCATAGAAAAAAACAAGGTATTTATTGTGTTCACCTTTTATATTTGCGATAAGACAAATTATTAATATGAAATACTTCAATGCATATACATTGCTACCCCAATAGTTGTACACATAAGAATAATATTTTTTCACTATGATAATAGTAAATGTCTTATTTATTACGTGAAAAATAGGCTTTGAAGGGACTCGGAACCCTTTACAAATCAAACAAGGGATAGAACTAGACCACTCAACAAAGAGGAGAGAGCCACAACCAAAAAATAGAGTCTACCCCAAAAGACAGCAAGCAACCCATCCAAAGACAGGGCCAGAAAAACCAGCCCAAACAACCAAACACAAGGGCCCTCAAGATTTACAACTGGCCTTGTGAGAACGAAGAGTCGTATCAAAAGAAGGCTTGGACGTCTTTGAATGCTTCCCCTTTACAGTAATCCATCCTTCTTCAACTTTAGCTGTCGCAACAGACCAATCCGAAGAGCCCGACACTAATCTATCCGGATTGGGAGAAAGAGCAACAATAGAGGGAGCAACAACCGATGCAGACATAGGACCACATCCAGCAGATGAGGCAATAGTTGTATCAACACACGGTGAAGCACCCGACGGGGTAAGAGACAACAAACCATTTTCAGCAGAAGAGACAACATCCTGTATCACAACATCTTTAATCACAGAGACATCATTTGTGGCATCCAAAGAATTCTTTGCGATTAAAGGATCCGAACCAGCCAAAGTAGAAACCCCAGCAACCTGCGACTCTATAGAAGAATCCAAAGATTTCTATACGATCGTATAATGTTGGTATGAGGCCCCCAACCACCAAGAAGCCACTTGTACTTGTTTAAGTGAGTATCTTATTTTATAAATAACAAATTTATAGTGAATAGCTATGATATTTTATTTGAAACAAAAGATTATCTATTTCACTTGTTAATTAATGTATTTATGCCTTTTTTATATAACATTTATAGGTTCTCTTATGCTCAAGTATTGGTCCATTTTGATCAACATTTGGCAATTTTTTTATTTACATGTGAATTATTTATTTACAATATATAGTATAAATATGTGGCAAGACTAGATATTATAAGCAAAATTGCTATAACGACTATTAGATCCCGTACAACTACTGGCCCTCTCCCCTAACACATATATACATAAGTTGTACTCATCCAAACCAAATCAAGTGACACCAAACTACTTTCAGACTTGAGAGTTGACATCAATGACAAGTTAAAGGCATATTGCAATACCAATTATATGGTCTTGTCTCAATTTTGTTGCTCGGACCTCCTACTGGAATGACGATTCCCCAGCACACTGGCTCTGACGATCATCCCATATCATGACCAAGGCCAAAACCAACCAAGACCAAAAATATTGCACCAAAATAACATCTCCACAATTTCGATGCTACTGCCATTGTTGAAATCTTGTCAAAATGTTTCTTTGAAAGTATTGCAGTAGAAACCTTGCTCTGTGCCAACGACAAAATAGCTAGAATCTTGGTAGAAGCGGCCAACGACAAAATAGCTAGAATCTTGGTTGAAGCCAACACATAGCAACAAGGCAGTTTTAAGATTAGCTGTTTTCAAAGGAGGTAATTTTAGATTTGGAGATGGGTTGATTGTTGGGGAATCTGTATTGGTTGGTGGTGATACTGTTGCCATTAATGCAAGGAGCTATCAATCAAATCCCATACAAAGTAAACACCACCGTGTTCTAGAAATATCACCGTAGAAGAAACACAGTCACTCCCAAAAAAAAATATCAGAAACCTCTAAAACCACATATATTAAATAGATACCAAACTCTATAGGTTTAAATGACCCTAACTGCTAAACTTTAATTTTTAAGAGGAATATCAATGTCAACTCAAACTTATCAATGCAATGGCAGTGTTAAATTATGAAACCTATGGATATTATTTTAAGGTATGGTGCATGCGAAAATGTGAACGTTGCAAGATAATAATGGCTTCTAACAATCTGTAACACAATATCAGAGACCTTGGGAGATATGTGTTTTCTTGTCTCGAAATCCCCATTTTCCCACTGATAATCTATTGCTACAAAATTCAATCCAATCAAGTTTTAGGAAAAAAAATTCTTAAATTTTTAGTTTGAAAAACTGGCATGTTTTATAGATTGAATATAGCCCTAAGCAGAAAAAATAAAATTTCGAGTTGTTATTGGTTATAGCTGTTATAGATTAATCATGAATTAATGTTCAGCCCCCGGCAATAGTTCCATAATAGGAACTAATAAGGAGATTAAATTGCAATGATGAGCTATACATATACAATCTAATGTATATGATAAATGAGTTCATCACAAAATGCAAGTAGATTGCTTATGTTGTAATATTAGCACCAAATATCTTCCTTCACTATTGTATGACAACAAATAGCAAATAGACATGACAAAAGGTTTGGGTTCCTTTCAAAAACCTATTTTTACTTAATCAAAACAAATAGACATGACAATTATCACCCATCTAGAAAATTGATATAGGTGATGTCTTTGAAAGTAGTGCCAATGACTTACTATAGAAACATCTAATTACAAAAGAAAATTAAAAAATAACACTTTAACTAATTCAGCAAAACCAATTATAGATTGTAATGAGCCTCACCAAAAATAGAGTAAAAAAAACTAAAGGGGTAGCCTAGAGCTTGCTAATGGAAATGACAACTAGGTAGAAAAAGAAAGAACAAAAGAAATTACATATCATCGAAGAATACAAAAAGAAAAGTTGAGTGGAGCCAATGAAAGGGAAAATAATTAAAAATAAAAAGCTAATTGAATAAATAAAGAAAAATAAATTAAAAATTTTTTAACAACATTGTCTAATTATATCATTATTGTTCCAAATGGCTAGCTTCCACTCAAGCACTTGAGATTTAGATGGGCACATTAGAAAATTAAATTGTATAGGTGTCTATTTCATATAACTTGTTAAATAATACAAATGTGAGCAAAGACAAACTCTTAAAACAATTCATTCTCAAAATTCCACCAAATATATGATTAACAGATAAAAATCATTGCTGAATTGAAAGAGCTAAGTGTGGTGGTCAGTCTAAGAATGACACAAATGTAGACATTGTTATTAAATACTAAGTATTTGTTGGCATACGCCTTGGTGGATGGAACCAAGCTATGAAGTTGATAATAGTGAAGATAGCCAAAGTACAAGAAACCATGTAATTGTTAGTTGGAGCTACAATTAGTTTTTGGTTCAATTTTTTGTTGTAGAGTTGATAGATGAAGTCAATGTCTTGAGGACAAGATAAAAGGTTAAGCAAGTGATATTGATAGGAACAAATTTAATAATTTAATGGATTCAATTGAAAACCCCAAATGGGTATTGAATGAACCCAAAAGGAAAGCCTAATGGAGGTTGATGGTGAGAACCTACAAGGAAGCTAGAAGCTATGTCTATACAAGTTATCCTCTTAATGGAAGGATGAACAAAATAGGGACCAAAAAGCATAATTGTAGTGCCTCTTGTTGGTCATAGTTGTATAGAGTTGAGCCTAGGGACACGTTCTTATACCTTGGAGAGCAATTAATAATGATATCATATATTGCATATATAATGGAATGGCATAAACAAATAAAACATAGTGTGCAAGTAATAAGAGATCGTGTGTAAGTGCCCACGTAAATGTGATGTGTATGTCTAAGGTTTCAAAATGAGGAGACAATGAAGGTAAGACACGATATGAATAAAACAAAATATCTCACATAGTGTTATGTGAATAATAATGTTTTTGCTTGTATCCATAATCTATCACACTTGTTTTGGTTTTCCTTCTTATTTTATTACACTAAAGTTTAAATTTCATGAAAGATATTCTAAATCTTAGGTTTATATTTTATGTCAACATACCCAAAACAATATATTTTTTACTTCAAAAAATCACAAACATGCAAAACACAACTATGCTAATTCCAATCGAATAATAGTTTCTATGACATAAGCACAACTTCCACCAATCTTCATAACAAAAAAACAATAATTTCACTTCTAAGTTAAAAAATTTCTACAACATAAATTTGACCTCAAGTATCATTGCAAATTATGAGCTCAAAGCACTTATGTATAAGCTATCAAGAGATGTTTTGGGAGATTAAATAATAACAAAATATTCTCAATAGTGCTATGCTTTTAAGCACCCTATCCTAATTGTGGAAAATCAAGAATAAAAAAACTAGTTCTTAAAAAAATGATTAAATAAAATCCTAAAATAACAAATCCATCTCCTTGTTAAAATAACAACTTTTGCTATTCAAAGATATTTTCGAAATTCTAAAATAACTGACTTGCAAAATTGGCTGCATTCTCTAAACTTGCGAACTTTGTCTTGGAATTAATGAAATCTATCCCCAAAAAAAACATTGACGAACTCACTAAAATTGATGATCTAAATTTGACAAGACACCTTGGCAATAATTTGATTTAATGGTCTATTTGGATGCCATGATGAAGGAAGCAAGTTATTGTGGCTCCCCAAAAAAACACATAAAAGATACGTTTTGTCAATAATATGAAGGTTATACGCACGTTATTCACCGTTGATTTCGCGATTTATGACTCTTTTTTTCAGTTCTCAATAACATATACGTTTTGACCATTTTGGAGCCAGAATAGCTGCAGCCCAGGAGGAACATCCTTCTGTTTTGAAATAGCAGTTCAAAATCCCTCGACTAATATTCCTGAAAGCTAAACCGTACACTGTTGGGAGAGGCTTAGAACATTGTCATGGAATATTAGACTTCATTGATATACCTGAAATCATGGAGAGGAAGAAGACCTTGTTTGAGCCAAAATTGATATCAGTTAAAAAGTACTCTTTCATACATGTTGCATGCTTCCTTCTAGACTTTTTTCTTACCTCTTAAAAATAGGCATGTGGGTTTCAGTTAGCACCATCTTTTTCCTGAATATTTTCTATAAACACTTAACCTAGGCACGGAATTATATGTTGGTTAACTAAGAAGCAAGTTAGAGTTTTAAGGTGGTTGTGCCACGGGAAGAGTGCACATCTTGACATGTTTGAAACTTTCTTTCACTTGAGGGCCCTTGAAGAACAGCCACGTTTGTATTAGACCAGGCAAAGCATTATGCTAGCAAAGCCACAGCAAACAGCAAACAGCAAACAGCAAACAGAAAATGTTCTGAACTGGTTTATTACTAAATTTTCGGGCCTTATCTACTACCTCGACCCACAGCACACATAATATTCTGAACTAGTTTATTATTAAAATTTACTTTAATAATCTTCAATGTTGGCGCCTTCGGGTGCTTTCCATAATTTCGGTCTTATAAATCAATAATCAACTATCATTACTTGTTAAACCATAATATGCTTTTAAAAAACACCACCGTCTCAGTTAAAAGGATATTCAAGAACCTTCAAGATAAGTTATGCAAAATGACCATTCTGAAATCAAAGCTGCCGTTAAAAGCTTTTGGTGACGAGAGTTGACAAACCAATACCTTAGTTTGATGAAGGATCCAGTCAAATTTCATTAAAAGCTCCCACAGTGAAACATTTGTGTCATGATTAAGTGCATGTAAATACCAAAATGTCATTTTGAATATTTTATATCTTGAATGAAATTTTACGTTTGCAAACTTGTGCTTGGGATAACCTTTTCTTTCCCTCAAGAGTCCTAATGATAGGAAAATAAGCATATTAAAGAATCCGTATCACACAATTAAAGCTCACGAAAAGAGCCAGATTTAAATAAGTTCCCTCAGATTGCTTTAGAAAACACCTGATTAAAATTTGCTGCTTCAACTGAAAACCGATCTATAATGTCATCAATTATTGTTTCAATTTATGATCAAAATTAACTTGTAACTGAGCTGTAATGTTAGCATTAAATATGTTGCTGAAATTCACACCCTTAAGTTTCTGCTTCTTGAATTAACTTTTGTCTTGAGTATCTATCATAATGCAAAACCAAAATTTGAAAATTGGCCCCTAACAACTAACTATGATACGAACATCATTATCCAGAAAAAATCATAAAAAGTGAAATCCTTTGTAAACCCCTATTCCAAAATAATATGATAGACAATGATAATTTTTGTAAAATTTCCATCCTATATGCATTTTGATTTCATAAAGAAGCTGGGTATAGTATTTATATTTCTGTTCAGGGGAATAGTGGAAGATCCATTCTGTACCATCCAGATCATACTCTAGAATAAGTCAATCTGTCCTTAAGCAATCCTATTTGTTAAGTAGAGGAAGCTAAATTGAATCCATCAAACAATGAAAGAATCTTCATTTTGAAAAAGAACATGAAGAGGAAGCTCAATCCTCCAAGTATGGTACAGATTTATATCTCATGGGCATATCTATTATCGTGCTGGCATATCATGTTCTACCCAACTACATTTTTTTATGGTCACAGCACGAAAATGTGAATGAACAAATGCCTTCTGTCAATGGAATAAATTGACGTTAACTTTGCTACACATATAACTTCAAACATGACCAATACACTCAGCAGAAAATGGAAATTTCTTTACAATCAGGATACGAGTTGATGCTCTGCCCACTTGAGGGGAGATTCTTTGAAACCCGCAGTCTCAGATGTGTCAATTCCAGACTCAAGCATACAAACTATCTGCTTCATTGAAGGTCTTGTATGATCAGATTTAATGCAGAGACGAACCACTTCACATACAGTTTGGAGATCACTGTACCTGAAATATCTGAGTGCAGGGTCAACTAGGTAGGCGATGACTTCAGGAACCTCCAAGTACTCTTGAGCCTGCACATAAAATGCTTGGTCAGCTTTAATTTCCCACTGAAGTTGATAAGAGATTTAGGTGAAGATAATTTAGATTTGCTTTACCCAGTCAAGAAGGGATCCCTGGTGCTTGCAATAGGGGAATCGTCCACTGATAATCTCCAATAGAAGCACTCCAAAGCTGAATATGTTGAATTCAATATCAGAATGATCTCCTAAAGATTCTACAGAACCACGAGTCAGAGTTGCACTGCTTTTGAAAATTGACCTCCTTTCATCTTTTACAAATATGGATTTCCAAGTCTCAAAGTCTGCCAACTGAAAGCAGTAAAAAAGTTAGTAAATTTGAACTTATTGACTCTCTAAAGTGATGATGAAGTCAGTTTCTTTTGGCGAGAAAGATCCAGCAGTGCACCAAGTGTAAGAAGCTGAAATTCCAGTAAATCCACATGGCTAAATTCTGGGATGAGAATTTAAGGTGAACTGGATCTTCTACAAGAATTCAGATCCCTGTCTATTCTATATGTATACACTGTATTAATTATCCACCCTAAGACATGCCTTGTTAAATTAGATGTATTCATAAGCATTCCGAAAGCACAATGAACAACACAATATTCATTGTTCTAACAACTATCACCACACCTTTGGAGTAAAGTCTTCTGTTAGGTATATTGCATTGGAGTCCAAATCCACAAAGGAAACGGGAGGTACGAGTTCATGGTGCATGTACTGCAAACCATGTGCCACTCCTGCTATAATTTTCATCCGAGCACTCCAGCCTAGCTGCCATCCATCCCCATCTGGAATACAGTTAAAGCAGTCATCTCTCCTAATCTCATCAAGTAGCTGTGATCTTACACATTATTAAAAAAATGCACGATTTGACATCATAGGACTCACAATGAAGATGCTCGTACAGTGTCCCATTTGAAGCATACTCAAAGACAAACATTCGTGTGAATGGTTCATTCTCCGTACAATGTCCCAACAGTTTGACAATATTTCTATGATTCAACTTTGCTAGATCTTGCACCTGAATGAGGCCTTTTAATGTTAGAAATGACTTATCCTGCTATCCTTACATATCAAAAATATAACTTAAAACGGTTTATCTCTTCACCGAATAATCTAATTGCATAATGTTTTGAATTGGAGTTGTTCCCAAGTAACCAAAAACAACAAATAGGACATGATGAAGAAAGCGTATGGCATATGTAATTACAACTACAGAAATTGGTCAAATCTTAATCAGAAGCCAAAAGTGATACACATGCCAAAAGCCAGTCATACATGGCATCAGATAACATATGGAGCCCTTTTAACAAGAGTATTACCTTAGCAAAGTTGGATTATTGATGCAACAAGTAGTTTTGATAAAATAGAGCATCAACATGCCACATGACCATGACATTTCTATAAAAATTCAAACACCCTAGCACTACATCATTGGTAATGATATTCTTGGAATAGGGTTGCAGAACAAAATCAGAACAGGTTGATCCTTGTAAAGTTATTACCTTTTTTCGAAAACAAACCTCAGATTGGGGGGTCCAATCTTCTCTGGTAACACGCATGCTTGTTACAGCTATTTCTCGTCCCTGTGATGTGATACCTTTGTAAACTATGCTATCAGGGCAACAGCCAATAATGTTGCTGAAGTCTTCACATGCTTCTTGAAGCTCTACTCGGCTCATCACTGTTACACCATTTAATGCTCCAAATCCTGGTTGGACTTTCACAATTCATGCAGGCCTTGTTAATGCAAATTTATACTAAATAACCACTAAAGGCACACTGCCTAGAAGTCCCAAGTTATGCCTGGACACCCTCAGCTCTATTCTTTACAAACTACTTCAGGACAGTACTATCTTGCTAAAAATGTCATTATTAAAAATTTCAATATATTTTTTTGTTTGAACTATCTGGGTTGCTCTACCATCATAGATGATATAATGCATTAAGTCTTTAATATGATTTTGATCATACTTGATACTTAGGAAAATCATGCAGACATGGATAAGAATTGCAAATGTTATAAAACAAGAAACTTACCTGTGCCAAATCTATCTCCTTCGTGACCAGTCAAAGTTTTCTTCCACGGCATAAATGCAATGGCTTCTTTTTTGTATTTTATGAGAGTCATAACAGCAGCAACCAAAAAAATTGCTGCTATAAAGCTTCCCATCACAATTTCAAGGGGAAGCAACCATAGGGGTTTGAAGTTACCATTTTCTTTTCCTAGCTTTGGCTGGTTTGTTGGCTTTGTCGCAGAAATGAGAAATCCTGAACAAGAAAATATGAAAATATTATTATAAATATTAATAAAGCCAAAAGTTAAAATTTGAATTAGTATGCTCCAATTTTTAAATTCAGAAACATTATCACTATCAGGTGTCTAACATCCATACAAGAAAGATAATTTCTTTTACACTATAATATTCAATGTTCACCCACACATGCTGGAAGACAAAATAAGCATATACACCCCAAATTGAAGAATTTTCTTAGCATTTAAATCATATCTGATCGTGCATGAACTCTCAATGTATCTGCATATAGAATAAAATCTTTTATATAATTTTCTTTGAGATTTAAGAGATTGTATTGATTGACGTCATTGTCATTGAAGTGGTGTGTAAATTCCAAAACAGGGAGTGATTATGTTGAGTAGTGATTGCAGTACTGGAAATGTAGCCACCATGCAGGCTGTACACTATTTTGTAAGATACATACTTTTTACAAAATGTCTCAAAACAGACATATCAAGTCAAACAAATAGATAACAGCTGCCATAGAGCAATGCCAAACTATTTATATAACAACTTGAAAACCAAAGGATGGACAGATTTCCATGTGTCACTCACCCTGGTCTCTGTGACTGCATAAACCCATTTCATTTAATCTGACCATCTCAGATTAAAATAGCTTAAAATTGTCATAATCAAGGGTATCTATATGGATTTGATAGCATTTTCCAAAGAAAGTTAAAATAGACTGAAATATCGTGACACTCAAATGCATGGAAAACTCCAGAATATTGTCTTTGGACCCCAAGGAAAACAAATCATTAACATTTGATGAATATGAAGCTTTTCCCTTAACATATCTAGGTCTTTGTCACGCCACCGTGTCACAGCAGCATTAGAAACCTAATCACAGCAGTCCTAAACCCTAGACGCACCAGTTCTAAGCCAAGTCACAGATTTATAAGCATGAGTGATTAAATAATGCAAGGGGCCAACCAGGATAAAAGTAACTAAGATTTGGAATGATCAATTATAAGGAGCAATTAATAAATGAAACCAGAAATTTGGGCTGACCTCCCTTTGTTCTTCAAAGCAATATAAATATATATGATGCTACGGCCAACCTTCTAGTTCAAGTGCCCAAAATTGAAGGAGAAAATTAATAAATAAAAGTAACTTGTTATGGTGACCAACCTAGGCTGTTTGAGCGCCAAAAATTTAAGGGCAAGCAAATTTAAATAAAAATATAATATTGAAGTGCAGCTAGGGCCGACCCTCCCTTGTTTTGGCACCCCTTTTGGTGAAGCTTTTAAATGCAAATTATATATTATATATGCTGGCTGACCTGGTTGAGAGAGCATAACCGCTCAACAAAAAGGCATGTCAATAGGGTATAAATAAGTGTTTTTGGGAGGACATTTATACTATCTATTCATTCAAGATCTTTCTAAAAAGAGTAGATTGAAGAGAATCAGTTCTGATATTGATAACAGATTCAGGCATACAGAAGTTTGATATTATAACTGTAATTTGGTATGGAATTCTTGTGATATATATAGCATAATGAATGTTAATTATGAATTCCCACTTCTAAACAATGTGTATAGAGTTGAGAAATATGGTATATATATATAATGTGAAGTTCTTTGTATGTTTGTTTAAATGCTACAATCAGCCATGATAGGGGTAGTAAGGGATTACAAGGAGAGGAAACAGCGATGAGTACGCCACTTCATGGTGGTTGACCAAGGTCCCATGAGGCCAAGGGGGTGCAAGGAGTACCACCCTTGGGCTTAGAAGGGAAGGATTTTCAGGACACCCTATTTTAAATGCACCCCAACACTCTATCATGGTGGATCAATATACTAAGGAGTCCAATCATAGAGAAGGGAACAAGATGGCATGATGAAGGGGAAATGGTTATTGGACACCTCACTAGGTACACCACCTCGTATGGATGGCAAAGGGCTACATGAGGCCAAGAGGGATGGTATATCCACTCTTGGGCCTAGGGTAGAAGATCTCTTAGGCACCCTATCAACTCACCTTATCCTAGCTTCCCTACGGTTGAATTTCCCCATGAAATTAGAGATATCTTATGATTAAATTTATGTTCCTAACCCTAGAAGGAAAGATCTATTTTATCGATTACATCTCAATGACTACCTAACATGTTTGCAGGATCTCAACCAGATAAATGATATCACTAACTCTATTCCATTTCTTGATTTACTTAGAATTGTAATTATAGGGCATTTACAAAAGGGGACATTACAATCTTCAGCTAGTCTTATTCAAATTTGGAACACTGTTAGTGAGTGACAGTATGAGATGCCGTATTGGCCTTCATGGGGAACAACATTGATCGAAGCCTGGATCTGTTAATTCTATTGTTCTCAGACATGTCTAGTTGAGTATGAACACGAACAAAGTGATGGAGTATTACCATGAAAATATGCAAGAAAATGAGAGTTATATAGGTTCTAGTTATATTGTGTGCCTTGAAGATCTGCTCCTAAATGCCAACAGATGAGAAATAGAAGAAAGAAAGCATACAAATGACCATGGCATGACTAAAGTAGGTCAGCAAAACTCAAAAGGATTATCAATTACAATAGGTAGATGGTGTCAAGAGCTCATTGTCTGAAATGAATAATTTGAAAACCAACCATCTTAGGAATAGGAATGCACCATTCTAGTGCAGCCGTATGTTGTAATAGCAAGATGGAATCGCAGCCCCAAAGTCTCAAATGAAAAATGAGCATACCTACATTCTGAATACATATCATCCTAGGAATAGGAGAGTGTTATCCCAATGCAACTATATTGCATGTAGGACAATAACCTATTGCACAAAACTTGGGAATGAGTATAGTTTAAGAAACAAAGTGCCATTGAGCATACGAGGCTCCAAATCCTCTAGACACTAAAAACCAATTGTATTGCATGCAAATAACATAACTGAAATATGCATCAAATCTAGCTTATTAAAACCAAATACATGCAAACCTCAGAAAGATCAAATGTGATGTGTTGTTGATAGATTGAATATGGTTTCTCATAAATCCAGTAGCATATCGATATGATCAATATGATTGAGTAAAAAAATGAACAAGATAATGATATGACAAAGCAAGATATGCAAATGGGGCGATAAGCCACTCATTTATAGAATTTCCATGAGGGAAATCAAGGACCAAGATAGATTGATAATAGATGGCTAGGATTGAATGAGGATTAGCGCTTTGGATCAAAGTTATAGGCATTTGATGAGTGTCACATGAGGGACAAGGGCTAGGTTTAGGAATGGATTAGGGCAACATCCTTACGTGAATGGCTAGGAATTGGAGATATAGTATGAAATGGAGGGATAAGATTAAAAGTTAATTTGACTTTTGGCAAGTGTTTAGGTTTAATGAATCTAGACAAGGTTTTAATTAGACATGTGAGAGGGACACTTGTCACATGATGGCAAGTTTAACTTGTGATCCATGTGAATGGATATCGTGGCTAGATTTAAATGGTTAAAGATTGAGGAATAAAGGTGAAAGTTAAATTAATTTAATAAATAATATATAAATATTTATTCAATTAGTGGCTACAACAAAGTGGAAAAAGGAGAAGGATAAATTAATTAAATAAACAATAAATATTTATTTAATTAATGGCTAAGAATAAGGTGGGACAAAAAGTGATGAGTAAATTGATTAAATAAATAGACTATCAAAGAGGGGCAAAATGTAGACACTTGACTATGCAAGCTTTATTTATGAGGCTAGTACTCTCCTAGCCTTCTACACCACATATGTATTGGATGATGAAAGACTTGCGGATGAGTGGATGAGTGCAAATTCCATTAATGTGCAAGTCAAGCTTTATTTATGAGGATAGCACTCTCCTATTCCAAGTGTATAGCATGAGAATGCATTACTAACTTAAAGATGCACTAGATCTAGCCTAAATAAAACCAAATACATGTAAACCTTAGAAAGTTCAAGTGATATCTGTTGATGTGTTGATAGATTGGATGTGGTTGCTCAAGATTCCAGTAGCATGATGGTATGATCTAGATGATCAAGTGATAAAATAGACAACATAACAATATGATAAAACAAGGTATGGATATAGGGTGAGAGGCCTCTATTTTATAGAATTTCTAAGAGGGAAATCAAGGGCTTAGATGAATTGATTATGGGTGGCAAGGATTGGTTGAGGATTAGGGCTTTAGATCAAAGTTGTAGTCATGTGACAAGCATCACAAGAGGGATAAGGGATAGGGTTTAGGATGTTATTATGGCAACATCCTTGTGTGAATGGCTAAGATTTAGAAATGTAGTATGAGATGGATGGATGAAATGAAAAGTTAGTTTGACTTTTCTCAAGTGTCTAGGTTCAAAGAATCTAGACAAGGTCTTAGTCATGTGAATCTAGACAAGGTCTTAGTCATGTGAAAGGGGCATTTGTCACATAATGACAATTTTAGATTGTGATCCATGTGAATGGATCTAATAGTTAGGATTAAATGGACAAGGATTGAAGGATAAAATGGAATTAAATATTGGAAGAAAAGGTGGTGGAGATTAATTAGTCTAAATCAATTAAAACCTCTATTTTATAATATTGTCAAGAGGGAAATCAAGAGCCTAAATGGATTGATAATTGATGGCTAGGATTGATTGAGGATTAGAGCTTTGAATCAAAGTTGTATTCATGTGAAAGTGTCACATGAGAGATAAGGGATAGAATTTAGGATATTATTAAGGCAACATCCTTATGTTAATGGCTAGGATTTGGAGATGTAGTATGAGATGTATGGATGAGATGAAAATTTACTTTGACTATTGTCAAGTGTCTAGATTCAATGAATCTAGGCATCTTAGTTACATGTGAAAGGGACACTTGTCACATAATGGAAAGTTTAAATTGTGATCAATGTGAATGGATCTAATGGTTAGGATTAAATGGAAAAGGACTGAGGGATAAAGTGGAATTAAATATTGGAGGTAAAGGTAGTGGAGATTAATTAGCTTAAATCAATTAAGGCCTCTATTTTATAGATTTTTCAAGAGGGAAATCAAGGGCCTAGATGGAGATAATGGATGGCTAGGATTAATTGAGGATTATGGCTTTGAATCAATGTTGTAGTCATGTGACAAGTGTCACGTGAAAGGTAAAGGATAGGGTTTCGAATATTATTAGAGCGACATCCTTATATGAATGGCTAAAATTTGGAGATTCATGGATGAGATGAAAAGTCGGTTTGACTTTTGTCAAGTTTCTAAGTTCAATGAATCTGAGCAAGGTCTTAGTCAATCATGTGAAAGGGACACTTGTCACATAATGGCAAGTTTAGATTGTGATCCATGTGAATGAATCTAATGAAATATTGGAGGAAAAGGTGGTGGAGATTAATTAGCCTAAATCAATCAATTAATTAATTAATTTAGTTGGAGGATTTTTGAGGTGGGGGATAAAGGTGAAGGGTAAATTAAATAAATAATTAATTAATTAATCGCTAGAATAAGGTGGGATAAACAGTGAAGGATATTTTAATTAAATAAATAATAAATATTTATTTAATTGATGGCCAAGATATGATGGGATAAAGAATGGATAAATTAATTAATTAAATAAAGACTATTTATATAATTAATGGCTTAGTATAGGCTAAAATTAGGTGTATTTGGATATGGACAGTTTACGTGTCTAAATTTTGCCCCTTTTTGAGATGATGTTGTGACTAAGATAAGTAACATCAATTCAAAGAAGAATAAAACATAGTGGGTAAGAAAGGGATGAGGACTAGTAGCATGATGCCCCAATCATTGGAAGGATGGGAGTTAGGTATGCCCCCTCGAGAGCACATGTGGGTTCAAAAACCACATATGTGATCTTGAAAGAATGGGAGGATTGAAGGATGAATGATTAAAGGTCATGGAAGAAGATAGAGATGATGAAGATATGGATGAAGAGGAAGGATGGATGATCATAATGCTGCAATGTTATAGCAACCTAGATTTGATATTGTACTTGCGTTATGTGCCAAGGTATAAGGAACCAAGGTAACGATGTGTCAAGAACGTGCTCAAAAAGATCAAAACTTCAAATGCAAACATATGCCTTATAACATCATCATTCGGAAGGCCATAGTGCCCCTATGGAAATATGGTGCAAAGACCATGATAGATGAAAATAATGATAAAACATACAAGCAACAAGAAAGCATGCACAACAAACCAAAAACAAGCTAGGACTATGCTCCAAGTCAAACTGAAATTGATTGATTGATTGATGATGATTGATGATGAGGATGATAGTAAAATTAACAATAAGAATAATGTGTACACCAAGGATTGTGTTGTTAACAATAAGAACAACACTTGGATTGGGAAGGATATGTCCCTGTAATGATAATTGAATTAAAGTGGATCAATAGATTATCAACTGCTTTGGATTACAATCGATGGATGCTTTAGGATGATGAGCTAGATTGCAAAATTGGATTGCATGGATTAAATTTTGATTGCATTGATGGGTAGCTTTGGGATGGTTGGATTGGAAGAAGGAAGGATAAATAGATTGGATGGAGGATAGAGGATAAATGGATCAGATAGGATAGAGGAATGGATGTGAACCAATGACAAGGGAGAACAAGTATAGTAGAAGATGGAAGGATAACTTAGCTAGGAGATAAGGGGATTGATTGGATGGATAGGGAGATCGGAAGATAGGAGGAGGGAGCTCCAAGGAATATGTTTCAAAATAACAAGATACCCCACACTAGAGGTAGTGTGCAATCATGAATAAAAGATAATAATGGATAAGATGCATGATATGGAAGGATAGTGCGTAAAGAGTATGGATAGTGGAGGAAGTAAGGCTTTCATTTTCCAAAGCATACAAGGATATTTTGCCCCTAGCTTTATCAAGATCAAAGGTGCAAAAAAGGGGGAGATGGATGGAAAACGTATGGGGGATATAAGATGGAGGATATGATACGGTAGATAGAATAGAAAGTTTGGATAACAATAAAAAGAAAGGAAAAGAGAATAAGTGATCACACAAAGGTGCAAGAGGAGAGCATACACACCCACTCACCCCAAAGACACAACAAAAAAAGTTTATGAACCCTTAAAAAATGAATGTGCAACTAAGGCAAGTCAAATGATAATGCCTTGGACAAATGTAGCTGCAACACAAATGTGTTAGTAGTTTCACAAAGGTCTTGGACAAATGAATATGGATGCAAGAAAATGGATTAAAAATGGTTGTATAACCCCCTACAAAAAACAAAAACTAATGCTATGATGCAGAAAAAAAGAGATAATGAAAAGATATGCTCGTCACAACAATGCAGTGTTACTCGAAAATGCGTTTCCGGCCTTAAGGCACCTGTTTTGGAAACGAAAACCATTTTGGGGACTTGGGGATGGCCGGAAACATTTCCAAACCGTCCCCGATCCTCGAAAATTTTCGGAAACCATTCCAAAAACTCGGAAACGGTCAACTATTTTTCCAGGGACCATTGACTGTCCCTGGGACCCTAGCCATAGCCGTTTCTAACGCTAAGGGCAATTAAAAAACAATTTTTTTTATAAAAAAATTTAAAAAATTAGTTGAGTTTTGAAAGCAATTAATTTTATTTTTTTAGAAAATCTAGATCCCTGATCGCAACGAGTAAAGTTTTTCTGATTTTTAAAAATTAATCACTTGTAAATTATTATAATATTTATTATTTATTAATAATTATTAAATTATTAATTTAATAATTATTAATAAATAATAAATAATAATTTTTATTTTTCTGCAAAGTTTCGTTTTGTTTAATATTTTAGATAATATCAATATACTTTGATATTGATATAGTATTATATCGATATCAATATGATATCGATATAGATTATATCGATATCATATTGCTTCCCAAAGTTCAAATGAAAAATAGAAAAAGCTCTAGAAAAATTGGAAAATAAAAAAAATACTAGTGAAAACTGAAAACGTGAAGTCAGAGACTCAGAAGTGGAAGCGTTTTTTGATTTTGGTCTGAGAAGGAAAAAAGATTATGAAATTAGAATTAGAATCAAGACTCTAATTTATAAATGTTATTATGTTGCTATGATTAAATTTCATATATATATATATAGCTGTCCCCTATTCCAGGTAATAAAAACATGGAAATCCGTTTCCCTATCCCCCCGTCCCGGAAACTCGGGGTAACATAGCAACAATGCAATTTCAATTTTTTGCTTTTCACATTGTCAAACTAGATTTGTTTATTTTGCAATATTTTTGGCCTCAATAATAAAAATAAAAATAAGTAGCCCCTAGTAAATTTCTAAGAACTTTCCAAAAATGTAAAAATATTTGAAAAGTTCCTTGATTTGCACCCTATATAATGTCCCCGTTTTTGAATTCTCTAGTGCAGTTGTCATTGACATTTTGGGTTTGTGTCAACATGATCCAAGGGGTGTTTTGGTATATCCATTGAGCTTGGATGGTTTAGAGGATTTAAATGACGCTTTCAAATGTTATTTTCAACTTCTGGTTTGGGCTCCAAGATTCATGGAGAGAGCGTCTATTTTTTGTAAGTCACCCAATCAGGCTCGTTTATTATCTTTCATCATTGGGATCACTCCTATGCTGTTAGATTTCGATTCGGCTGCTTTTCGTCCATTTTCACAAGTCAGGTGTACTATTGGCTATAATTTAATTAAATTTAGTAAGGTTGCTATTTTAATTAAAATTGTTTTAATGAGCACCTTAGTGTTATAGCTTGTTGGATTGGGATGAGAAGTTTTAAATCTTGGCCACATAAAACAGGGACCTTGTATGTCAAATTATCAATATATTAATAAAAAGGTCATTTTTGGAGCAACAAGGGAGTTTAAATTAATAAAGTGACTTCATTATAATGTCAACTTTAAATTATAACATAAAGTTGCTTTTGAAGGGAAATGAAATAAAATAAAGTATTTCTCTCAAAGAGAGAAAAGGCTATTATAAAAGGAGGAAAAAGGGAATTGGAATTCATTGTAGAGTTTATTTGTTTTCACTTGTTTTGGAGAGCTATCTCTTGGATCATCTTCTAGGATGAAAACCCTTGGAGATATTGCGTGACTTGGACGGAAACCCAAGATCGCTTAGGGAGGGATTCATCACAGAATTCCATTGGAGCTATATTACATTTTCAGATCAGATTTGGAACTACATTGCACCGCAGATTTTCAGATCAGTTTGAAGGAAAGTTGTTTCATCAGCTAGGGTTTGAAGTCTATTTGCAAGTTGAAGGCATATTCAATCAGATTTGGAGGTTATTAAGGACTATCTTTCATCGATAATCATTTTGCTAGGGTTTGGAGGAAGGATTAACTGGTTTTTGGAAAGCCTTGGTGATTGGTATCATTTTCGTATTGGCAGATTTGTTTCAAACCTCTGCAATTTTCATATCAGACCATAGATGGAATACTCGTAGAGTACTCGGCAAGTTTTGAAAAACTCACGAGTTTTTTTGTGAAATATCCCCTGTACTATAATGACTGAGAACAAGGAATATTTCCTGCCCAAACTACGTGTTATGTTGTTCTGAGATTTGTGTGTTATGCTGACAGAGTTTTCAGTTTGTAATTAAGATCATCACACATGAATATCTTATGAATAATCACCTTCTAAATGACTCTCCTTGACTGTTAGTTAACTAGAGATGCATATGCAACTATCTATTGATGATATATATGAGTCTAGGTTCAAAAATTATAACAAACAGCAAGCTGACAATATGACAAACAATTGTCAGACACCCTCAGATATTCATGAATATATATGCAGATCAAAACTCCTTTCTTCTTTATTTCATTTGATTATCAAATAGGACATTACATTGGCAGCAATAAGATCATATACATGGACTACTATTAAGGACCACTTTTCAAACTTTCTGAAGACACATGACTGCAACTAACTTATACATTCAGTTTGAAATTACAATGAATGAATAATGCCAAAAGAAACTATAATCAATCGCCTTGAAGAAGAAAGCAATATCTTGGAATTGGAAGCCTCCAATGGATGAATTCGATCTCCTTGGCAAAATCATCCCTGCTGCTACAAATGTGGTCTGATGTATTTATGTTTGACAGCTGCCAGTCCTTCAAACTTCCTCCAAAATAGTCACCCTTCCTCCCCAAGTAAAGCGCTGTCCTTAATGATGAGTTTGGATGCCAAATTGAAGAGATATGAGCAAAATCGAAGGTATAACCTGCATGCCAAGATTTTGACTCAGACTGAAATATATCACTGATTTGTCCACGATATCACCTCCCAATATCTTCAAGAAGAATCGCCTTTTACCCCTGAGAATATTGCTGGCCTCCAAAGTGGGGTTTGATGCTTCAATGTAGAGGAATGAATAAAATCGTGGGTATGGGGTTAGCAGCTCGATTTTCCTTCAAACCTGATATATGATCAGAAAGCATACAATTTACCACCAAATGCTCTCCCAATGGGATCGATTATCCTTCCTAACCAAAGTTGATATGCAATGAACACTAAATCTGCCAATCTGAAAATTCAACAATTCATCCACCATGGCAAACAGCAAAACTCGATAAACACATTTAGGAAGACTGATATGTCTCCCTCTCACAATAGCAACCCCTCGGAAGATCTCTCACCTCCTCAATTATGCTAACCATTGGGAGTTTTCGTTCTCAAATGATTGTCTGTAGAAAACCCTTCGGCTCCACAAGTCTACACAAGAAGAGATATTCACAACAACTGATGCCCAACAATGAATCACCTTACTCTATTTATTCTTTTCATATCTAATCATGTGATTCCTTCTAGAAGATTCTCTTCTTATCTTGTAGGTACACTTTATTATTATTATTTTATTACACATTAATTTAATTGCACTTTTTAATATATTATTATATCATAATTAAAGTGCACACGTCTCACAATACGTGTAATCTCCTTATTACTCCATAAAATCAAGTAGACATAAAATGTGAAGCCGTAAATCACTGCAAATCGACCCCCTCATCATTCCTCTTGGCCTACGAGGGTCAAGTGATAGGCCAATCCCGTGAATATCTGAGGACTAATGAGAAGGAGATATTACATTTTGCTGGGCAAGTATTTACGCCATTAACTTGCACACAAACTCGCAGAGTTTTTGGCGAGTTTGTCACAAAAACATGGCGAGTATTTAGCAAAAACTCGGTTGCATAAAAATTTGAGGCCCAAACACGTCAAAGAATTATCTAAATGTTTTTTTTCAAGTCAATCTCATTCTCTTCATCAGAATATACACATGAAATATAACATTCAAGTATAAGACATATTGAAATGTGACTTATACTTTAAGTTATATTTCATGTATATATTGGTAGGATGTTTGAAAGTGGTTTAAGATCTCTAGGACTTATAACGCAAATTCTAGGTTTTAGAAGATCTTTTAAATTTTTAAACTTAGTCAAATTTCAGTAATCAATATTCTCTCTCAGCATTCTCTCTCTCTCTCTATTTCACCCACTTTAACTGGCCCAAATTTTAGACCTATCTATCTCCCTATCACTCTTCCTCTATCCCCTCTCTCTACCACTCTTTATCTCACTCTCTCCTCTCTCCCCCAAGATCTAGACCTATCTCTCTACCCCTCACTCTATCACCCTCAGACCCCCAGGAGGGGTGCTACCCTCAACCTCATTTTGGTGAGGTGGACAAGCCACATCAAATTCCTAGGACTAGACCCTCTAGTTCTATCTCTTCCCTAGTTTTCACTAGAGCTGTGAAGAGGAAGATGTAAAATGTTTTGATGTGGTATTTACTTTTAGTTTTACAAAAGCAATTTGCTATTTCATTTTGTTTCAGTCTATCAGCCATCAACATTCCACAAGAGGATGCCATTTTGTACCCAATTTGCATTTATATCAATCAAATATATCTAGACTCAGCTTGTTTCTTTAGTGTACTCATTTATTGACTCATTGGATGCATCTCATCATTGAATTTTGCAAAAAAAATGCATTTCTAATCAAATTTAAGCAATAAGTTGTCGAGTTTTTTGCCGAGTTTTCATCAAGTTTTTTATTTGGGCCTTGGCGAGTTTTTACTTTTGGCGAGTAGTTCAACTATGTATCAGACTGCTGCTCTTAGAGCTGGGTGGTTATTTTGGCATTTACTTCACATGTTTGGCAGCTAAGGTTTCAGGGCCCATTTCCAACCTTGGCCGCCCACTTTGGAGGAAGTTTGGGGACTATTTTGAGGCTGCCATAAGCTTCAAATTGTGCTCAGAAAATTATCAGCCTTGTGTAAGGGTATTTGCAGCCAATATCTTCAGAGATTTGTCATGCAAGACTCCCTTATATGACAAATGGAAGCATCAATCAATTGGGTATGTTTAGAACCCCAAAATTAAAGTCGTTGTTGGTTGTAGACACATTTTATGTAGTTTTATCGGTTTGAAACTTTGTATCAAACCTGATATAATTTGTCTTTAGAACTGATTTAAGGCAAATAAAGTTGGATTCGGCGGTCAAATGTGTTGTTTATGGTTTATGCATCGTAGTACTTGCATTTCTACATGTTATTTAATCATTTGTCATTGAAATCAAACATCAAACAACCAAAACAGAACCTAGAAATTAGAAATCAGGCCATGCATGCTAAGTGTTAGACAAAATGTCAAACATCTAAAATTGAGAATATTAGTCCAGATTTAGCAGGAGTTCTTACACCCTAGAAAGCAAATTTATGAAAAGCGACTAGTTAACCAAGATCTGATATTGTATCCTTTTTTATCTCAAAAATAAAAATGTAAAAAATAGACCCCTCTTAAAACTCTAAGAGCTTTCCAAAAATATAAAAAATTCTGAAAAATTAATTAATTTGTGACCAGATAGTTAGATTTATGAAAAATAATGAAATCAACATAACTCACTGAATATTAATAATCTAAAGTTAAATTTTTTAACGTAGCATCCTGAGATGATCCCCAACCTTAAATAAAATTCCTAGCAGTTTGAAAAATATGATGAAATCTTTAAATATCCTAGGGTTTTATCTTCAGCTTTTTATACAAAAGTTAGTCTTCACCTAAAACCCTTATTCCTCCTTAGATTGAGGTAGCTCCATTTAATTTGTTGATTCTATTCCTCAATTTGATTTGTTAATTCTATTCCTCTATTTATTCCTCTAAGGGTAGTTGAGCAGAACAAAGCAGATAAAGTCAAAGAAATCGAAATGGGTGAAACTCTTGATCAAAGGGCAAAAAATAAATTTGATGTGATGATGAACATGATGGCCCAATTGATTACAAAAATGGACCAACATATGAGCATACCCCTGTTGATGTGTTTTTTAAGACACCTCGAACACAATAAAATACCAAGTATTCTATCCTCTCTTGAACAAAGAAACCTCATATGCTAGAGAATATAATTACATGAAACAACTCCAAGGTTTACAATGTGAACAATCAACTTTAAATTCTAGATAGACTCAATGTATTTGATTGCTAATGTTGGTAATTGTTATCACGAAAGCTTGCACCCTTGCTGAGCTATCAACTCAGCAACTTTGTGAAACATGGAAACAACCCCGAAGTGTGGGACCTTGCGCAAGCGGGTTGAATCTCCGGAGAAGGACGACTTCCTTCTCAATCCAAGCACAGGTGTTGAACCAACTCAACACTTCAAAACTTACTCCTAAGCCTATCCTAACAACTTGCAGAGGTAAAGGGAAGAGAGAAATGCTTAAAATGAAAGGAGGTGATGCACCAAGATAAAAGATCTTTTCTCTCCCTACTCGAAATGACACAAAGAATCAACTGAAATACTGTTGATGTGTCTTTTGTACACGACCAAACACAGAATAAAATACCTAAAGATACCTTATCCTCTCTTGAACAAAGTTCCCGACTGCTGAAGATCTCACCGAAGGATCAGTCAGAGTAACTCCAAGGTTCTGTTATGTAGGATCTCTACGTGTGGATAAGCTCTCTGTGGTATGATGTGATTTTGCTAGAATCACAAGGGGACTTACACTTGATGACTGAACGTCCGATTTGCTTTGAATATTATTGGAACACAGGATTTCACTAGCCTAGATTTTGAAAAAAAGAAAAAAGGAAGAGGGCGAGGAAAGGATCTAATTCTGGCAGTAAGAATGGAAGAGCAATGAATGAACTTTGATGAAATTCTAACTAAGTCTTGTTTTGACATCCCAGGACCATCTCCACAAGCTTAGTGCGATCTTTGGAGGAAAGCTTTATGATGTTCAGATCATCACTACAGGCATAGACACCATCAGGCTGATGCATGTCAACAAAGAAGCGACAATTGAAGTTAAGCTCAAGCTGGATGATTCCAGTTGACTACACAAGGCAAGTCTGCAATCAACAAACTGCTAGTAGTATGGATATACAAATTTCACCATCAATCGAACACATTTCTTCCACTCATCTAATAACATGAAATCAAATCTGAGAAGTATAGAGACCATGCAAATTGTTGAATCAACCCATAGATTTCACCATTTCTTCAATGAAGTTTACAAGTCTTTTACAACAACATCTTGGCAACAATCTTTGCCTTCTCTTCCTATTCTACTCTAACTGCTATTCTATTTGCTATTAATCATTAGCTATTCTAACCTCTATGAACTAACTATTAACCTTCTAGCTATTAATGACTAACTATTAGCCTTTACAAATGAGGAGTCAGGGCTTATATAGTGCCCTCAATACAATTCAATGGCTCACATCAACTTAAGATCAATGGCCGAGATTTTACAATGAAAACCCTAATTAGGCTTTGTTACAACAACTCAATTCTGGCCAATGAAATAATTGCATTATTTGGACACATGTCTTCTCTGGAATATTTGACCAATGGATAACCAGGGTAGGTACATCGAAGTTTGTGCCATCTTTGATGAGTCAGGTACATTGAATCTGGACACGCTGAGGTGGACCAATCCAACTGGAGGAGTGATGACTGGGATGCCACCTTGTCTGACACTTGCAACTTGGTAGATATTCAATTTGATGATGCTGAGAAGCTAACTTTAATTAACTCTTCTGAAACTATCTGCCTCTTCAATGAACCCTTGCTTTAACCTCCTTTGTCTTCAATGTGCAGGATGGATGGTGTACCTTTCCTTGGAACGCTGGACTGAAAGATGTCGTCCTTGATGATGCTAGACTGGAGAAGGTCGTCCTTGTTGATGCTGGACTGGAGAAGGTTGTCCTTGTTGATGATGGACTGGAGAAGGTCGTCCTTGTCTTGGCTTGATCTTCTTTCATCTGCAAAAACAAATCAAAAGATGATTAAGGACATAATAAATTCATTTCAACATAGTATTTTACACCTTAAGTCATCAACAAAAGATATTAAATGGAGCTTGCTCAAGATTTCCCAGGGACAGGCCCTATAAGAATTTCGCCTTGGACCCTCTGGAAGGGTCAAGAGCGAAATTAGCATTCCTAGCCAACTTAGACCTCTTTTCAACGTTACCTCACAACCAGCTCCTCGCCTAGCCCAAACAAGGTGAAAAATAGTAGTTTCAAAAGATTTCGCCCTGGACCCTCTGGAAGGGTCAGGAGCGAATTTTGCATTTTTGGACAAATTCCATCATGTCTCTACTCCAAAATGTCTTCCAAGGCAAGCATACGCTATCCTTCTCCTCACCAGGCTAGGAATCTACAACCTGACCTTCCTCATGGGCAAACTAGGTGATTTTGGGAATTTCGCCCTAGACCCTCTGGAAGGGTCAGGAGCGAAATTCCTTCTTTAGGCTTCATTTTACACTTCCTTCACTTCAATTCATCTGGACTCCCCCACATTGAATCCACTTCCCAACTTGGCAACATTGGTTTGATCTTCACAAGGCCAAAAGGTCAAATTTGCTCAAAACCTAGCCAGGAACAAGACCCATCCAGAATTTCGCTCTGGAACCTTTGGAAGGGTCAGGAGCGAAATTCCAATTTTAGCTTAAAATATGCATCTTTGATGGTCAAGAGTCTATCCAAGGCAATCCAAATGGTATCTCTCACCCTTGTTTAGGCCTGACTTCACTCAAATCTTGAGGAAAAAGGTGGTTTTAGGGGTTTTCGCTCTGGACCCTTTGGAAGAGTCAGGAGCGAATTTTTTGTTTGTAGCTCACTTCTCCATCATTTCAACTTCAAATCACTTCACAAGGCAAGGAAACAATTCTCTTCTCTCATCCAACTCTAGTTTGACTTAATTTTGCAAGGAGAAAAAGGTGATTGAAGAATTTTCGCCCTGGACCCTTTGGAAGGGTCAGGAGCGAATTTCTTCCTTTAGCCCAAAACTATCATTTTTGGAGACAACAATCAACTCAAGGGCATCTTTCACCTTGACCTAGGCATGGTTTAGCATAAATTTGAAAGGAATATGTAGATTTTAGGATTTTCGCTTTGGACCCTTTGGAAGGGTCAGGAGCGAAAATCTTGTTTTAGGGTTATTTCCTCATCCTTTCAACTTCAAATCACCTCCAAGACTTAGAACACCTTGCCTCACTCCTCTCTAGGCCATAAAAATCAAAATTTTACCTTGCCTTGCAAAGAAAATAGGTGGAATTGAGATTTTTGCTCTGGACCCTTTGGAAGGGTCAGGAGCAAAAATCTTGACTTGAGCTTACTCCTTCATCATTTGTCCTCAATCAACTTCAACAGGGCAAGAACACCTCTCCTCGCACCCATCCAAGCCATGAAAACCTAACGTTTGACTAGACTTGCAAGGAAAATAGGTGGTTTTAAGATTTTCGTTCTGGACCCTTTGGAAGGGTCAGGAGCGAAAATCACTTTTTGGCTCAATTCCTTCAAGTTTGATAATCATTGCTAAGTCAAAGTCATTCCTGAGGACCTCTCCCATCAAAACTCAACCTAGTCAACACTTGGCTTGGCACAAAATTGGGAAAAAAGGTGAGTTAGAGAAAATTCGCTCTGGACCCTTTGGAAGGGTCAGGAGCGAATTTCTTAATTTAGGCTTATTCCTCCATCATTTCAAGTTACATTCACCTCAAAAGGCTAGAAAACACTTCTCCTCTCACATCCAACCCAAGTTTGACTTGATTTTGCAAGGGAAAATAGGTGTTTGAAGAATTTTCGCCCTGGACCCTTTGGAAGGGTCAAGAGCGATTTTCATCATTTGGCTCAATTCCTTCAAACTTGATAATTATTGACCATTCAAGGACATGCCTAAAGACACCTCTAATCTTGACCCACACTAGACTTGGCATAAATTTGAGGGAAAAGGTAGGTTTTGAGAAAATTCGCTCTGGACCCTTTGGAAGGGTCAGGAGCGAAAATCTCATTCTTGACCAAAAATCATCATTCTTTCAACTTGAAACTTCATTGCAAGGTAAAATCTCATCTCTCTTCGCCCTAGGAACAAGGTTTTAAGCCTAAGAAAGGTCAAATAGTAGGCTTGTAAGGAATTTCGCCCTGTACCCTACCTTTGGAAGGGTCAAGAGCAAAAATTCCTTTCTTGGCTAAAACCCTCATTCCTCAATGCTATCAAACACTCTCAAAGGCAAGATCATGTCCATTTTCCCTTTCAACATGCTTTGGACATCACAATTTGGTCAAATAGGGAAGGAAATGAGGTCTAGGAGGATTTTCGCTCTGGACCCTTTGGAAGGGTCAGGAGCGAAAATCTCATTCTTGGCTTGATTCTCCATTTCTTCAACTCCAATCCACTCTAGAAGACAACTAGACATCATTCTTCACCCAAGGGATAAGGTCTTAAGCCAAAACAAGGTCAAAAGAATAGGCTTGCAAGGAATTTCGCTCTGGATCCTTTGGAAGGGTCAGGAGCGAAATTCACCTTCTTGGCTGGAATCCTTCATTTTTTTCAAAGCTCTCACACATTTCCAAAGTCCAAACACGGAAGGGTCACGAGCGAAAATCTCATTCTTGGCTTGATTCTCCATTTCTTCAACTCCAATCCACTCTAGAAGACAACTAGACATCATTCTTCACCCAAGGGATAAGGTCTTAAGCCAAAACAAGGTCAAAAGAATAGGCTTGCAAGGAATTTCGCTCTGGACCCTTTGGAAGGGTCAGGAGCGAAATTCACCTTCTTGGCTGGAATCCTTCATTTTTTTCAAAGCTCTCACACATTTCCAAAGTCCAAACACGGAAGGGTCACGAGCGAAAATCTCATTCTTGGCTTGATTCTCCATTTCTTCAACTCCAATCCACTCTAGAAGACAACTAGACATCATTCTTCACCCAAGGGATAAGGTCTTAAGCCAAAACAAGGTCAAAAGAATAGGCTTGCAAGGAATTTCGCTCTGGACCCTTTGGAAGGGTCAGGAGCGAAATCCACCTTCTTGGCTGGAATCCTTCATTTTTTTCAAAGCTCTCACACATTTCCAAAGTCCAAACACGGAAGGGTCACGAGCGAAAATCTCATTCTTGGCTTGATTCTCCATTTCTTCAACTCCAATCCACTCTAGAAGACAACTAGACATCATTCTTCACCCAAGGAATAAGGTCTTAAGCCAAAACAAGGTCAAAAGAATAGGCTTGCAAGGAATTTCGCTCTGGACCCTTTGGAAGGGTCAGGAGCGAAATTCACCTTCTTGGCTGGAATCCTTCATTTTTTTCAAAGCTCTCACACATTTCCAAAGTCCAAACACGTCCATCCTTCCTTTCAAGATGCTCTGCAAATCAAAATTTGGTCAAACTAGGGAAGAAATGAGCTTTAAGAAGATTTTCGCTCTGGACCCTTTGGAAGGGTCAGGAGCGAAATTCTCTTTTAGGCTAAAATCTTGCTCTTCAAAATCATCCAACTCCATCTCAAGGCAAGAACATACCAGTTCATTCCCCAACATGCCCTAGAAACCAACACTTAGTCAAAATTTGAAAGGAAATGAGAGCTACAAAGATTTTTGCTCTAGACCCTTTGGAAGGGTCAGGAGCGAAAATCATGTTTTGGGTTGGATCCTTGACTTTTCCTATTTGCATCCTCTTTGGCAAGCAAACATAGATCCTTCCTCATGTATCTCCACCTTGGTCTTGACTCTTGCTAAAGGAAAAATGAGTGTTTTCAAGAATTTCACTCTGGACCCTCTGGAAGGGTCAGGAGCGAAATTCATCTTTTGGGCTAAAATCCTTCATCTTTCAATCTTGACAAGGCTAGAACATTCAAAAATACCTTCAAACATGCCTTAGGAACTAGAAATTTGGCCTTGATAAGTGAGAATTTGAGGTCTTCAAGGATTTTCTCTCTGGACCCTTTGGAAGGGTCAGGAGCGAAATCCCTATTCTTGGCCAAGATCCTGACTTCATTTTCACATTTCTTCATTCAAACAAGCGTTTTTACCTTCATTCAAGCCTGGGAATACGTTAGTTCTAGGTTTTGGTCAAAGTAGAATGTCTTATGGAGAATTTCGATCTGGACCCTTTGGAAGGGTCAGGAGCGAAATTTGACATTTTGGACTCTTTGGCAGGGTCATTTTATGGAATATAACATTTAAGTATAAGTGACATTTCCTTATATCTTTCTTCTTTCTTATACTTAAAGTTATATTCCATATATACTTCCAAGATGTTTGAGAGTGGTTTCGGACCTCCAGGAGTTATATTGCAAAATCTAGTTTTTGGAGGATTCTTCAGTTTTCCAGACTTAGTCAAATTTCAGGATCAAGACATTCCAGACTTAGCCAAATTTTAGGGCATTTGAAGATCAAGATGACATTCCAGACTTCATCACTCACCAACTTGACCTAGCTCGGACCTTCAAGAATGATACCCACTCACAAAGCAAGACACAATTAGCAACAAGAGCAAAACCAGGCCCTAAGGAAGACTCTCAAAGAAATCCTAACCTGGAGCACCTGCTGACTCCCCTGGCTCAAGCAAAGCCTACCATCCTATTGATCCCCTGGCGACACTCAAAATGCAAAGGCTAACAGACAAACCCTAAACACCTAGAAAGAAAACCCCAGAAAGCAAAAAAAGTAGGGGTCCCCATTTGCAATGGGGCGATGTGTGAATACGTCACAACAAATACCCAGGAGATGCACAAACTTCAATTGTATGAATGACCCCAATGCATGTATAGAGGTTAGAATTCGTTGAATGTCAAATGGGGAGAAGGTTTCCCACAAGTCACAATCAGAAAATAAATTAACACAGCATAAATGAGGGAAGAGCCACAAAACATACACCTATGATGAAGGTAAAAAAACATACACAACATACATAAGTTGAAGAAAGGCAAGAATAACAATTTCAATTCATTCGAAGGCCAATGGCCAAACGTACAATTGCAAAATGCAGAAAAACACGAGAAGTGAAAGAGCATGGAATAGCTCAAGCCAGCAGGGAGAAAACCCTTTACAATGAGGCTTAACAACCTTTATATAGAAAAATGGTTACAAGAGTGATCATGACCCCTGTGTGTGTAGGGAAATGTCACTCTGGGAGTGCAGGGAAGTGCATGCACTTGAATTTTGTACATGCAAGCAACCTAGCCATACCCTGAAAATGCAACCCTGAGAAGGGTGGATTGACTGACCTTCCAAAGTCAGAGCATGCAGACATGACATAAGTCACCACAACAAGCATGGCCCTGTACCTCCCTTGATGGAAATCCTACCAAAAACATTAAATGCACCCCTGTGGCTCCACAAAAGAAGGTGCACAAATCACAAAAATTGTTGGAGCATTTAAAGCTTTGAGTGTTGATCACGCCACTCAGAAGTGTTGCCAACCAGAAAGAAGTCCGAGGACTCCGAAAACTCGAGTTCCCGAAGTGGGGAAGACAAGGATGGAACTTCAGAACCTCGGGGTTCCGGATTTCCGGGGAAGGGGAAGGAGAACTTCGGAACCTCGGGGTTCCGAAGTTCCGGGAAAGGGAAGAAGAGACTAAGCAAAAGGAAAAGGGGAGACCTAGCAAAGGAACTTTAGAACCTCAGGGTTCCGGAGTTCCGAGGAATTGAAAAAGGGCTAAGGAAGGAACTTCGGAACCTCGGGGTTCCGAAGTTTCGGAGAAGAGGGAAAGGCAGCAAGGAAGGTACATCGGAACCTCGGGGTTCCGGAGTTCTGGAGAATAGAGAAAAGGCAAGGAAGGAAGGAACTTTGGAACCTCGGGGTTCCGGAGTTATCGAAAATTGGAAAAAGGGGCTAAGGAAAGGGAAGGAACTTCGGGGTTCTAGACAATGGAGAAAAGGCAAGGAGGGAAGGAACCCGGCTCCGAAGTTCTAGGAAAAGAAAGGGGCCAAGAGAAAGGAACTTCGGAACCTCAGGGTTCCAGAGTTCCGAAGAAGGCAAGGAAAGGGAACTTCGGAACCTCGAGGTTCGAGAGTTTCGGAGAATTGAAGAGGAGGGGGAAGGAAAGGGAGGAACTTCGGAACCTCGGGGTTCCAGAGAAGGAGAAAGAAGAGGCAACAAAGGGAAGGAACTTCAGAACCTCGAGGTCTCGGAGTTCCGGGGAAGGGAAGAAGATGAGGAGGGAACCTCGGAACCTCGAGGTTCCAGAGTTCCGAAGAAGGAAAGAAGAGAAGGCAAAGAGAAGGAACTTCGAAACCTCAGGGTTTTGGAGTTTCGGGGAACAGAAGAGAAGGAGGAAAGGAAGGGAACTTCGGAACCTCGGGGTTCTGAAGTTCCGGGGGAAGAGAGAAGGAGGCTTAGCAACCTAGGAGCTTTAAGGTTCCGAAGTTCCGGATTTGAGGACTAAGAAACTTCCTCTAGACAAGACAACACTTCACACTTCATAATTTCATTGCTTTTCTCCTTGATCAACTAGGGCAGCGCTGGTCCATGGATCGTAACTTTGATCGGTTCTCACTATTGGACCAAGGGTGTCATAAAATGACAACAGTAATCACAAAGGGACTTACGCTTATGAACATAATTGGAATGTGGAACTAACTGAGATAGAAAATAAAAGACAAAAGGGAAAGGGTTTAGAGAGTCTATGCTAATCCTAAGAACAATTATGATAAAGGATGATGCTTTGATAGACAAACTCCTTCAAACCAAGATTTGCTTCATCATAATAACAACTACACAACACTGGTGTGACCTCCAAAGGTAATGAAAGATTTTCATATGATGAACCACTCATTCAAATACCCAAGGTTGGATTCACAATCGAACTATTGCAACGATGAGGCTCGGGCTAACTTTACATTATAGCTTACAATCAGCAAAACACAAAAAGTATGAACCAAGGAATTCATTACATTTCTCCATTAAGATCAATGAACTTCAACTAAATTTGAGATGTAACAAGAAAGCATGCAAATTGTAGAAATAACACATAGAGATCCACCATGCTTCAATTTAAACCATGTACATTAATTCCAACAAGTCTTGACAGCAACTTCGAGTTTCCTCCTCCTAATCTACTTCTACTACTGAACTATTCACTGTTAACTATTGATCTGCTATTAACCTTTACAAATGAGAGATTGAGCCTTACATAGACATCCTGATTGTTGATGGTGTTTAGGCTCTATCCAAGATGCTTGTGAAGTTTGGATAACTATGTAGCTATTCACAACGGATCTTAGTAGTCACATTGTTCTTGTGACATAGAATGAATACACTTGCACACACATGGATAATGGAAGACTAGATGCCTTTTCCGGTTTGGGATTCTTCTTCCATTTTGAGTATGTTTTCTAGTCTCTTGATAAGTTAAGTTGAATTTTCCGAAAGTTCAAAGTGTGGATTGAGTCTTTATCTTTCAAATGTTCAAGAACATTTATTCAAGGTGGTGCTAGATTTGTGACCAAATCACACATTGCCCCATTGCAAATGGGGACCCCCACTTTTTTCTGCTTCTAGGTTAGTTTGTCGGGTCTTTTGGCTATTTGTCTTTCATTTGAGGAAGTGTAGTTTGTCAAGAGCTGCTCAAGTCTAGGCTCTCTCAATTGGATGAAGTCAAGCACAACACTTCCTTTGCCCTCCAAGCTGCCGACCTGCCTCTCCCAGCATTGCCAGTAGGTGCCCAAACCCAATCGCTTCCCATCCATCTCCCCTTTTCATTCCACCTTACCTTCTCCCATTCTCCATCCATCCTATATTTCATACTTGCCTCTCCTTCATCTTCTACCGCTTCCCTCATATCACCTCTTCCACTTCCCTTTTCTACCCTTCTCTACCTTCACCTATCATTTCAATCTCACCTATCTCCACCATCTCTTCACCTCCCACTTCCCTCAATCTCCTACCCACTTACCTATTCCCTTTTCACCCTATCTTCATCTCACCCCACTTCATAATACCTCTCATAACTATCACCCCCATCCTAATTCCTACCTCTATTCTATCCTACCTTACACCTCTCACCTACCACTTACCCCCCTTCATTGCCTTCTATCCTACCCATCCACTACCTATATTTCCTTACCACCTCCCAACTTCCACTCCTATACCCTAACTCATACCTCGTAGCTCCTAACCTACCCCTCTTACCACCTACTTTACCCCCCTGCTTTCCCTTTAATTCCTTCCCCCTCCTTACACCCTTTCCTAACCCCTTATGCCTCCCACTGTAGCACTTATCCTACCCCACTTTTCCTTATCACCTTTGGTTCTCTCTCTCCACCCACGTGGCATTGCTGGCCCCACCAAAACTCTAACATGAAAAGTTAAAAAGGCTTTTTTTTGTGGTATGCTGGCCCCCACAAAGCATAAGGAGGAAATTGAAAATGTTTTTAAGGTAGCATGTATGGTATTGTTTGGACCCCACCAACTTTAGAGATGACAGAAAAATGTTTTAAGGCATTGATAATTCCATTTCAGCATGAAGTTAGAGTCATTTTAAATCAAAAAATTCAAACAAGGCATGGGAAAAGTTGAGGCGCTCTAGCTCAGAACCTTGTTGTTTGGATGAAAACCTCGTCCTTTAAACGGAACCCTCTATCCTTAAAACGGAAGCCTTGTCCTTTGAACATACCCTTCGTCCTTTGAACATGACCCTCGTCCTTCGAACAAGAACTCTGTCCTTTGACCAAGAGGCCTGTCCTTTGACTTTGATGATCTATCATTAGTTGATTCTCATGATCAAGTCTAGTTCGAATAAGGTGAAAGAGAGAAAGCAACGCCATGATCTACACACGATGCAAGATCTTCCTTCATTCACCGTGAATGCACCGTGAGCAAGCAGGGCACCGTGAAGTAGGCAGACAAGCACCATGAGCAATGGCAGACAACCGGATAGGGAAGGGCGCCCATGGAGTCTCTTCAAACTGGATAGAGATTCTCTTATCGAAATAGACAAAGATAAAGGGCCCACAAACAACAATCAAAGTCACAAAAGCCCAAGTTCCTCATTGCCTTTTCTTCATCTCTTTTTATATCTTTAATAGCTTCTTTTGTCTTCCTTTGCAAACAAGAATGAATCAAACAAAGCTCTTGAAAACTGACAAAACCACAACCAATGAACAAATGGGAATCAAACAAAAGGGTTTGAGTGAAAACTTAGATATGACATGTCAGGGTTTCAGTGGTGCAGGGGCTCAAAATGCTTTTAAAAACCCTATCTCAGTTGGAAACATGGACTTAGAAACCCAAGGTGAGGTGAAATGGATGCCAAATACCTTCAAACCATCACAAGGTTTTCCAAAACCATTTCTAGGCTCAGATTGGGGAGAGTTTGTCAGACTAGGGAAATCTATTTAACCAGATTGCCATCAGTTTAGCAGGGATATTATAAGTGATAATCTGATTTTTGTAAATGAAAAGCAATATTTGGAGATTCTAAGACATAGGCAAATACGTAAGAGGAGGCAGTTGCGAAAAAAAGGCTTATTATGATTCTACCAAAGTCAGCTAAAAGCAGCTCCACAGTAGTTGTTAAGATGTATGACCTAGCAGCCGATCAAATATATTAGGAGTGGAACAATAACAAAAAAAGGAAGTTGCTCTCTTTCAAGAATGAAGACGTTATTGCACAATCTAAAACTGAAACTTGTGCATTAGACAAGGAGACAAGGGAGGAAGGTCATTATGGCAGTCAAGGCAATAAAGATTTATACAGTCCCATGACCTCCCATTTGTTGTGGTCATCAGAACTTTACATTAGTGAGCTCATGAACATGAAGAAAAGGATTGAAATGTTAGAATCAAAGGGGCAGCAAGAAGAAAAGAGATTAAGGGAAATTACAGAGGCTAGTTGGAATCTGGAATAGGAGAACAAGATGTTAAAAGAGCAGGTAATAAGTCTGCAATACAACATAGAAAGTGGACAGCAAGAGTTAAACAGTGTTAAGCAAGAGATGGAACAAACAAGAGAAGTAGAGAAAGATAACTCAGAATCAGTAAAAATAGACATCATGACACAATTAGAGGAGTTTCAATCAATAGTAGAAGACATGGCAGCAAGAGAGAACAAGTTAAAAGAACAAATAAAAGAAGCCAAATCTTGGATGGAAGTGGTAAAGGAATCGGCAATGAGTCAAAAGGAGATCATAGAAAAACAAATCAAGAGGCAAATAAAAGATGAAAAAGACAAACAAGACAAGGAGGTAAATACCATTATCAAGGGTTTGAAGGACTTTGGAGAGAGGGAAAGAATGGACATCTTGGCAAAGGATTTTTTCAAAGACAAGCTGAAGTGGGTAGGTCGTATTCAAACAGCAAATAGGATCAGAAAGAAAATAGAAGGAAAGGATAGGCACATGAGAGTTACTTTTAGAAGTGTGGAGGACAAATCTATGATCCTAAAAAATAGGGGGATGCTTAGAGGCTATGTCACAGAATACGGCGATTTTCATGGGTGAGGTTCGAATTTAATCGAATTTCAAACTTTTATAAAAAAATCATTCAAATTCGTCCATAAATTCAGCAACTGTTGGGTCGCGGGTGTCTGCAGAAACGTTCGTGTAAAATTCGTATGGCAGAAACGTTAGCATTTTTTAGGGTATATCTGTCGAGGTTTTGATAGATTTCTCAGAGGTTTGAAGGTCGCCGAATACTCCCCGCTCAGCCATGTCTGTCCGTTTTGAGGGTTTTTTGCTCTTTTTGCTTGTCGCGTGACTAATGATATCTGTTTGTCCCCGCCATTGAAGCTATTTTTTCGTGCTTTGTAGGTGTGAGCCCCTGCCCTATCGCCGTTGTTTCCCACGTGGTGCCACCATCGAAGCTCTTTGTCCGTTGCAAATTCAACTAGTAATGCCTTCAACGCAAGAAGGCATATTAAATTTAGTTTTGTGATTTTGGTTCTTAAGATTTCATATTAAATGTATGTCATTTTAATTTACTTATTAATATTAAATAGATTAAAGTTTCATATTAAATTTATGTCATTTTAATTTTCTTATTATTATTAAATAGATTTAGATTTATTGATTATATTAGCATTTTTATTTTAAATAAAAATATTATATATTTAAGTTAAGATTTCACATTAAATGCATGTTATTTTAATTTACTTATTAATATTAAATAGATTAAAGATTTCATATTATATATATGTTATTTTAATTTACTCATTATTATTAAATAGATTTAGATTTATTTATTGTTTTATCATTTTTATTTATATTGAATAAAAATATTATATATTTAAAAATAATATTAGTTTATATAAGGCGAATTTATGTCGAATTACTCGAACTCGAATTCAAATGTGGTGACATAGGTCGCAGGGGTCTACAATTGTTGGGTCACAGGTGATGTCTCCTTAAACTTTACCAACCCAGTTTTAGCATATTTCTAGATAATATATAATTTTCGAAAGTTTAAGTATGTGCACATTATATATATCCATTTATATAAAGCGAATTTTATCCGAATTTCATGGTTGGCGAATTCGAACCTTGTGACTTAGCTTAGAGGTACTTATAATTACCTTGATGATGATTTGACTCTTGATCAACAAGAAGAACGAAGGAAAGAATGGGAGAAAGTGAAATCAGCAAGAGATGCAGGGAAATGGGCATGGCTGAAAAACGGGAAAACTCAGACAACCGAGCGATGGACACAAGAAATAGGGATTCAGGGCCCCATGAGAGTATATAAATGTGGTATGTTGGAATTGCAGAGGTTATTCATGGAGAAGAGGACAGGGATTAGGGCCCATAGTGGAAGGGAAAGACATTATTTTTCTTATGGAAACACATGAGCACGATGGGTGCAAGATTCCAGACTTCGATGGATACATCAAAATTGGAATGAAGAGGCTGAGATAGGTAAGGGATATGGAGGGATCACAATTTTAATAAAAGAAATATGGAGTGGTGTGGTGAAGTTAGAGAAAGAGGATCCAAACAAACAATTTATATGGCTGAAAATAACAGATAATGAGGATACGATTTGGATGGCGGTTTGCTATTTTGCTCCAAAAAGTTAAAAATTCTACAAGAAGAGGCATTTGGATAATGAAGACCCTTATGCTGCACTAAAGAAAGACATCTCAGTTTTCAACACTACAGGTAATATCATTCTAATTGGTGACTTTAATGCTAGAAAAACGAATAATCAATCTATCCAGTTGAGCAACAATGTTGAGGAGGATATCAACTCCTTATGATTAGGGGCAAATGACGATCATCTTTGGAAAAGGACTTCGCAAGATGGGAATAGGAGTGTATCACATTTTGGTGCTAAGCTATTAGGCCTTTGCAGCTTACACGGATTGGTCATATGTAATGGCATGGAAAATTGGCCAAGATCCAAGAGTATCACTTGCAAAACATACAATGGGCAAAGTGTGGTTGACTACGTAATATGATCTCAGAGATATATTTCCAAGTTATTAGAGTTCACTATTGAAGGCTATCCCATAGAGCTGAACTCTGATCATATGCCCCTTTGTAGTAAGATTGGCATAAACACTAGAGGGCCATAAGAAGGGCAGAACCAACACTCTATCAGGAAGGTTAGAACACAAGGAAAAATCCTTATAAATCAAGAAAACCAGGACACTTTCAATGCAGCTCTTGAAAAATACTTGCAGTTGGAAAAAAATAGCATAGAGAACAAGGGAAAAAGGAGGATAAAAGAGTATGTTAGCAGTAATAGGTTGATCTCTTTAATACACAAAGATCTGATGGTGTGTAAGCGTTCTAAACCTGTGAAGAGGGTGTCAAATACATTCCCAGCTAATCCTTGGTATGACGAAGAGTGCAAAGCTGCGAAAAAATCTCTTAAAGGGAAAGAATCAAACAAGGAACACAAGTTAATATACAAACAATTGATAAAATCAAAAAAAGAAAGTTATGTGATCACAAGAAGGAAGGAACTAATTGCTTGGGGGAAACACAATCCCAAAGGATTTTGGAGGGAATTACAAGAAAAGATAAAACAAATAGAAAATATTATCACAGATGCCCAATGGATGGAGTATGCAAAGCTCCTCTATGAATGAACAAATGAGAAAATGAATCCACCCACAATTGACACTTCAACTAAACTTTTTTCAGTAATAGACATCAAACAAGGTATAAAGAATCTGGCAAGTGGTAAAGCACAGGATATTGATGGTCTACAAGCAGAATTTTTAAAATGGGGAGTTGAGCTCCTAGCTCCACATATCAAGCAGATTTTTAATGGAGTTATCCGAAACAACTTTCCAGTTGAATGGACTAGTGTTGTTATTCCTCTCCACAAAAGTGGAGATGCCAACAATCCTTCTAATTACCGTAGTATTATGGTCAACCCTCTCTTTGGAAAGCTTTTTGGGAGTATGATAGAACGTAGGATCAGTAAATGGGCAGAAAAAAAGGGAAAAGGGGCTAGAGGATAGGCTGGTTTCCGATCAAAACACTCCACCATTGATCATTGCATTATGCTAAGACATTCCATTGAAAAAGTGTGGGACAGTCAAGGTGAAAAAGCCTTTTGTTGCTTCGTGGATTTCAAGAAAGCCTTTGACACTGTGCCTAGGGACAAGCTTTGGTGTAGAATGGAAGAACTTGGGGTTCCAAAGGAACTTAGGGCTGCTGTTCACAAACTATATGAGCAGGTTAGAGCTAAAATCAGAACTAAAGATGGAATGTCTGAATGTTTCGGCAGCAACATCAAGGTCAAACAAGGGTGTCCTTTATCTCCCACTTTGTTTGGATTATATATTGATAAACTTGAAGAGTGGTTAAACAATACAAATGGGGAAGGTATCCAATTGGCAGGTTACGTGGTGAAATTACTTTTATATGCTGATGATCTTATTCTTATTGCAAAATCTGCACAAGGTTTGAGAGAGCAGTTGAAGGCTCTTGAGTTATTTTGTCAGGAAGTTGGGATGCAAATGAATACCACCAAAACCAAGGTCATGATCTTTTCTTTGAAGAAGAGGCAGTAGCAGGTTGACTTTATATTCGAAGGCAGCCCCTTGGAGGTAGTGGTTGAATATAAGTACTTAGGAATTGACTTCCACAATAAGCTCAGCTGGGAAACATGTATATCAAAAAGGATACAAGGGGGTTGGAGAGCTTTATACCTTCTTCAAAACAGATGTAGGAAAGTGGAGTTGTGGGATTGGAAGACTAAGAAAACACTTTTCGGTTTGCTAGTGGTTCTGGTTATCCTTTATGGGTGTGAAGTTTGGGGGAATAGCATGTCAAACCTCAAATGGAGACAAATAGAGAGAATATAAAAGCATCTAATCACTAGCAGCCTCAAAATCAAATCAACAATACCATATGAGATCCTTTTGGCTGAAGCTGGTATGTACCCAATTGAGGCTTCAGCGGTCATTCGGTTGTTATGCTACTTAAAAAAAGGTGGAATGTATGGATAAGCACCATTGGCCCATCTTGATTGTTGATGAAAACTTAAGTCGTAGGAAAAAGACTTGGAAGGAACAAAATAACAAGTGGATGAACAAGTGGGGCATAAATTTGCACGACTACCCCAACAGCAAAGAGGAGATAAAAAAGTGGGTCTTAGAGAAATTTAGGAATGCCATGTGGATAAACCAGCTAAGCAGGAAAAAAACGTACTATATTAAAGCATTCAACCCTACTTGGGCGCATGAGGAAAAAGAATATTTGAGATCTGTGATCAACTGTAAGGCCAAAATTCTAATTGCACAATTAAGGACTAGATCTCACCATTTGAGATGTGAAACTAGTAGATGGAAGGTGCATAAAGAAGAGTGGGAGGAAAGAGCATGTCTGTTTTGCAGCAAGAGGACAGTAGAAACAGAATGGCATTTCATTATGGAGTGTATAGCGTATGAAGACATTCGCAGCCAGTTTGGGAATGAATTAAAAGTAGATAGTCTGAACGAGCTTTTTGAAGAGTCAAGACTTCACAAAACAACAAACCTCTTAATCAAGATTCACAAGAGAAGATCCAGCATGGAAAAGAATCTCAAACTGGGGTAAGTTGAACCTGTGGGTCCCTTAGGCCATTGGGTCTCGTGGACATCATTAAAACTCATTCATTCATTCAATAGGTGCAATGAACAAAGAGACAATGGCGACCTTGATGAAACAAAATGCAAGTATTCAATGAAGCTATCTCCACGTTTGACATTCATACGATCCATGCAATGAAGGTTTTTAGTTTAAGGACAGATTTGAGTAATACACGAAAGGCATTTATTAAGAGTTGTCATACAAATGCAAGCATTTAAACTCGATGCCTCTTATGTTGTAAAATTTGATGTGGATCATTAAATTCAATATGACCAAGCAATCGCATTTGGTGAACTACATTGCAACGCTTGAAATCTTTATATGCAACGATTGTAATCATTTAATGGATGGTGATGTCATGTCCCCTCCTTGATCGGTATATATATATCCTAAATGAGGCAAGTATTACTATTGATTAATATAATGATTAACAAATGATTATTTTAAAATTATTTAATTAATAAATATATTAATATTTATACTGGAAAAGTGATAAAGTCAATTATTTAATATATGCTAATATATATAAACAATACTAATATATTAAATGAAATAAATATATAAAATAAACTATTAAAAAAATATTAATATATTTAAATATATTACAAGATGGAAATATGAATTATTAAATAATAAGGAAATCAAATAATGTAATACTTAATATTAACGCACGTTAAATGGAGCAAAGAGTGGACAAAGTCAACTACGTAAAAGTATGTTTACGTGGAGGCAACCCCCCCCCACGTGGAGAGCTAACTCCACGGGGTCCCTTCCGCAGGAAGGGGTGTGACAGTGGTCACAGCCCAATTATTTAATATATGCTAATATATATATAAACAATACTAATATATTAAATGAAATTAATATATATAATAAACTATTAAAAAAATATTAATATATTTAAATAAATTACAAGATGGAAATATGAATTATTAAATAATAAGGAAATCAAATAATGTAATACTTAATATTAACGCACGTTAAATGGAGCAAAGAGTGGACAAAGTAAACTACGTAAAAGTATGTTTACGTGGAGGCAACCCCCCCCCACGTGGAGAGCTAACTCCACGGTGGCCCCTCCCCACAGGAAGTGGTGGGACGGGGGTCGCAGCCTAGGCTGCGACCACCGTCACACCTCTTCCTGCGGAAGGGACCCCGTGGGGGGATGCAACCCTTCCCCTCCACAGGATATTAAGAGAGGATCACCGCAGAGCAAGGGAAAGGGGAGGCACACAGGGAGGAAATAGGGAAGTCTAGAAACGGCCACTGCGGAAGCAAGGAAGGCTCGAGGCAAACAAGGACTCCCATCTACAAACGACAACTGCAGATTGCAAACGCCTACATCAACTTCGATCTTCAGACAGGTAAGAAGGGTAAGGGTCATAAGATATATATGTGTGTGGACGTGTATACCACACACACACATATATACTAGTGCATAATTATGATTATATGTATCACTAATGTTTATTTATATGAACATATTAATAAAGATAGGTACCCAGGTAGAATACATATGTATATCTAGAATCATTACAAAGGCTAATAAATATAATAAATATTTTATTATATATATTAGCGAATATAAATAATGAACATTTTATTACATATGTTAAATGAATATTTTAATACATATGTTAATGAATATGTATGAACATAAGTAATAAATACATATCAATGAATAGTAGGAATATATGTTAAGAAATAAATGTGAATATTAGTTTATGAACATTTTTATAAATATATGTTAGGGAATACATGTTAAATCAGGAATATGTAAATGTGGACTATGGAATGGAAAATAGTAATACAATGCAAAAATGTGTTATAAATGTGATTACATGTTGGAGGCTATAGGGAGGAAACTGCCTTAGTCTAAGGGAGGGATTATGATAATCCCTAGGGCAGTATATATACTGAATATCTATATGCATATATATGGCTTGGTTGACTAAGTTCATCCAAGAAGAGACGGATCTGGCTGGTCCCCTCTGAGGACTTGGATGATGAGATGCATCATCCAAGGCAAGGAATTGACATAGGGTCTTCCTTGGATGGCTTGGGTGTAAGAAATTACACCCAAGACAGGAATCGAATTAACCTTCGATTTCTTGGATGGCTTGGGTGTAAGAATTACACCCAAGACAGGAATCGAATTAACCTTAGATTTCCTGGATGGCTTGGGTGTAAGAAATTACATCCAAGACGGGAATCGAATTAACCTTCGATTTCCTGATATGGCTTGGAACCAAAATGGGTTCCAAGAAGGCGAGCCCCACAACCGCCTAAGGACATGTCCCAGTGCTGCACTCATATCCTTTTTAAGAATTGAAATTAGTGTTAATAGAGTAATTGAACTTTAATTGCAAATTAGATTAGTTATGTATATATTTTTGTTGTATTCTAACAATTTGTTTGCAGGATAATGATATCTAACTAGTAGGGACATTACAGGTGCCTTGAATGTACCTCAACGCATTTGATTAGGGTGGCGATTCACATGGGTGTCACCTTTTGTAAAACAATGTTCCCATTCAGCTATGCTACATTGAATAATCATGAGCATATCGCCTTCATTGTCTTAAATATAAATCATTAAATGAAAAATCCCCAATGGCTGTGATGAGTTATCGATCCACCTAAACAACTATAAGCTTGAAATCGATCATTCCATTTGATCATATTCAAAACGATATTGCCTTGTCTATGCGATTCAACCTTAGTCAAGTTATCAATATCAGCAAACTGCTATGGCTGTGATTTTCATTTTGAATTAATGCGATCATTATATTATCACTTTCAAACAGCGATAGTTGACAACACACGAGGTGATTTCCAGTGGCGAATCTGTGAATGCAAACGAGTTACCCACACACACAGTGACTGTGTTTGGATAGCGATTTCAATCTGAGACACAAAGGGCGATTTTTATTGATCAACGGTCAGACTGCAATTACATATGGTCCCAGCGAATCCACCTTTCGTATTTGATTTCGATCCAGGCTGCAGCGAATCCATTCTCTGATTATTTGATGTCAACAACGATCTTGATTGGAGGTTAGGGAATTCATTCCCATGTGGATCGATTTCATTTCATGGCCATGCAAATTAAGGTGTAAAGAGATCATCATTTCGATTACATACACAACAATCTCATTTGAAGATTGACAGAGATCAACAATCAGTCAAGGCAACGATTTCATCTAGAGATAAGGCGAATTCACATTCACACAATGAACGCACCAAGACTTGTCAGTAAACATCAAGGACCAGCGATTCTTATTCTTGATCGGATGCATTACCTTGGCATCGATTTCTAATATTGACAGTGATTTTCGAGTTGAAGGCAGAAGCAAATTTTGGACGTGGCGACTTTGATCATAGTCACAGCGAATAGAACTTATTGACAGCGAACTCGTCTCCTTTGGATCAAACTTGAGGATCGATATAGTTAAGAGGAAGGTGTCGTTCTGATATGTTTCAGTGGCAAATTGTGTTCCACGGCATTTCACAGCTAACACATTTCTTTGATAGAGACTTCCTATTGAGGAAAAAGGGCGATTAAGGAGGGAGGCGAATTTGATCTAGTGTCTACAGTGAATTTGATTTTAACACAGTGACATCATTATCACCTACATTTGTTAGTATCAATGTTGAATCAAGGAAGCTAAAGAACCAACACTAGAAAGACAGAGTTCAGCAATTAGCCAAAGGTGATAATTGGTTAGAAGGCATTAGATTTGGCTAAGGAACATCACCAAAATTAACTTCAGTTCGTCAAAAGACAATTCGCAGGTTTGAGATGAGGTTTACATGGGTATTTTTATATAAAATCAGACTGTGTCTGATAGTGATCCAGCTTATTGTCCATCAATGTTTTGTGATTTTGAGGGTCTCCTTTATTACATTTTTGATCATCTTAGAACTGTTATATCTTTAATTTAGGATGATCATGTCAATCAAGGATTAGAGATGCAGCTAGGGCCTGAACTTATATTTTCAAAGGGTACCATTCTAAGGTTATGAACCCTAGTTTAGGAATTGATACTTAAAATGGTTTTACAAATTGATGTCATTCTACAAAGCTAACTTAGTCAATTCTCACAGGTGCATGACAAATTCACATCAAGGAGGATATTGCACTTCAAGTCTCTACAAGGCAGCTGATAGCAATCAACATCAAGCACTCAAAGACGAAATTTTCACAATCTTGAATTTCCTTCGGAAATCCAAGAATCATTGCCGGTACAACCAGATGAAAGCTCCAAAATGCAAGTGATCAAAACAAGAAATAGTTTCAGAAGAGTTAATAGATCAACATGAGCTAAGTCATCATCACATCAGAAGCTTGATGATGTTGAGTATCAAGAGATATGCCTCATTTACAATTACAACTTGTGATGAGTTACAAAGATTGATCAAGTTGAGGTGGGGCCTAGTCATCATTTATCCAATCATATCATTTCATGCCAAGGCGTATAGATTCAATGTACCTAAACTCATCCATTAAAGAAGACAACTACCACATGGGCACAAAGTTCGAAGTACCTACCATCATTATCTATTGGTTGAATTTTTGGAGGACATGTGTCCCATCAATTGTAATTTTGTCATTGGTCAAGCATTAAATGCTTTGTAATGGGTTCAACAAACCCTAATTAGGGTTTCTATCTTTCAATCTTGCCCATTGATTGCAAATAAATCTGAGCCACTGAATTGTAATGAGAGCACTATATAAGGCCTCACTTCTTCATTTGTAAGGTTAATAGTTAATAGCAAATCATTAATAGTAGCAGTTCAAGAGTAGATAGCAATTAGTTAGAGTAGAAAGAGAAGGCAAAGATTGTTGTCAAAACATTGTTGTAAAAGGCATGTAAATTTCATTGAAGATATAGGGAATTATATGTGTAGATTCAACAATTTGCATGGTCTCTACTTCTCAATTTGATTTTTATGTTGTTTAGATGAATGGAAGACTTTGTGTATGATCAATGGTGAAATTCGTATATCCATACTCTAACACCTTGCCGATGGTAAAGTGCTTTGCGTAGTCAATTGGATCCATATTAGCCAAGCTTCACTTAATTATCATTTCTTCATTGATATGCATCAACTTGATGGTGTCTATGCTTGTGGTGATGATTTGAAAATCATAAAGCTATCCTTAGGAGATTGCACTAGCCTTGTGGAGATGTTCGTTGCATGTCAAAGCAAGACTTAGTTGAGGTTCATCAGAGATTGTCCTTTGCTCTTACATTCTTAGTGTTAGAACAGCCTTCTAAACCCTTATCCTTTTTTCCTTTTTTTTCAAGTGAAATCCCACGTTCCAACATCATTCGAGCATTCAAGTATTCAACGTAAGACCACCTTGTGATCCCAGCAAATCACATCAATACCATTGAAGCTATCCAACACGTTAAGGCCTAACATTAAAGAACCTTGGAGTCATCTCAAGTGATCCTTTGAAAATCTTTAGCATTTGAGAGTCTTTTTATCAAGAGGATAGAGTATTCAATACTTTATTATGTGTTCAATAGTGTATCAAAACACCATCAACACCAATTACAATGAATGGCTCTAACTGACTCAAGATCAATGGCTGAGATTGCAAGATGAAACCCTAATTAGGGTTAGTTATAACTAACTCCATTTCAACCAATGAGAAAATTACAATGTATTGGACACATGTCCTTTAAATTTGAACCAATGAAAAATGAGATTAGGTACATGGAACTTTGTGCCTCCACATGTGCAATTGTATGCCTCACTAGATGAGTCGGGTTGAATGCACCTAGACATACTAACTTGGAATGACTGGATTGGTTGACGGTGACTAAAAACATGGCATTCTAGGGTCTAAAGATGACATCCTGCGAATCTGATTCCATCTCTCCACGTCTAATGCCCCTTAAGGTGTTTCTGAATAATTCACCAAATATCTGATCCATGGTTAAATTATATCCTTCAAATGCACTCAAATCTGCAAGTTCGCCTCATATCTGATCATAAAACTGTCTGCTAATGAGTTCACCTAGGTCTGATCTGCAGGTCTGCTCCTTCACACCTTGCCTTGAATTAAATTGATTGATGGTTAAAGTGAATGTTTTGATCTCTCTTTTATATGCCTTCCACACCCTCTCAATTCGCCTAAAACCCCATTAGACCGACGTGAACTAGAAATTATTCATTTCTCTCTTTTAAAATTTGAATTCAATTAGGGGCCAACCTAAGACTTCTCCACTTCTGAGCAGATTTGGAGAGCTTGGATGCTCAAAAGGGAGCACATTGTAGGGGCTCTTTATGCACAAACACAGGTTGGCTATTAAGTATTTGCTTCCTTCACGTGATAGAAAGGGGTATAAATAAGAGTGGAGTGTCCAGCCTCAAAATACCATGCATCTCATGCAAATTTAGCTAGGTTAGCTCTGCATATGCGAACTAGGGTCTGATTTTTATAATTTAAGTCTGATTTCTTATCTTTTCAAGTCTGATTTCCTATGTTTGAAGGTCTGATTCATATTGCTTTAGGTCTGAGTCTCCCATTTAATCACTTCTTCCCTTGGGTGCATATGAGCTCTAGCCTTGCACTAGCAGGTCTGATAGGCAGCCTTCCACAACATTAGGTGAGCGGATTTTAGGTGCATGCTTGCACAAGCAAGTGCTGGGGCGCATTGAAGGGGTATGTTTGCACAAGTATATGAGGCACATTTGACATGTTGATTTGCACAAACAAAGGTGTAAGAGCAGAAATTAGGGGGTGCTATAAACAAAAAAATGCTGAGCGCCACTTGGGAGGTAATGGTGCATGAACCTGACTTGAGTGCATTTGAAGGGTTCATGTGCACAAAACTTGTACATGAGTGCATATAGGAGGTGTGTCTTGCTCAAAAGCTAGGGTGGGATTTAGGGCTCTAGATGCACAAAATGCAAGAGCGGGTTTGATGCCTTGACTTGCATAAAATGCAAGAGTGGGTTTGATGCCTTGACTTGCACAAAATCTTCCTTGAACTTGAGTGCATATGAGGGGTATGAATGCATAGCAAGTTAAAGTGCTTTTAGGGGTTGACCTGCACAACTTGGATGTAGAGCGCATCAAAGATAGGTGTATGCACAAAACTTTGCCTTAGAGGGCATTTTAGATGTTAAGGTGAGCAGGTTATGATAGCATGTTTGCACAATAGGATATGAATGCATGAAGACCCCTTACTTGCACAACCTTGTGCATAGATCTACCCCCCTTGGTCCTACACAAATGCACAACTTACCCCCCTTAGCCTTCCACAAATTTGTACATGCCACAAGAGGGTTGACTCCAGACTTAGCCAAATTTTCATGCTTGTCCCTCATCTAGGGTGCACCCATTGACTTGCAATTCATGACCTTAGGCATTGTGCTTGCAATTCCTAACAGAATTACAAGCAAGCTTACCACTTCTTGATCAATCATCTATATCTATCAAAATTCTACGCCTTGACAACATTAGCAACTTTGACAAGATTTTGCAACATTTGACAACTTTTAGCAACTTAGCAATTTTGACAACATTTGCAACCTTCCTCAATCACTAACGACAAGAAACTGCATTCCTAAGACATACCAAGGGTTACACCTAACTTGGACCAACAAAACAAAACTTCACACAAGCAAAGGCTAAAGACTACGACTACTGCCAAGCTAAGACAACTAAACTAAAACACCTAAGATAGGAAGCAAAAAAGTGGGGGTCTCGTTGATGTGTCTTTTATACACGATCAAACATAGAATAAAATACCCAAAGGTACCTTATCCTCTCTTGAACAAAGTTTCCCAGAATGCTGAAGATTTCGCCTAAGGATCAATCGAGGCAACTCCAAGGTTCTGGTATGTAGGTTCTCTACGTGTGGATAAGCACCAGTGTTCATTGTGTTTGTTGTTTCATCAAGGGGCCTTACGTACTTTCTATGAAAGCCGGTTCTTGCAACTACTTTACCAATGAGAAACTGGATTTTCCTAATACTAACTGATATTCCAAAAAAGGACAAAAGATAAGGGATTATAGAGGGCTATACTAAACTAAGCCTATTAATGACTAAATGAAGGGCAATCTTAGTGAAACTCTACCAATCTCAGTATTGCCATAGAACAACAACTCTACTGGAATCGGTGCGATCTTCTAAGGGAATTCAAAGATTTTCAAATCATTCATGAACATAGATACTATCAATAGGATACATATCAATATTCAAGTAATGATTGAACCCTAAACAATTTCAATATCTCCAGTTGACCACACAGGGCACACTTACAATCAGTAAGAGGCTAGTGGTTTCGACTATAAGCTTCACTAAAAGATCAAGCACAACATTTATCACTCAATCTAACTCTAACATCTAAATACTATCTTCAATAAGAGTGATTAAAGAAGATAAACAATCATGTAAGAAGCCACAAAGATTGCAATAAAACACCATAACTCCAATGTTTCATTAATCTCATAGCAAAATATAACAACAATTGTTCAACTTTCTCTCTTCACTAAATTTGTATTCTCTATGAATAACTACTCTTCTTCTCTGCTGCTAATAACCTTATTCTTCTTAACCTTACAAATGAAATGAGTGAGAGCTTATATAGCCTTCTCAAATACAATGAATGGGCCAGATTTAAAGAAGATCAAGGGCTGAGATTTTGACACCTAAACCCTAATTAGGGTTTGTTACACAAATAACCCTATTTAGATAAGCATTATCACAACATAGCCAATAGAAAATGGCACGAATAACGAGGAAGCATCCTCCAATAGGGATTGAATCGCCACATCATTTTATAACAACTTTTCATCTAGAATTTTGTTCCCTTTTCCTTGTTCCTTTCTAGCATATTCAATGAATCTGGTCGTAATCCCTTCAATCTCTACAATGGGAATCTCAGGCAGGTTCTTCATTCGTTCCTCCAAGTGAAGGACCTCATCAAAGGCCGCAAGAGGAGTCATCTCACATCCGTGCTCCAGCTCTTTTGTTTTCTCAATCAGGAACATAGTAGTATACATCTGATCTCGCTGCTCTTCTATGATTATGCTATCTTCTCTACAAAAGCTGACCTTGATCCTGTCCTCCAGTTCTTGGATATCCACATCTGTTTCAATCTCTATTCTCCTATCAAGGATTGCACATAGCACATCAAACACCTTATCCTAAATAGGATGGATAGTGTCTTCAACTCGGCTGCACCTATTATTGATGTCCTTGAATAGAACCTCCTTCATTTGGAGCAAAGTTGGCCATTGTAGGAGATTATGAGTTCCACCATCAATTATCCTTTTTTGTGCTAAAACCTGTCTTGATGTCTTCCTTACCACCTACAATACTGGGATGGTAATATCTCTAGTGTGAGTGAATGCATCGACGAGTTACCACTAGATTATGAATGATCTCAAGGACCTGGATGGCCCTATGGACTGTTTCATCATTCTTCCGACAAATTCCTTGGCTACCATGTAGGATCTATCAATCCATGTATCCATGAGTCGAGCTGGGTTCTTCATCTTTTCTACCTGATTTATTGACTCACGAGGGAGTGCCTGCAAGGGTGAGACTACTAGATCCTGTCGCCCTAATGGCTCATTAAGTTGGCTAAAATAATTCCTCCAAGCATTAATCTCCTTTTCCAACTTTTTATTCTTTTCTATCTCTTCCTTTAGCTTATCATTGACTGCCCTCACTAAATTGGTCGCATCTTCCATGGCTTGCTCGGAGGTAAGTGGACCAAGATCAAATGTCTCTGAATCATATTCTTCTGCCATGATCTCATCATCATACTTGTCCACCGCTAGTGTAACTATCTGTATCTTTCTAGAGCCTGTATCATCTCTGATCACCTTAGATATCTTTGTATCTTTCTTCTTTTCAATCCCCTCTTGAGACTTGCTTAGAAGACTTTCCAAATCGAATACTTGCTCCTCTTCTTCAACTACATTTCCCTTGTAAGCCTCTCTCTAAGCCAATCTGGAATGGAAGATTTTCCTTCTTTTACTTGCACTTCCTCAGTCAATGGCCGCTCACCTCTAAAAGGAGATGTCGCTTCATCATCATTTCTTTCTTCTTGCTGACCATTATCACAAACTTGGAGAGGAAGAGACTGACTCGATGATTGTTGAGGTGTCCTTCCTTTGTCTTGTTTATCATTCTGTACTGTGGACTCCATGGACTCATCTATCTCATACACCTCTCTTTGATCCTTTCCTTGACTTATCTCCTTTTCATGTCTAGAAGATGCACTAGAGGGATGATCAAGATTTACTCTTTGTTTCATCTTGGACGATTCTCTCTTTTCAGGTCCCTCCTTTCTCTTCGACCCCTTAGAATGAGAAGTGTTCTCACTTGCACTCGCCTCTCCTTCTTTCGTTCTTGTTTCTAAGTTGAATGTCATAGCTATGTTTTGTTCCTTCAAATTTTGATGTTGGACATCCACCCATCTGAGAGTACAACTCAAGACTGGATCCATCAATGCTCTCAAGTTTGCGACCTCTTGTTCATCCCAATCGATCTTCACCTCTTTGTCTTCTTTCTCATAGGAAGATTGAAGATATCTGCCATTGTCTTGTGCTTGATCTGCTACTCTATAAACTTTGCATCTCCTGATAAGATCCAAGGGCAATCGAGAATGCATCCTCTTCTTTATTTCCAAATCATCTTGAGCATTTATCCCAAAATCATCTACTTGGGACACATGCTTGTGTTTCTTTCTTCCCGACTGTTTCTTCCATATGACCACTAGGATCAAAATTATCTCTCGAAGCAAAAGATGTGAATGAGTAGAGAGATAGCTCCTTTTCTGCATCTTCAGCTGCTTGAAAATTAGGACAAACTTCAATTGAATTTCCAAGTGAAATAGGTATAGGGATACCATTCCCATGCTTATGTCTTGATGCCTTAGCACAAGTTGCCAACTGTCTAGTCACTTCAAGTAGTACTACTCTATCCGTAGGATATCTCGGCAACATATAAGGAGGTGAAGGACATCCATGAATTCTGATGTAGGTGAATTTAGAAAATTGAATGAACCACGCACCATGTTTCTTCACGAGCTCTTGTTCTTCTGGAGACAATCGTTGTTGAATTCCTCCTTATAGTGTCCTGGTGATATGCATTGTGAAAGTATCATTGACTAAATTGTAGTAATTCTTAGGTGGATGATGCAATTGGGCATAAGAATCACATACTCTTATCTCTTCGGGCCCTTTCCCAACAACTCCTCTGTGTGGTAGTCCCGCATACTCAAAACATCTGGCTAGAGAATATATAACATATGAGCTCATGTGGAATGACTTAGTAGGGACTAACCTCCTCAACTGCACATCTAGGTTGTTACTGATAATCCTGGCCCAATTGAACATCCCTTTCCCTTGAACGATCACTTGTATAAAGAAGAACATCCACCTGTTGAAAAAGAAAGCTTGAGAGGCACCTACAATTCGATTAAGCATGGTTATCAAGTCTCTGAACTCTTCTTGGAAATCAATTCTGTGAGGTGTATTGGGTATCTTATTTAGGCGAGGCCTACTCTTGAGCAACCAATTCTTATTGACGAAATTCAGACAAGTATCAGGATCATCTTCGTAGATAGACTTGGCTCCTTCTAGGCTCTTGTAGATCATATCCCTCTGCTCTGGAAGAAAGCTTCACTTATAGCTCCCTCTAAGAGATAGGCGAGGATAGTCCCATCGTTGGCCACAATTGTCCTTGAATGTGAATCATAGTGCCTGGCACATTCGATAGTTAGCTCATGACATCTGACTGCGGGAAGGAAACCTGCCGCCTTGATGATTCCACTCTCAATTATCTTCTTAGCTATGGGTGATGGCTTGCCAATGTAGGGTGCTTCTTGAAACTTCTTCACATTGAAGCTTCCTAAGTTGGTGTCTCCAATATTGCTCCATTTGGACGTGATCCTCGTCTCCAAGTCGTCACTCCTTTGATCTTCCTTAATGAGGGCTTGCCGAGTAGAGGATCCACTTGCCTTGGGGGCCGCCATTTGTCACCTATATAGATACCTTAAGTTAGGGTTTTAAAGGGATAGGTCACAAAGATGATTAAATCAAGACCTAAAAAAAACAGCTATGCCTATACTATGAACTTCAATTTGAAAATGAAAATGATAAGCCTTTAAAATTATGAATTTTCAAATTGATATCACATATGAATCAAGCTAAATCATGAAGACCTAACTTTAAAAAAATTATCTTTATTGAACTAAATCAGATCTTCATTCAAATTCCTTAAATAGATCAGATTGCACATACCTTAACCTTGATTTTAAAGATAGCAACCTGAAAAGATGGATAAATAGTGAGTGGCTGCTGAATTCACCTCCCTTCCCAGCGATGCCTTCACAAGATAGCTGTCTTAGACCTGCATCTCAAACATGTTAGAGCTTTCTTAGAAGAATCGGCATTCTCTTAATTCAGCCTCTTAAATCTGAATTTTATACCCATTGTTCCTTGAATTCGTACATTTGGAGAATTAGGTGTAGGTTTGAAGATTATTAGATTTGCATTGACCTGCCCTATGAAGCTCTGAAATTCGCCTACAAATCAGCTGCTAAAATTCGTCTCGTGAAGATTATAAGCTTCCTTCTTAGGGTCTGCAATGAAATCTGCTGATGAAGTTTCGCCTCCCAAGTCTGCTTTTTTAAATTCACTCTAAGGAAGAATTCGCTTGAATGAATGATGAGTGATCAAGGATCAACTCTCCTTTATAGGCGCCTTCACCTCTCCCTTAAAAAGACGACTTTGTTATTCATAAAAAAAATATTATTACACCTTCTCCAAGCTGGCCAACTTTGTTCTAAAATTTGAAAATTGCTTTGGTGCCAAAGGTGCATATTTAAAATTTTGAATCTAGCGAGTGTTTAATTTAGGCAAATTTGCTTCCTTAGTTGCTCAAAATAAGGTTTGATTAGAGATTTGAGTGAGGAATAAAGTGTTTTGAGTAAATTCACTCTTGTACCTTTGAAAGGGACAAGAGCAAACTAGTGTTATGAGGCTTGGACAAGCATTAAAACACTTTAACATCACCTTCATCCATGTTGTTCTACCCTTGAGGATTGCTAGGAAGGCATCTTGGAGGTCTCCTTGTGCAAATTTTGATGCTCAAAGGCAACTATAAGCAAACTTGTTTGTGTATCCTTGGAAGGATAGGTCCTATTGAGGAAATTTCACTCTGGAGCCTTTGAGAGGGTCAGGAGCGAAATTTTCCTATGCTCAATTTATTTTCCATTTCCTTCACTTAGCCTTAGATTTGTCTTTAATTTAGTTCAAAATGATATTCTTTCAATGCTTTAGGCGAAGTATGAAGTCTTTCAAAGAAGTTCGCTTTGGTACCCTTAGAAGGACAGGACCTATTGAGAGAATTTTGCTATGGACCCTTTGGAAGGGTCAGGAGCGAAATAGTTATTTGCACTCAACCTCTCACCATTTCCTTCAACTTTTCTTTTAGGCTTGGCTTCTTGTTCTTCCCTCCATCTCTATCAAGCCCATATGCCCTCAAAGTGGTGTCCACTCAATGCTTTGGGTGGGAAATTAGGCTATTCTAAGGATTTCGCTTTGGACCCTTTGGAAGGGTCAAGAGCGAATTTGCTCCTTTAGACTCAAATCCTTCACTTTCTCAACCTTCAATTGCTTCCACAACATGATAACATCCTAGTTAAGGCTAGAAGGCATAAAATTAGTCCAAATTCGAAGCAAAAGGGAGGATCCTATGAAAATTCGCTCTAGACCCTTTGAGAGGGTCAGGAGTGATTTTTGTCATTTAGCCTCATTCATCATTGCCTTCACTTCAATTCACTTCTTAAGGCAAGTATACATCAATCCTCCCTCAACCATGCCCTAGGAACAAAAACTTTGATTTGAACAAGGAAGAAATATGTGTTTTTAGGAGAATTCGCTCTGGAGCCTTTGGAAGGGTCAGGAGCGAAATTCTTCCTAGGCTCAATTCATCTTCCATTCATCCTTTCTTTGCCTTGAATGTAACTTATCAAACCTCCTTGTATCACCATCAAGTCAATTCGCTATCAAAAACAAGGTTCTTTTGGGTGCATTAGGTGAAAAAGAGAGTCTTTCTAAGAATTTCGCTTTGGACCCTTTGGAAGGGTCAAGAGCTTAGATGAATTTTGCCCTGGACCCTTTGAGAGGGTCAGAAGCGAATTTTGCTTTTCTAGACTCAATTTACACTCAACTTGCCTTGGACTAGTCTTTTCACCCTTACCTTATCAAGATCAAGTCAATTCGCCTTCAAAAACTCTTGGGAATGAATTAGTTCAAAGGTTTGAGCAAGGTATAATGCTTTATGAAGAAATTCGCCCTGTACCCTTTAAGAGGGTCAAGAGTGAAATTTCTCTTTTAGGCTTTAATTCACATCCCTTTTCGCTTAGGTTTGTTTTAGACTTGACTTTTGAATCTTTTCCTTGCCCTGCATGACCACCATTCAATGTCTCTAGTGAAGAATTAGGTCCTTTGGAGGATTTCCCCCTAGACCCTTTCAGAGGGTCAAGAGTGAAATTTCTCTTTTAGGATTTAGTTCACATCCCTTTTCACTTAGGTTTGTTTTAGACTTGACTTTTGAATCTTTTCCTTGCCATGCATGACCACCATTCAATGTCTCTAGTGAAGAATTAGGTCCTTTGGAGGATTTCGCTCTGGATCCTCCGGAAGGGTCAGGAGCGAAATTTAGGGATTAGTCTTGGACATCAACCAAACATTCAAACTTCATCCTCATTCATATTGCCCCCACCTTAGAACATGTTAACAAATCATCTTAAGGGGCATCTGGTTCAAAATGATGGATCAAAAGGACATCTTAACAATTTCGCTTAGGTACCTTTGGAAGGTACATGACCTCAAAAGGAATTTCACTCTAGACCCTTTGAAAGGGTCAGGAGCGAAATTCTTCTTTAAGCTCAAATTCTCAACTCTCTCTCAAATTTTCAAATCTACCTCTCACATCCATTCCTCCAAACTTGCCCTTGCTAGCCTTCGTCGTCCGCGCCTACACTTCGATCACATCAACTCAGACTCCACAGGAGGCCCTTGACAAAACTCTGGCCTAGCCACTTCACAACTTGACCCATACCCCTGACTCATCTGGACTCAAACTCTCAAGAATTCCTCTACAAAATATACATTCTCCGACTTTCTAAGGCAAAGTCTTGTTATTATTTACATCAGGGTTTTAGGCAGAGAATAATGACTTCCCCAAGCTTAGGCTAGACTTAGCCCTAAAAGGAACCCTAGGCAAGCTCTACGAAGGAAACCCTAACTTACCTAACCTAGGCCATCACTAACTCACTCAAAACACCTAACAAGCAGAGAAAAACTAAGCAAAGAGAAAGCAAGACCCAAAAAAGAGAGGGTGTCCCCATTTTGATGGGGCGATGTGTGAAAATGGTCACAACAGGTCCCCATTTGCAATGGGGCGTCTATGTTTGCAACATAACAACCCCGACGACAGAATGGTGAGGAAAGTGCATCCAAAAGTATGAACGAGCCTGCAAACAATGTAAATCAGTCCACCAAAACCACTATGGATTATATGGTTAGGCCATTTCAGCCAATCTTTATTAGAAGAGAAGAACTCCATAAGCCAAAGATGAAGTGCCAATAGTTGACAAAATTACTACACACTATGTTGATTATTGAGCTCTTCCTTAAGAGATTTGGAATGAGCTATCCATCAATCAATTCATTAATCAAAAGAAACCAAAAGTGGGACTAGAAAAGAATAGAGGCCCCAAGCTCAACAAAGGGACTACTAGAATGCATTGGGAAAATTAACACTTTCCCCATTTGTTGGAAGTGGAAAGAGCACAACTCGTGCACCGATTCAAAACTTGGATACATAGTTGTCTCTAAGGCCTATGGCGAATATAAAGCCATTAAATTTTTCATACTCATCCCCGAGGCCTATGGCAAATATGAAGCCATTAAATTTGCAACTCTTCATCTTGAAGGAGGTGCCCATGAGTGATGATACCATGGGATAGTGACTCAAGGCCCTGCTTTTATAAACTCATATAATAAGTGAAATGTAGGAAACAGAGTCTAGCCTAAGAATGCAAACTAGGAACCATTTCCAAACTCTTTCATTATGGAACAACCAATTAGGCATACTCAACAAAACAACTTGAACTAATTGCATCACACCCATAAAGGTGGATCCTATTGTATAAATTAAAAAGAGGCATACTCAAAATTATTCCATAGCACTTTATATGATTGTAAAATCAAGTGCATCTAACATAGAAAATGGTTCACCCAATTTTGGATAGAAAATAAGTATCCACACTTGCTCTAGAAATAAATAGAGCCATTCCACACATGGACAAGTGACTGCACAATTTCATTGAAATGGTAATCCAACCTCAAAGAAGCAACCTTTTGTTGGAAGGTTGGTGCCTTCGTCCCCTTGGTTGTTCAGCGTCGCCGTCGAGGATTTGCAACATGGATTAACCACCTCCCATGGTTTGTTCATCTATGGTGTTTGTATCAGATGTTAATAGGTCGATTTTTTGGTGCAACGGAAAACCTTAGGCCAACAAGTGGTATAAGATCTCGGGTCACAAGTTCAAATCCCTCAGTTGCATTGGGGTGGCGGGGGGATTGTTGGAAGGTTGGTGCCTTCATCCCCTTGGTTGTTCAGCGTCGCCCTCGGGGATTCACGACATGGCTTAACCACCTCCCCTAGTTTGTTCATCTCTAGTGTTTGTATTGGGTGTTAATAGATCGATCTTTTGGCGCAACAACAAACCTTGGGCCAACAGCTTTGTCTCCTTTGCTCCCCTGTAAGGTTAAGATGTAACAGCCCCTTGTTAGGTGGTTGGGTAACACTCCCCTCCAAAAAACATAGATATGAATTTCAACATCAATATCAAGATTTCGACACAAGTTCCAACCAAGGGAAAACTTCTAGCACCATCACCAAGTTGGAGTTGAGTTTGTATCAAGTGCTAATTAATGCAACCATCTTAAATGTGGCATGAACTTTCTTGTAACAGTTTAAAAATATATTGGTTCATCTTGTCGAATGCTTATCCTTTTCTACATGACAATTTTGTGATGTGCATGCATATACAACTGAAACAAGGGTAGTAGTTGTCTTTTAGAAATAGATAATACACATTTCATACATCTCTTTTCTTTAGAAAAAAGAGGAAAATCTCACATAGAAAACCTTCACAATAATGGAATTATGATTTCAGTTCTTACTAACCATGTTGCCTTCTATATGCATATGAAATTATATGATATATTCATTCTGCAAGATGTTTATATTTATCTACATAAAATTGTTTCTGCTTACACATTAACTTCTGCAATTTAGGTTGTTGTAAACTTGATTGCTACTAGTCTAATTTCCATCTGTATCATAACTAAGAACTCTCTGCAAAGTTGTTATAGACAAACTATCTAACAAGAAAGCTCAGATAAAGTGTTCTCTAAGTAAAAATATGGTTCATCTAGGAAAAGAATTAAAGTTTCTCCAAACTTTCTGCTACAAAATAATAATAAAAAAAACACTTTATTTTCTTTGTTTTGAACTTTTGTTCAAAGAATGGGCTAGCTATAGAGAAAATGTATTGAAGTACCACCGTAAGAAATACAAGACTGACAAAACTTACAAGATTATTATTAGCCATCACATTAAAGCCCCAGCAGATTTTTGACTGACTTAATCTGCAGAGGGATATGTCTGGCTTAACACAAGCCTTCAACGCCAATTTCTCACATGTAACAAACCTGAAATTCTACACTTCTACATCTACTAGTGATCATCTATTACGCAAATTGGGTTATAAGTTTGTTTCTAGAACAAATGCCCCCCTTATCTACATTGTTAAAGATTTACGACTCCTGCGGATGCAGATTTTCCACAAATACATTTTCTCTGCTTTTTATATGCTGTAGGAGTCAAAGCCTGACAAGGCACCTTTAGGTTTAAAATGATAAAGACTCTATCAACACAAAAGAAATCACTCAATTCTAAAATTTACTTCTTGTTTTCCTTCCCACTCATAATCAAAGCAAATAATCAGGAGCACTTGCACATTTATCCTTGCTATTTCAATCCGCTAAGTTTCTTTAAATTTATCCTTGCTATTTCAATCCGCTCAGTTTCTTTAAAATAGCCTAAAGTCATTTGTGAAGGTTGAATGTAACATACAATGGCCTGTTCATCCTTTATATGTACTTGCACAAACAATTCAAATGTTTCAACAGTATAGGCTGTACCCATTTGTAGCCTTAAGAATAAGACTGAATAAGACTAGAATAAAATAATAAATCCTAAATATGATGATGTTCTTCAAATGAATAACGTGTTTCTTAATCATTGCACAATTTTGAAAGTGATGCACCAAAGAATGAAACAAAAGAACCACATCAAAGCAATGAAACAGCAAGCCTTACTGTGAATCCTACAATGAACAAATAAAAACTAAAGCATCTCATACCACATTGATCTAGTGGACGCTGATGCAGATTTGGATCACCATCTTGCAAGCAATTCCAATCAAAACTAGACCTTCATTCCAACATTAAAAACTTGATTGATGAATTTATGAAATAAAAGCATCAGGAAAAAAGATACTACATTTGAAACACGTTTAACATTACTAAAAATAGATTTTTGTGTTTAATAGAAGGTACATTAATGATACAACCTTGGCAAGTATTTCAAGCATGTTGGTATTCTTCCAACAAGAAAGTTATGAGAGAAATTTGCATCCTTCAATTGTTTTAAATTGCAGAGACTAGATTTTCTCCCCTGTATACCATACCTAACAAAAGAATTTGTAAACATTGTTATTAGCTTTGTAAGGTTGGATGCATTCTTATTTAGAAAAAAGCTCATGTAAAGAAATGCCATGAAAAACATGTAAGAATATCGCAATCTACAACATATCATGCACAAGAACCATTTAAAACTTTAAAGAGATTTCTTGCATGTTACTTGAGGTCATCTCTGATTCCCAGACTTTATGTTTCAAAACAAACTACATCTCATTGTAATCAGTAAGAGACATAACTGTATTGAATGAAATAGAATCAAGCACTAAGCTATGCATGAAAATCCTTGTTAACAACAAAGCATATGATATATCCCAACATTAGTAATTATTACCTCCTAGAAACAAGTGCAAGTAGAAATATTCAAAGCAGCTCAAATGGTCGACCAGGTTTACAACAAAATTATTCATTAATCATGCTCTTGTTGGCACCAAAAACATATTTTGTCAAGGACCAAATCAACACTTGCAAACTGAGGAGGCACAAAGGTTATCAATAGCTAAAAAATTGCAAGTTTTGATCAAATCAATCTTTTAACCAACAATTGTGCTTTCTTAGTGATTAAACTGCAAATTTTTGGTCAAAAAATGGTTTCTGGATCAGGGTTAGGGTTTTTCATAGACTTACAACATTTTTTTCTGATTTTTTCTGAACCCCTAACTCAATCTTTTGTTGATCTTATCCTGGTTTAATCACAATAAAACAAAAAATAGTATCTTTTGGTTTTCTGTGTTATTCCAGAGAAAGGTTTTTGCAGCTATATCATAGACCATAGATTTTAATCTAAGTTGCCGGTTTAGGTTTGGGTTCAGATTCAGGTTCGAGGACTCATGCAATGTCCCTTGTAGAGACACTTAAATTCTGCCTATAATCTAAAAGATTTAGATGTCCAATATGGCAAGGAACTAATAGCTTTAAATCAAGTTGTATAAATGGATATGGATATCAGCTATGTCACCTTCGACTTACTTTAGAACAACTTTTAAATTGAATTGATTAACAATAATCTTGATTGCTGAAAACTTTGATTTTAATAGAAGAAGATAGAATGTAATCAATAATGATGCCACTCCTCTTATATTGGATGAGGCCAAATCTGATATAAATTCTAGAGTTCTGTTTGATATTATGTAGTCTGATTTGATTAATGGTTTGAGAATCGCTGCTCCTGAATTATATCTTTAAGATCATGCATTTGTATGTGTGAGAGGATATGCCTCTATCTGAATCGCTGTTCATGAATAGATCCTTATACCCCTGTGGTTTCCTTGATGCATTGTCTGAATATTCTCTATGCACTTGTGCGTCCTTAGCCTTGTAATAGGTGGATCATACGCCACTCTTACCTGAATGGTTCGTAGGCTCTAAAGAGCACTTCCGATCTGAGTTCTTATATTCCAATTTACAATTCTTCCCTGTCTCTTTTGTGATCCACAATCCTCCTCTAATAGCTATCGAAAGGGCATGATGTGAGGAGTTGTATCTCACAGCAGCCATGTCTCTTTGCAAACACTTAATTAATTATGTCTCTAATCAGCTTCATCATTGTTTACTAACAACATCATTTGAGTTGACCCTTGATCGAACTTAGTTCTTCCTTCTTGGACAGCGATATCTTGATCTTAATTATTTGATGTGTGCGCGTCCTTGATTTGCCATGTCATGGGCCGATGGCATTGTCCTTGGTCAGCTTGCTTTAGGAAAAGAGGGGGGCCATTACAACCCGGTTCACTAGTTCGGCAAAATTTTGAAAATGGGTTTTGGGTTCGTTTAAAAAAAATGTAAAAATCATATCCATATGTATGTATGTATGTATGTGTGTGTGTGTGTGTGTGTGTGTGTGTGCATGAAATAAGATTAGGATATCACATAGCATCATATAAACAACAAAACCACCATAAATTTGTAGTCAAAGCATCATGATCATACCATATGCTCTCGCTCTGACAAGATAGGTCTAGCTCTTGGAGGAGAAAGGAAAGAGTGAGATAGAGAGAGGTCAAGAAAGGGAATAGAGGAAGAGTGATAGGGAGAGAGATAGGTCTAGAGTTTAGGGTGGATAAAGTGAGTGAGATAGAGAGAGCGAGAGAATGCTCATAGGATCCTGCTAATTATTGAAATTTGACTGTCTAAAAATTTATAAGATCTTCTCAAACCTAGAATTTGCATTATAACTCCTAGAGATCTGAAACCACTGTCAAACATCCCATCAATATATACATTAAATATAACTTAAAGTATAAGAAAGGAAAAAGACATATTTAAATGTTATATTTCAAGTATATATTTTGAGCGAGTCTATGCAAGTCTCATTTCTATGGTTTTAATGGTCTCTATGGTTTTAATGGTCACTTTAGGGGACTCTTGGCATTACAGTCAAATTGGGCACCAAAAGAGGTTTAAAAATTGCAAATTTTTGTTTGTTATTAACACCAAGGCATTTGGGTTTGCCTAGGTTTGCCCATAACGAACTAAGCCCCAAAATGGCACACCCTGCTTGAACCCATTGATGAACCAAACTCGGATCCGAATCGAGTTTGAATTGGACCTGGATCCGACACCCCAAGGGATGAACCCTACAACAGAGGTTTTGATAGCATGGCAGCTCACCAACAACACACAAAACTCCAAAGTTCAAAAAGGAAAGAAATAGTAAATCTTGCATGGAGATTATGAAAAATAGAGATTCCTTGTGGGTACATTGCAAAAACAAAATACTAGTGTTTCTCTGAGTTTCCAAGGATGGCAAATTTATGCACATATTTCCAAATACATAAGGTGCACATTCAATCCAGAGGGCTTGGATTGCATTTACTTAGATCCCAAAGCTGTCTTGGGTGAACAAAACAAAGAAACTAGTCTTCCTCCCATTGCATGCCCTAACAATATCACTCTAGTTTAGCTACATTCCTCTTTATTTTGATTGCAAAAGAGATAAACCATTTGGCCTCAGGACATTCTTGGGATAGCTTGGCGCTCCCAAATGGAGGACACTTTTAAGGGATGTTCCTCTTGCAAAGGGGGCATCCCTAGGATGTTGCCATTTTTTTTTTTTTTTTTTTTTTTTTTTTTTGGGGGGGGGACAATGGGCGTATGTTTTGTCCTCATCCTTGCATCCCTAAAGCATCCCCCTATTTTTTGGATTGAAACTTTTGATTGTTTTTAAATTATAAGGTTCGTGTTCATGTTCGAACTCAACAAGAAATTGGCCTACATTGGAGGTTGTCTAAGATTTTTGGGGTTGTGACTTTTAATTTTTATAGGGAAGATTATTAGGTCCCAACAATTCTACAAATATTTCACCAACAGTTTTGGTGCACTTGGAGGAACATGGATTTCATATTGAATATCAATTACCTTGAAAAGTGACACTCTTGTTGTATAACCTAATTTCAACTTGTTAGAACAAGATCAAGAGAGCATCTCTAGTAGTTTGAGGAGATTTGTGTTCAACTACAGTGTGAGTTGCACAAGGGAGCAGTGTTACAAGACTCGCCTAGACTCAGCGAGTTTGGGAATCTCAGTTGTCAAGTACTTGCTTGCCTCCCCAAGTTTGGGAGATTTCCCAAATTCACTGATTCTAGGTGAGTCTAGAAGGATAGACTCAGCCATTTTAGTTACTTTTAAAAATAAAACTTACAACCTTTTAATGTTTGTTTGGTTTATGACACACCCATCTAGTATATACAAAAAAATATGAAAATGGTGTGTGCTATGAAGGTCTTCATTTGGGCTTGGTGGCAGGGGCTTCCGCCCCTCGACCCCACCATGTATCACGATAGGGAATGTGCCAAGGGCACTACCCCTAGACTCCGCTAGGAGAACTATTCCCAAACCCCCATCAAAATATAAGTCTAAGCAAGTAATATGCCAATGATGAGTCATTATCATAAAATCTACAAAATACATATCCCCTATTGAAAATCTTTAAATCTTCACAGTCAAAGCCACAATAAAGGATTATCCTGTTTCATACATTAGACAACTTGTTCACTATACAAGGATTGGCAAAGGCAAAGTTGGCATGCTACAATCAATGTACTTCTAACTATAAGTTAAGTCATAGTCGGCAAGAAATGCCATTTTCATAATGCAAAAATGTATCAATCATGCCTTGCGCAAACAACTCAGAACAATCCCATCTATTAGTATCCTAGCTAAGGTCAAACTAGAGCATAACCATTTCTCTTATTACTTAACCGTTACTCTTTGTTAATAAGCTTGACAGCAAAACATGCAGTCTTGAAGGCTTCAAGAAAAATCTCATAATAAATTCCTCACTTGAATATACAAACCAAAGCAAATATCATGGCTACATCATCATCCAAGACCTATCTTAGACGCCAACGCATGACTTGCTATGATGTTGGGATGAGTAATGCAAGCTCCTTTAAGCCATAGAATTATATTTTGAGTTTCGATATTTGTTTCAAGGCCATGGATTTCATATTACACAAGTTTTGTATACATTTGACAATATTTATATATCTAAATGTGTCATTTCCTTCAACTAAAATTTGTGTTTATACTTATGTGATTGATATATACTTGTGTATATGATCAAAGTAGGTTCTATTTGATGAGGTTATTGTGGATTTAAGGTTTATTTATTAAAGGATGCATGAAACAAGTTTTAAATCCTTTAAAAACTTTGAATTTCTTTAGTTTTTTAAGTTGTCAAGTTTGGGCACCGAGTCCAAGTCCAAGTCAAAAATCAGCTTGTCGAGTCCGAGGCAAGTCCAAGTCTTGTAACACTGCAAGTCCAAGTATTGTTACAATCATAGATGGGGACGAAGTGATAACAAGCATAGAAACAATCAATAGGTATCTCAAGACTAAATAATCAAGCTTCTCTAAGCTGGTAAAGAATCCAACTTTTTATAAATATGGAATATAGTTATTTGGAAGCTAAGTTACTAATTCTAATATGGTGCAGGTACAAGTATTGGAACCAGATACAATTGCACGACAATATGTATGTATATACATATGTATATATGTATAACTGCATTAATTTACGACTTTGTGAGTACTCGCCAAAGCTCAGGAGTCCTGACTCCTAACGGTGGCCAAGTCAACTCACAATGGACACACAAGGTGAGTTCTAACGAGTTTTGGCAAGGGCTCGTATGAGTTTCTTGCTAGGACTCGGCAATTTTTGCAATTGGACTCATGAGTTTTGGAGGACTCTCGGGTCCACATGGGCGTGACCAAGGAGCTTTATAACACAAAAAACTCATTTTTTTTCTATTTTTTTTGCTCTAGCTTGTCCATTACAGGTTTGAAAAGGGAAATAGGAAGGGAAGGAGAGGAGAAGAGGAGCATTTGAGATCAAAAAAGACACAAGTAAATTTTAATCTCTTTTTTTTGTTTTCTTGTTTTGAAAATTAGAAAAAACTTGAAAAACTAGTGGAAATTCTGACAATTTTTTTTTCATTTCCCTTAATAACCTATTTCCTAGCATTTTTAGCTTAATTTTGAATTCCTTTTTTTATCAAATGAATGCTTATCAATTTTCTTGCTGATTTTTTCCATAACCCTACTGATTTTTTTATTTTTTCATGTTAAAACAACAATATCAAGTTCAAGGTCAGCACAAAGGCCAAGTAAGAAAGACCTTGCATGGAAGTATGGGATACCGAGAGAACAAAAGGGCCAAGTCTTTTACATTGAATGCAGTCATCAAATGACAAGTGGAATTAATAGATGAAAATAACTTGGCATTGAATGCAGTCATCAAATGACAAGTGGAATTAATAGATAAAAATACCACTTTGCTAAAACACCCGAGCAGAATGTGAAGATATGCCCTGCACCGACCACGAACATTTTAGAGAGATGAATGCCCTTCTTGTTGAGTATGAGTTGAAAAATCAGAAAAGAAAATGCCAAAGGAAGCACTAGTTGCAGTGATGAGTCAAAATGTATCTAGTTCTAGGCCATCGGATTAATTTGCTAGCCTTGGTCCAAGCATTCATCATCCACATTCATCTATTGGTGAGTCTTGAGGATTCTTTTTCTGCTGCTAGCTAGATTCCTTCATCATCACCCAATTTCTTTGTTCCACGCAATGTTCTAGGAGCACAACCTTCACTTGAAGTTACCTGTTAGAATAAAGAAGAAAACCATGAGGCTAGGATGGCATCAACAAATTTTTGGTACTATAATTATTTTCCATTCAATGTGGTGAATAACCCATATTGAGAAGGTTTGGTGAATGCATTGACAGTTGCAGGTAAGGGGTTTAAGACTCCAAAATCTAGAGAATTGAGTGGACCAGACTTACAAGACTCTGCAAGTCCAGAGGTGGGTTGGCTCTACAAAGTCCAGAAGCCTCTCGAATCAGACACGGTCGAGTTTGTCTAAGTCTAGTCAAACTCGCCGAGTCGTGAGGGTCAAACTCTATCGCAGCCAATCAGCAAAAAAGGCAAAAAAACTATTTATATTTTCAGGAAAAACACAGATACCCAAAAGAGATACAAGGCATTTATATAAAAGATCCCTTAATTGAAGCTCAAGTATGCTCAAGAGTCTGCAGATTTCATTGTGGAAGAAAATGATGGCAAAAGTAGATTCTTAAAATGTTATATATGCCATGAAAGATGGCAAGGCTTCAAATTGGAAATTGAGAGCCATAACCTAGAAAGCAAGATGGTGATCAAGAAAAACTGACAATAATATCTTTCAATATAGCAAAAGCAAAGGCAATAAATTTACTTATTTGGCAATAAATAATGATCTAGGGGTTTTACATTTGGAAGGTGTCCTGCACAAATTTGATTACTATCCTATCCCAAAGACTTTGAAAGTTTCTTGGTGGCTGATGCCCTTGCCTACTCTGCATATTTTTCTGCCCACCATCACATCTATACTTAGCTTGGCATTTCAGTTTTCACTGCTTTTGTTTTGTCTTTTTCACTCCCCTCTTGTGATTTTCTCAGAAGGTGGGAGCATTGACTTGCACTTTAAAATCCTTTTCTATTGTTACTTACTTTGGAGGAAGAAAATAGTACTGTCTTTTCCTATTTTATTTTTCAAGCTCAAATGCCTTGTATCTCTTTTGAGTATTTGTGTTTTTTCTATTCCATGAATAAAGAAATAGATTTTAGATAGAAAATAGTTTTGATGCCATGGATTACATATTCCATGAATTTTGTAGACATTTGACACTTTTTATATTTCTAATGTGTTATTTAGTTTAACTTATTTCCTTCAGCTCAAGCCAAAAATTTGCATTTATACTTATGTGATCAATGTAAACTTGTGTATGTGTTCAAAGTAGCTTCTATTTGATGAAATTATTGTGTCTTTAAGGTTTATTTATTAAAGGATGCATAAGACAAATTTTAAATCGATAAAAATCTTTGAATTTCTTGGGTTTTTCAATTTGTCGAGTCTTGGCCGAGTTTTTGTCGAGTCTGGGCACCATGTCCGAGTCCGAGTTAGAAATCAGCTTGCCAAGTCCGAGCCAAGTCTGAGTCTTGTAACCATGGAGTGGGCCATTGCTACATGAGGCCATGAAAAATACATAGTTTGTGGTTGATGATCCAAAGTAAGTTTGGCAAAAAAAAGGTTGTAGCATTTTATCGGATGGATGGACAAATGGACAAAACAGGACTCTCCTAAACTTTTTAGTTACTTCTAATGGTGCATTGGTGTTTCTAAAGTCTATAGATGCCTTGCATGAAGTCAAAATGCTGAGAATTTGTGCAATCTATTAGACAGGGTGATCCAAAAGGTTGGTGTTGACAATGTTGTCCAAGTTATCCGCGATTTGATAGCCAACTCCTCACATTGCAAAGCGTTCTTGGTGCCATTCCTCGTCTCAAGAAAATGATTGTCTGATGCTTGGTTGGAGTCTCCATTTTCCAAAAAAGTTGAAGGGGAGAAGATTGTAAGTACAATTTTTTATGACACATTCAACAAAAATGGAGATAAGTTAATCAAGTTAAGTAACAAACACAAACATAAACTTTATATAAGATGATCTATTTGTTGTTTTTTTAGGGGTTACTTTTGTAATGATTTAAAATTTGTTTTCAATTTTTTAGGTGACTAAACCTTTGGTCAAGGTTCTTTCTATGGTGGATGAAGAGGGCATGAAAATGGGTTTCCTTTATGAGGCCATGGATAGGGCCAACGAGGCCATTTTGCATTACTATAGTGGGAACAAGAGAAAATATGGATTCATTTGGCATATCATTGATCGTAGATGGACAAACCAACTCCACCAGCCGATACATGCCTTGGCCTACTATTTGAACCCAAATTTCTACTTCTCAAATACATTCAAGGCTGATGAGGAGGTCATGCAAGGTGTTATTACATGCATCGATAAGATGGTGTCAAATCATGACATGAGACACAAAGTTCTTGATGAGTTGGAGGTGAGATTTGCTATATCTTATTTATGAATTTGGCAATGTTGATTCTCTAGTAACATCCATTTTGCATACATAATAGCTAATTTTCTATATTTGATTCATTTATCTATTCAAGGTCTACAAGAGTGCAAAGGGGGGACTCTTTTCTTCAACTCAAGCAATTGATAGTAGAGGAAAACAACAACCAAGGAAAAAATTCAGTTCAATACTACAAGAAAAAATTAGAAACTTGATTCTTCTATTTTTTTACTTAGTTTTTATATTTTTAAATGTTTTTGTGTAGATTTATCGTGGGAGAATTATGGTGTTGGCATGCCAAAATTTCAAAAGATAGCCATTTGTAGTTTGTCCCAGCCATGTAGTGCTTCTGGGTGTGAACGCAATTGGAGCTTATTTGAGAACATTCACACAAAGAAAAGAAATAGGTTGACCCAACAACACCTCAATGATTTTGTCTTTGTTTGGTACAACCTTCACCTTCGAACTAGGAAGGTGAAGGGCATTTCACGAGTCCATCGACTTGGATGTTATTGATCCTTGTAGTGAATGGGCTGTCGATGAACAAAATGATGATGATGTCCCCCTTATTGAAGAAGATCTTGCAGATTTGGAGCGAGGAGTAGCAAGAGAGCAATGGAGGAGAACAAGACACTTTTGAAGAAACAATTCATCATCATTTTGATACTGTAGCACATTCTAGTTTGAGGCCTAAAAAATTGAGGAGGGGAAAGAGGAAAATGTAAATTTATTTGGTTGTTTTTCTCATTTTGACATATCATTATATGTAAATATTTATAAATTTATAATGCTATTATACATTTGAAAGCTTGAAACTATGAGTATGAATGATGAAATTTCAAATATTGTTTGAAGAACATATGACATGTGTAATGTTTGAAATATAAGAAACTAATATTCAAATTAGGTTTTATGTTCTCTAAATGCATTATTTTATTTTATTTTTTGGTAAAAAAATGGGTTTTTTTTGCCGAGCCTGAGTTCAAGTCCTATTTTGGGCTGCCAAATCTATGTCAAGTTGGAGTCCTAAAACTTTGTGTATAAGTATAAATATGTATCTATATATTCAGATGTGTAATATATGTATTAAATTTTTTAAAATTATATAGTATAATACAACGATACTCGTAATTGCCAATAAAAAAATATTTAAATACCTCATAATTTCTAAAAATAAAAAATACTCATAAATTCATACTTCAATGATGTGACAAAAGTCAATACACAATGAAAATTACAATCAATATCTAATAATCTTCATATTGCTCTTCATCAAAAGCATCAAAGTCTAACATTTATTCAATTTCACTCGAACCACAATGAGTTACAAATTACAATGCCACTTCCAGTAGCCATGTAATGTACAAGTTGCCTCATATAAAGATATTTAATGAAAATTTATGCAACAATAACATCTAAGTCAACACACTCAAGAGTTAGATCCCAATTCCTTGTTAACCCCTCATTTTAATCAAGTTTCTTATGTGACAAGAGATCCTAATAACTAGAGGGGGTTCGAAAGTGGAGAACCCCATGGATTTGAGGGGCAACACCCCTCAAGGGGGTTTGGGGGTAATGCCTCCAACAAGTTCGAGGGGCAATACCCACAATAGGGGTTTGGGGGCAACGCCCTTCATGGAGGTATGGTGAAAACACCCCCAACAAGGTTGAGGGACAATGCCCCTCGTGGGGGTTTGACAACACCCTGGATGGAGTCAAGGGGAAATGCCCCTTACGAGGTCCAGGGAAAGCACTCCTAGTGCGTTCCCTATTGTGATAACCCCCCCTCCCCCACCAAGCCCAAGTTAAGGCCTTTGAAACCACACATGTAAAATCCCTTACCAATTTTTTCATGTTCTCATAAGTTTAGTTTGCTTGTTTACTATTCTTCCTTAGGGATAATACTTAAGTGTTTGACAATATTGCATCATAAAATGAATCAAATATGACACTGCAAATTATTGCCAACAAAATACAATTGTTCATAAAATAATTTCTGCAACAATGAATTTCAAATAGAAATATAATACAAATTGAGGTAAACAACAACCTTACCTTTTAGAATTCTGGAAGCATATGTTGTTACATAACATATTGATTGATTGGCACTGCAAGGCCAACTAGACACGAACACCAGCCACATAGACTTCACATCCCACTCAATAGTGAACTAGGTTATTCCTTTGACTAGATGACTTCACCATTAGTCTATTCGACTCCTAAAAGACTCACGCCAAGCAATATCAAATTGACATGAATGACTATAAAGGCTTGAATGAAACATCCCACAACATATATCCCTTAGGAACCTCTACAAACTACTTATCTACAACTACGACCACTTTAAGGCAATCAACAGGAGCGACAAAAATGATTCCCAATGGTGGTAGCTAAGGTTGTGATATTCCAAATCCTATGAATTCCTTGGTAAGGTTCATGTGTTAGAGTTCTCACTCAATCACTAGTAAAAATAACTTCCAAATCTCATGCTAAATAGCACCCATGACCTTGCCCTCGACCTCTATAGAGACAACCTGTGATATTTTGCAACATGGCTGGTGTTAAACAAGATTCATATACCCACTTGACTTTCCTCAAGTGCCTAGTGATTCTCCTTGTATGTTGTCAACTACTAGAAGATGGATTAGGGCACGTGATTCACTCTTCATTTAAACAAAAGTGTTATTACTTCAAAAGGGCACAATTTCATTAGTTATAATGATGGTGACAACCCTCCAAAATTTCTTGCTCAAACAACCTCCAAAAACCCTCAAAAATGACTCACAACTGCTCCAAACCCTTTCAAAATTCCTCCAAAATGGGCAACAAAAATGTTAACCTTAATTTATTAGTGCCCATATATCACCTGCACCTTCCTCATTACTCAAAGATATCTGCCATTTTTATCCACACATCCCAAATTGTATTTCTCATGCCTAGATACAAAACTTCAATCTTTATCTGTGAGGAATTGACAACCTTTGACCACAATGATCTTTCCCCTCAAATGAGTGACCAAAATTTGAAGAACAATATAATTATCACAATTACTCGATCTTTCCAAATTTATTTATTGCCTATAAGACTTTTAATAAATTTGATACCTAATTAAGCTTAAAAACTTGGAAGATTTATCAATTAAATTCAATCTCACTTCACAAACATTAACACCAAGGCAAGTTTTGTATGAAATTACTCCAACAAAATGAGTGTTTCATCCTGTTGTGACCATTTCACACAACACCCCATTGCAAATGGGGACCCCTTTTTTTTGCTTTTCTGGGGTTTGTTTTTAGGTCTTTTAGGGTTTTGTCTATTAGCCTTTGCATTTTGAGTGTCACCAAGGGGATCACCTGGATAGCAGGTCCTGCTGGAGTGATGTCCTTATCCTGAAATTTGGCTAAGTCTGGAAAGTCCTGATCCTGAAATTTGGCTAAGTCTGGAATATCCTGATCCTGAAATTTGGCTAAGCCTGGAATATCCTAATCCTGAAATTTGACTAAGTTTGGAAACTGAAAAACCAACAAAAACTAGATTTTGCAATATAACTCCTGGAGGTCTGAAACCACACTCAAACATCCTGAAAGTATATATGGAATATAACTTAAAGTATAAGTTTCTTATACTTAAATGTTATATTCCATAAAATTATCTTGACGGAGAGTTCAAAAGGTCGAAAAATCGCTCCTGACCATCAGTGAAGGCCCAGAGCGAAAATCGCTCTTGACCCTCAGTGAAGGCCCAGAGCGAAAAGTCGCTCCTGACCCTCACTGAAGGTCCAGAGCGAGATTTTCAAAAAATGCATGTTTTCTTCAAAATGGTGCTAAGGCAAGGATAAGGACGGCCTTCTTCGGTCAAGCATCATCAGGAATGACTTCTCCAATCTAGCATTCCAAGGTGAGGTACATCAATCATCCTGCACATCAAAGACAGAATAAGTCAGAGCAAGGGTTCGTTGAAGAAGCAGATAGTTTCAGAAGAGTTAATTAAAGATAGCTTCTCAGCATCATCAAATTGAATATCTACCAAGCTACAAGTGTCAGACGAGGTGGCATCCCAGTCATCACTTCTCCAGTCGGTGTGGTCCACCTCAGCGTGTCCAGATTCAATGTACCTAACTCATGGGAGGTGGCACAAACTTCGATGTACCTACCCTAGCTATCCATTGGTCGATTTTTCCAGAGAAGACATGTGTCCTAAAGATGTAATTTTATCATTGGTCAAGCATTAAATGTTATGTAATGGTTGTAACAAACCCTACTTAGGGTTTTCATTATTGACTCTTGGCCATTGATCTCAAATTGATCTTAGCCATCGAATTGTATTGTGGGCACTATATAAGCCCCAACTCTTCATTTGTGAAAGGCTAATAATAGGAGATGAAAAAGGAGTTAATAGATAGATAGTAGTTAGAAGGTGATTAGTCAATTGATAGAGTAGCAATTAGAGTAGAATAGGAGGACAAGGCAACAAATTGTTGCCATTGATTGTAAACCAACTCCATTTTCATTGAAGTCATGGTGAAGTGTGTCGTTCCTTGTAATATGCATGGTTTCTTGTTGAATCTTCAATTCTAGATGGTAGATGATTAGATCGAATGAAGGAAATTGTTGAATGCACCTGTGTGGAATCCGTTTAATCCATACCACTAGTCTCTTGCTGAGATAAGTGCGCCTTGCGTGGTCAACTGGAATAAAATGAACTTAATCTTAAGTCGTTACACGTCTATTGTTTCATGCATTATCTTGAATGGTGATCAGTGTCTGATGGTGTACGATTTGAGCATATTGGAAGCACCCCTTAGAAGATTGCATTGAGCTGGTGTCGAATTGTTCAAGCCTGAAGGTGAGACCCAACCCAATAGGAATCCACCTAGTCATTCATCCATCTTCTCGCATTCTAGGTAGTAGAGTAGACTTCCTGAACCTTGTTTCTTTTGCCATTTATTTGTCTTCCAGTTAGTTAGTAGGACTTGTGATTCTAGCAAATCAGACGTTTAGGTCATTGAGTGTAAGTCCCCTTGTGATTCCAGCAAATCACATCATACCACAGAGAGCTTATCCACACGTAGAGACCCTACATACAAGAACCTTGAAGTTTCTCCGATTGATCCTTTTCGCAATATCTTCAGCATTCGGAAACTTTACTCAAGAGAGGATAAGGTACCTTTAGGTATTTTATTCTGTGTTCGCATGTGCGTAAAAAACACGTCAACAGAATTGGCGCTAGAAGGAGGGCAGAGCATTTGAACGTCAGATCCTGTCGAGTCACATCGCATTTGAAGAAATTATCCAGAGCTTTTTTACCCTCCTCCACACTCGACAAAATTGAAGCAGACGAAAGCTGAGCAAATACGAACTCTTGAATCCATAGAAGATCAGTGGAAAGCCTTTTCTCAAACACTCGACAGAAGTGATACAAAGAAGGAAGGTGATCGTTGGGTCGTCAATTGGACTTGCGAAAACAAGGAATCAAGCTGGAACCAGTTGAACGTTCAAGTTGAATCTGAGATATTCAAGATCTCTCTTATTCCAGAAAATCAAGAAAAAGTGAAAAAACCAAAAAATCCAAAAAAGTGAAAAATAGAAAATCAAAAAAAAAATCAAAAATAAAAAAAATCAAAAAGAAAAGATTTCTCAATGGAGCGACAAAAGTTTCACGATGAGCAACAGGTTGATTTTCCTGAACTTTGGTGGAGATTAGATACACACCTTTATCCACACAGATTGTCCGAGTTTGCAAGGCTCGGGCAGTGTCGAGTCCACGTGACAGAGGAACACGATGAAATGCATTGCTTGAAGTACTTATCAAGGATGGAATCGGCAGCGCAGGGAAAAATCTTCTTTTGGGATGTCCCCAGGCCAGAAACAGAAGATGGCAGCTTCAGTGTCCCAGAGAGCAAGGATCCTCTTCTAAGCTTCATGTGGATGATCGAGAGTCAGCTCATTTTGAATGGTGAAATGCGTCTAGAAAACATATTGCTACCATTGTGGTGTAGAATTCACAACTCACCTCACTCTGAATTTACTTGCTCAGTATGTGAAATGGCTATCAATCAAGTCAAAAACCAGTTTGGAATGCCAACTTTGTCCGAGGAAGAATGTATTATTAACAGATCTTGGGGTGCACATCTTGCAGTTGAATTCAGGAGAACCTATGAACAGGACATTGCTCCAGCATTTGATTGTGAGAAGGATCAGTTGCAGGTTGACAATACAAATACACCTGATGATCAATGTGTAGATAGCAAGCCATGCCTTGCACCTGAAAAGGAATACCATGAAACAAAAGTTGAAGAATCAGTTGAAGATACTCCAGCAGTAATAAAGGAAGATCTAGGAGTTGAACAAGCAATCAAAGAAGAAGATGACTCATTCCTTGAGGAATTCTCACTTGTGCTACAAAGGGAGATCCTTGAGAGTGAATTGCAAGGGGTCTCAAATGGCATTCTTAAAAAGGACAATCAAGAGTTACAAATTATCGTAAGTAAACTCAGATATGAAGAACAATTCAAAGGGGCGCTTGAGGATTTCATCACCATTATGCTATTTGAGAAAGTGTTGAAGGATCTTATAGAAGAAGTACAAATGGAATGACTGCCAAAATTTTTTCAAGATAAGCAAGTTACTGTGAGTGATATGATCCATCATCAGCTCCGACCCCCTGAGACTAAGCTTGAAGAAGAAAGGCCACAAGAGATTATCTTTGTTCAACCAGAAGAAATGTTTGAGGCTTAATCTATCAGGGAGTGCTTGGTTTTTGAAGATATGCTAACAAAATTTCATGAAGATGCTTGGTTTATGCAAGATGTCTCAGTGGAAACAGAGAATCTTGAGTTATTCAAAGGGGCGCTGGGCTTGTTTCTAGAAGAACTTCCAAATCAGGACCAACATACTGCAAATGCTCGTGGAATGATTCATCATCAATGGCGACCTCCTGAAGCAGCTTGTGACCTCGCTTCCGACAATACAGTTCCGTCTGAGCCTGAAATAAGCCAGGTTGTCTCTTTCCTTAATCCTAGCCTTGAAAGTTATTATGATTTTGATTATGGGGATTTTGGGAAAACAACTTGCATCTGGATTGATCATGGTCCTAACGAATTACCTCAGTTGATCATTTTGAGTGAAAATTTCCCTGAGTATGAGAGATGCATGGTGAGAGTTTGCCTTTCTGTATTTAAGGATGAATTTGCCCAACTGAGAACAATTACGTTTGCCATGCCCCTGTTGCACAACCTGAGAAACCATGTAAAGTCATGTATATATTTCGCTTCCTTGAGTCATGTCGAGTCTAGGAGTCTTGTATATAGGTTCAGAGTAGGTTTTCTTTTCGTGTCTTTAGTTAGGGGTCTTTTGAGCCTTGTTCTTAATTTGCCTTGAGTCATTTGACTTATGATCCTGAAGTGGCTCAATTAGTTTAGTTGTTTGATTTCTTTTGTTTGCTTTTGGTGTGCGCTTTAGTTTAGTTTGCTTTGAGTCAGTCCGTCGATCGTTTGCTTTAGTTTAGGTGTCTTGAGTGGGAGCCTCCATCTTGTGAGAAAGGCGTTTGTGTCGTTGCTCACACACTGGCAACATCCTTGATCTTATGTTAGACTCATTTCTTAGATATCTATTCATGAAGTGCTCAGAATCCGAGGTTGTTCCTCTCCAGCTTTATCATCTGATCAGGACCTGTATTTGACTTGGAAGGGAATCATTTTTTGTATCTTGATGCCGACATTTGTTGATTACTATATCTTCACACATTAATAGACTCCGAGTCATTATGGTTTTCAAGCAAAGCTGTGATTGGTGAAAAATCTAAAATCTGGCTTCAGCGCCACTGCAATCCTCAAACCCTAGTAAGCTTCACTGCTTATGAGCCAAAGGAATTGACGGAGTGCAAAAGCAATATCAAAAGGAAAAAAATGAGAAAATGAAAGAGAAAAATGAGAAAAAAAATGAAATGAGATGAAATATCAAAATTGGCTAAGGGGAATATGCGAGTAACTCCATCGGGGCTATAGACGCCTGGCTGGCAATGGAGCAATGTTCATGAGCTTGCGGCGATAGCCTCGTCGGGACTATGGACGTCTGACTGGCAGCAAGGCTCTATCCAAGTTGCTTTTGAGGTTCAGATAAACTACGTAGCTAATCACAGGGGAACCTGAAGGTCATAATTGTCTTGTCGAGACGAATGAATACACTTGCACACACCTGGGTAATCAAAGACTAAGTGTCTACGTTTGGTCAAAGATTTCCTTCCACTTTGAGTACATTTTCTAATCTCTTGATGAGCTAGGTTGAATTTTCCGGAGGTTCTAGGTGTCGATTGAGTCTTTATCTCTGAAATGTTCGGGAACATTTATTCAAGGTGGCGCTAGATGTTGTGACCATTTCACACATCACCCCATTGCAAATGGGGACCCCTGTTTTTTGCTTTTCTAGGGTTTGTTTTTAGGTCTTTTAGGGTTTTGTCTATTAGCCTTTGCATTTTGAGTGTCAACAAGGGGATCACCTGGATAGCAGGTCCTACTGGAGTGATGTCCTTATCCTGAAATTTGGCTAAGTCTGGAAAGTCCTGATCCTGAAATTTGGCTAAGTCTAGAATATCCTGATCCTGAAATTTGGCTAAGTCTGGAATATCCTGATCCTGAAATTTGACTAAGTCTGGAAACTGAAAAACCTCCAAAAACTAGATTTTGCAATATAACTCCTGGAGGTCTGAAACCACTCTCAAACATCTTGAAAGTATATATGGAATATAACTTAAAGTATAAGTTTCTTATACTTAAATGTTATATTCCATAAAATTATCCTGACGGAGAGTTCAAAAGGTCGAAAAATCGCTCCTGACCCTTAGTGAAGGCCCAGATCGAAAATCGCTCCTGACCCTCAGTGAAGGCCCAGAGCAAAAAGTCGCTCCTGACCCTCACTGAAGGTCCAGAGCGAGATTTTCAAAAAATGCATGTTTTCTTCAAAATGGTGCTAAGGCAAGGATAAGGATGGCCTTCTTCGGTCAAGCATCATCAGGAATGACTTCTCCAATCCAGCATTCCAAGGCGAGGTACATCAATCATCCTGCACATCAAAGACAGAATAAGTCAGAGCAAGGGTTCGTTGAAGAAGCAGATAGTTTCAAAAGAGTTAATTAAAGATAGCTTCTCAGCATCATCAAATTGAATATCTACCAAGCTACAAGTGTCAGACGAGGTGGCATCCCAGTCATCACTTCTCCAGTTGGTGTGGTCCACCTCAGTGTGTCCAGATTCAATGTACCTAACTCATGGGAGGTGGCACAAACTTCGATGTACCTACCCCAGCTATCCATTGGTCGATTTTTCCAGAGAAGACATGTGTCCTAAAGATGTAATTTTATCATTGGTCAAGCATTAAATGTTATGTAATGGTTGTAACAAACCCTACTTAGGGTTTTCATTATTGAATCTTGGCCATTGATCTCAAATTGATCTTAGCTATCAAATTGTATTGTGGGCACTATATAAGCCCCAACTCTTCATTTGTGAAAGGCTAATAATAGGAGATGAAAAAGGAGTTAGTAGATAGATAGTAGTTAGAAGGTGATTAGTCAATTGATAGAGTAGCAATTAGAGTAGAATAGGAGGACAAGGCAAGAAATTGTTGCCATTGATTGTAAACAAACTCCATTTTCATTGAAGTAATGGTGAAGTGTGTCGTTTCTTGCAATATGCATGATTTCTTGTTGAATCTTCAATTCTAGATGGTAGATGATTAGATCAAATGAAGGAAATTGTTGAATGCACCTGTGTGGAATCCATTTAATCCATACCACTAGTCTCTTGCTGATGGTAAGTGCGCCTTGCGTGGTCAACTGGAATAAAATGAGCTTAATCTTAAGTCGTTACATGTCTATTGTTTCATGCATTATCTCGAATGGTGATCAGTGTCTGATTTGAGCATATTGGAAGCACCCCTTAGAAGATCGCATTGAGCTGGTGTCGAATTGTTCAAGCCTGAGGGTGAGACCCAGCCCAGTAGGAATCCACCTAGTCATTCATCCATCTTCTCTCATTCTAGGTAGTAGAGTAGACTTCTTGAACCTTGTTTCTTTTGCCATTTATTTGTCTTCCAGTTAGTTAGTAGGACTTGTGATTCTAGCAAATCAGACGTTCAGGTCATTGAGTGTAAGTCCCCTTGTGATTCCAGCAAATCACATCATACCACAGAGAGCTTATCCACACATAGAGACCCTACATACAAGAACCTTGAAGTTTCTCCGATTGATCCTTTTCGCGATATCTTCAGCATTCGGAAACTTTACTCAAGAGAGGATAAGGTACCTTTAGGTATCTTATTCTGTGTTCGCATGTGCATCAAAAACACGTCAACACATCCCCAAATTCCCAATCTTTTGCTCATGGTCAATCCCTAGATGAAAGTGCTGTATTGAAGACAAAGGGTTTTCATCCTCAACTTCAACCTTTCGGATTTTTGTTTGTTAGGAAACCTTTCGGGTTTTTGTCCCGTCAGTAAGAGTTTGCCCACAAGCACAAATCTCAAAAAGAGAAATTATCAATCTGTAGAATGAACCCCATGAGTCTCCTTAGGCTCCTTCTAAAACCTCTTGTGGAACTTTCCAAAATTTATATATTATAAAAATCACTTTGTAAATCTTTAAACTCCCTGAAAGTGACTTTATATTATTTTATTTTTCGGCCCCAAAGTAGTCACTTTATAAAAAATGAAATTTCAACATATTCACATAATTAATTGAATACAGTTTGTCTAGAAAAATATTAACTCAAGCAGCTTTATCTAATTAATAAAATTATTTTCTTGGGCCGAAAAATAGGACATTATAGCCCTCCCTTCCCAAAGATTGCCTTTCCCCAAACGTTCTTAACCTATATGCCAATACCAAGATCCCAAATAAACCTAAAGAACACTCCACCATGCTTTCACCGCACCACTCTCATATAACTTGAAATTTTTGAGTGCCAACTCATTGTTTTGATTTTTGATAGCCTAGCATAATAGCCATCCTAATGAACCAAGCTAGAATACTTATAAAATCTAGACTCTTCGTCATACCAAAGTGTTCTATGAAATATTTCATCTATCCCACTCTTATGTGACATTAGAAACATGACCAAATTGTTTGCGTGTGGGCTGAAAGCAAAATGATGAACATACCTCACCATGCCACACAAGTGAAATTCACTTGCATGCTCCATTTTGGTATTTAGCCTTAGGAATTCCAAACAATAATCTAAATCCCCTATCTTGTTATTGTCACCATTTGCGTTAATTTAAGAGATGTTTCAGCACTCATCACAAAAAGTGGATTATCAAAAGATAGTTCTACATCCATCTCAAAGAGTGGATCATTAAAGGCTTTGAAGTTGTTTGCATTCTCTAATTTAAAAACAATCCTCATGTTGTCCCATATCTAAACATACAATCTTAGGAAACTGTTCCAAATCAAAATCCCCTTGAAGCCTATCAATCTCATCAAGCACCTGCTTGATTTCTTTAGCCTTCCCTTCATTCTGGAGAACAGTTTTGAGCAGACTTGAAAAGGAGTTTTTCAAGAAAACAAAAACTTTGTAGTGTTGAGGTTGGTGTCTCATATTGTGTACGTTGGTGCTTCCTAAGGGAGAGATTGGTGTCTCTTGCTAAGTTGGTGCTTACCTATGGAGGTTGGTGCTTCCAGTACGCTTGATGAGATAAAGTATTTATATAAGTTGTATTTTGTTGTGGTTTTCTCCCGTAAAGGTTTCCGCTTAAATCTTGTGTTATCCTTGTGTTGCATAATCGTTGCATCTTATTTTATTGTTAGTGTGCTATTGATATGTTTATGGTATTAAGTTTGAAAAACTATGAATTGTTGTTATACTGATTCACACCCCCCCCCCCTTTAACATAATTGTGTGCTCATCAATTGAAGAATCTTCATTTGGTGATGGGGATGGCATGTTGATGGGTTATGTCTATGGGACCATGGATAAGGCCAAAGAGATGATTTTGCATTACTATCGTGAAAAAAAATGAAAATATGAAATCATTGGGCACATCATTGATCATAGATGGAGGAACCAATTCCACTTGCTGATACATGCCTTGGACTACTACCTAAACCCAAAGTTCTACTTCTTTGAAACATTTAAGGCTAATGAGGTCATGGCAAGCATTGTCTCATTCGTTGATAAGATGGTGCTAGAAAATGAGATGAGAGACAAAATTATTGATGAGTTGGAATTCTACAAGGGTGTGAAGTCCACATTCTCAAACTATGGTTCTTATTATTCGAGATTTTATAATAGTGGTTTTAGATTATTTAAATTTAGTTTTAACTATTTCATATTTTATGATTTTAAATTTATTTATCTTTAAATCTTCATTTGCAATTTGGCATAAGATATAGCTAGTTATCTCATTTGACTTTTGTGTATACTCTACTTCTATGCCTTGTGCAACTTTAAGTAAGAAAAACAAAAGAAAAATGAAGATCAAAATTTCTATTTTAGTTTAAAAGTTTGAAGTTTTAATTTTAAGAATTTCATTATTATTTTTTATTAACATTAAATGGTGAGTTTTTCAAAGGGCCTAAACCCTTGTACAAGGAAACTACCCTTTGGGCAAAGAAACAAGTTCCATAAGCTATAGAACAACCAAATTAACAAAAAACAAGAACATAAACCAAGAGAAGAGACAACAATTGCATAGTATAAAAGAAAAAAAAAACATAGAGAAGCCACCAACTACATAATATCATCTAGCTCTTGTAAAACAACTCTTGTAAACCAATGGAAACCTCACACTCTTTGCTTAGGAAATTGACTTTATCAACAAAGTTAGTCTCTAGGGGGGCCTCTTTGATTTCATTGTGTTGCCCCACTTTTCAATTGAAGTCCATGTTTGGTTCATTTTTTAAATATTCCTTGGTTTTATAATCTCATCATGCTATCAAAGTTGAATTTGCCTCAAAAACTTAGTAATTTTGAGTTCCCTCAAGTCTTTGACTTTCCCTTTGTGAAGTGTTTGGAAAATGTTTGTTGATGGTTTAGAGTGATTCGATAACCTTTGTTGGCCCCCAACAATGTTTTCAAAACCTTATCGACACTCGACACTCGACACTCTTTTGGAACAATTTTAAATTTTGTGAAAATCAACTAAGTGTTTCTCTATGGTCCTTGTCAAAAGTTTTCATGGGTTTTGAAATTTGTGGTAGCCCCCAACATGCATTTAAAACTTATGAAGAAATCTAAGTTTGGGAAGATTCAAGTATTCATCAAAGATTTGATTAGGTTTCAAAACCGCCATCAACTTCTGACAAGTTTCTCAAAAACTAACATTTTCACAACCATTGCAAGGTCAAGGAATGTTTTAAGTTAAAAAGTATTTCTAGTGTCCATTGATGCTTCACAAAATTTTCAAAACTTTCATAACCAAAATGATGCTCTTAAAGAAGATTCAAAGAAGAAGTTATAGAGTTAACTAGAATTTTCATATAGTTTCACAACCAACTTTGGAGCTCAAAGAGGTTTTCAAAACCTACCAATGCTTTGACTTATACAAAAAGAAAAGAGAGTGTTGACAGTTTGACATTGTTTCAAAACCACAAGTTGGAGCTGCTGGAAACTAAAGGAGAGTTAATTTCATTAGGTTTGAAGGTCTTCATAACCTTATTTGAAGTCGATAGACACTGAGCAATCAGAGTCACAACCAAAGAGGCACATATCATTATTGTTAGTAAGTAAAGAAGCTTCAAAGGTTTTCAAAACCTATAAGAAGACAGACAACCAAAAAGAAAACCTAAAGTGATGGCAAGATATTATAAAAACAAGAGAGTTTCATTTTAGACACAAAAAGTGTCAAAGATAGCCTTCAACAAAAAAAGAAAACTTTCCCATGCCCTAGGTCTGAAATATCCCTGACCAATTTTTTCAATTTTTCAATTACAAAAAGTAATGCAACACACATCTGTTAGGGTTAGCACTTATCCAAAACGATGCGGAATACAACTCTAACCAAGAATGTACACTAGGATCCCGGGTTGGGCAAGGCGTGAGAATATGGTCAGAGGGTCTTAAAGCATTCTGAAAGTGACTCTAACCAAGAATGTGCCCAAAATGGACTAACATATGGTCAGAGGATCTTAGTGCATGCTGAAAGCAACTCTAACCAAGAATGTGCCCAAGATGGACTAACATATGGTCAGAGGATCTTTACAATTACAACTGCTGAAAGGAAAACTCGACACCAAGCATGTGCTTTCAAACCCAGGGTGGGAATGGAGCTACCATATGGCAGAGATGCTAAGAACTTAGAAATGGAATTAAAAGTAAATAACAAGCGTGAAATGAAAATGAGAAGAAATGCTACCAGTACTACTGTTCAGCTTACAATTTGATAGTGAATGCTTGCCAAGATCATAAGATTAAGACTATACAATGCTGCAACAATATAGAAGACTCTCCCAGGCTTAACAAAAATGATAAGTCCAAGAAATTCTTCTCAAGGATCAATCTTAATATTCTGATTTATGACAGACCTGCACTTGAAATGCTTAATCAGCAACACCATGGAATCACTAAAATGCTCATTACTCTCTCAATACTAGTCCGAATGACCCAAAACCAAAAGCAATGGCTTCCTATGAAGGAGGCGACCAAACCAATACCAAGAAATCAGACATTAACCCAACATATTATTTAACACGAACCCCAAGGCAATTCCCAGCAGTGATGCCAGGCAAGAATGGCGGTTCTTCTCTATAAAATAAAACACTTCATATTAGAATCTGCAAATTTGCACAAAGGAGCGCCCAGCCAAAACAAGAGGAAATATGCAATACCCAGAATGAATATGTTTTTGTTTTGAAATATATGAGTGAAACTACAAATCTGCCCTACTAACCGCAACTCCCGAAAATGAAATGAAATGCAAATAACTGAACTACCAGCACAACTCAAGCTACAATGCAATTCTCACTACAAACTCTCACAACTACATTAAATCACCACTAGTTGCTATCTTTCAAGCAAGAAGCAATGCCAAGGCTAGGAGGCATTCATTCCTCAAAGCAACCCCAATACCATTCCGGCAGAGTAACATTATAATAGACATAAGATAACAAATGAAGGGAAGAGGCCTCCATTTATAAGCTTAACAAGAAATCTCTAGAGGCTTCTAGAAAGTGCACCCTAATTTCACATTTGAATTTTCCTCCAAGAGATGGCACCACTTTTAAAAGCTTAATTAACCTTTATTTTAATTCACTTCTCTTCATAAAGTTGGCACCCCCTTTTCATAAGCAAGATTTTAGACCTTAGGAAATATTAAATCCCTTTCATGATGCGTCCACCCTTGAAGACCACCTTTTAAAACAACTTGAAGTGATGACGCTAGGACAAGGGGTCAACTTTAAAATATAACATTAAAACATAACATTATTTAAATGAAATGAACTTATCTCTCCAAAAACATCCCAAGGCCAAAAGTGACGAAGCCAACTGAACCAACTGAAGAAGAGAACCAACTGTGCCAAAATAATCAGGACCACTACCAGAAATAGAATTTACTAAAAATAGTAAATTCCAAAAAGTGCTCGGAACGCAAGGCTGGACAAACCACTGTGAAGCCCTCTGAAAACCCAGAAAGAATCCGCGATCCAAACTCTAATTCACGAGCAACAACAACCTCCAAAACTGGAAACCCTAATTTCCTTTCCAATTAGCCTACGGGTCTTTGGAATAGGCCAATGGACCACTGAATGCACATCATTGAGAAGGGGACATTACAAGGTCATTGACCAAGCTATAAATCTTTCAAAGATTTGTACGACATCTTTCCCTCTTCAAAATACAAGCATTCAAAATGACAAGAGGTCTCTTTGCCCCATTTTCATCTCGTCATTGCCAATTCTTTGGATTGTTTGAATTCATTGGTTTGTCCCATGCGTTTCACCATTCAGCCCAAAAATTTGGGGCATGACTTCTTTCCCAGATTGAATCAAACCATTCCTAAACGAGCCAATTGTCTTCATTGTGAACCATATTGTTGCTTTCTTGTAGGGGTTTGAAACTTTGAAATAAAAAACTCTAAACAAAGGAAAAGAGTTATTCTATGAAATTCAGCAGTTATCCTCATACTTTTCAAATATAAGATCCCACCTAATCCAATTGAATGTATATTGTTAAAACCCTTAGTTCATTCCTTTTGTTCAATAAATTACACAATGATCATGAAATACAATGGGATATGAGTTTTTGTCAGTTTTGGAGGCTACACCTAAAATTGGAGGTACAAAACCTAGTCATGTCAATCTTGATGATTTTTGGAAAATAATAGAGGAAAGAAAAAGATTGTTGACTGCGCAAGTTTTGAAAGTTGGTTAGTTCATGCAACTAGTTTCCCTATTGTAGTTTAGTCAACTGACTTAATTTTAGAATGTTTAAATCACTATAATCTAGAGACTAGATGATTCAAGACAATGGATGATTGGTGGCCAAATTGGATGGTGTGTCTCTTGGAATTACACTCAGATTACCTATTCGAGATAAATTTGATCATATAGATACAATAATTGCGTATCAACATTTCATGGAAAAGAAGAGTTCATGTCTTAATACCATAGTAAAGAATTGGATACTCATACCAAAGAAAGGAAAGTCTCAATTGCGAAAGGCCCTTCACAAATCTCACTTTATTGAGGATATTTCTAACATTATTATTTTGCTTAATAGATTGATGGGAAATGAAAATGCTCATGATTTTGACAAATGAATATATCTTTTTATCATTGTTATATGTGTTGGGAGCCAATTCATCAGCTGGGGCAGTATTATTAGTGACAAGTTACATGATCAACTTACTCACTTTGAGTTGAATCAACATTTTTACATGTCTTCTTATCTTTTCAATGCTATTGCAATCATAAAAGTTTGGCTAGGGCTTGTTGCCAAAAGGGTGACACAAACCTATGATCACTATCAGCAACTCCAGTTGGAGCATAGCTACAAAAGTTTTAAAGCAGTGAATGATGTATTCACAATGCTTATAGTCAAAGAGCTATAAAGAAAATATTGGGCTTAGGTTGTCATTTAAAATAGCAACTCTCATTACTACCTATGGGAGCTATTTCATTCAATTTCCCATGTTTTCTTATATTCGAATTGGAGGATTTGATGAATATTATTACAAACTACCAAGGTTTGTAAGTAAAATACTTGTCCTTATAGAAGTTTGTAAACATATTGGTGAAGTAAATAAAAGATGTAAAGAGAGAAGAAAGCTAAGATTTCTTTTCCTATCAGACTAGGTCGCTATACTTGCAATTCTTCTTGTAATGTTCAAAATATTAAACGATCCTTGGCAAAGTTCACTATGCATTATCACACCATGATATTCCCTTTTGATAGCAAAGACAATAGCAAAGATAATTTAAATCTCCAAGCTGGATATTATCACACCATGATATTCCCTTTTGATAGCAAAGACAATAGCAAAGATAATTTAAATCTCCAAGCTGGATATTATAATTACCCTGAAATTGAGGATTTTTGGGAAGACTGACAATAATTATGAATTTAAAAAAAAAGGAATTGGATGAGATTCACACTTAAGCAGATTAATGATCTTAAGCAGATTGATGATTTCACATTGAGTTGGAATAATGAAATAATCGGAGGTGAGTCAAGTTTGATCAGTCATGTTTATTTTGAGAAGATTTGGATGCAACCAATCCCGCCCATTAATTGGGCAAATAGATAAAATCAAATGTATTGATGAAAGAACAACTAATATTCATTGGATTTTAAAGGATTGAGTGAAAAAAGAAGCTACAGAAGGAATGGCCACTAAGGTTTCAATTATAGATGACTCTCCAAAAAAGAAGAATAAACAAGCAAGATCTTCTTCTCAAATTTCTTTATACCCCACAAGTCTCGAAAGGTTTCTCAAGGAGATGATGATGAAGATCCTCCCAAAATAAAGGTTTCTGAAAATTAACGTGAAGAAGATCCAAAAGGTCAAAAAGAAGTTGGAAGTGAAAAAGAAGAAGCTCAATCCTATTCATGAGGAAAATGAAGAAAAAGTTACCATTGATTATAATGATTTTAATAATGAACAAGTTTTTGTCCCTCCAATTACACAAGTTGATATTCCCTCTTCTCCTCATGTTATCTCTCCACTCCACCTCATTCGTCTCTCATTCCTTCCCCTCTACATGACCCTCCATTGTCTCCCCCTATGGCTCCACTTCCATCAAACTCTATTCCTTCACCATAAGATGCATCTCTTGATAGTGATATCTCTCCATTTGTGACTCCAAATACTACACCTCCTCCCTCATCTTCAAATACCTTCGACACTTCACATGGTTTCTCTTCCTCTTGGTTGCAACAAACTTTGTTGAAGAAGAGAAAAGTTACTCAGTTGTCCCTCAGTTTGATATTGTCTCTTATCTACTTCAAAAGCCTCCTAAATCCAAAACGCCTAAAACTACATCCAAGTTGATGACAGATTCTTCATCTAGGAATGTATATTTAGAAATTACAAACCCATAATAGAGAAGAAAATAAGGCAGTGTTGACGTGGCTAAAGTCGGATTCCCAACTCTCTCCGGTCAACACAGAATAGAATGTTGAGTATCCTATCCTCTCTTGTGTAAGGAATCCCTAATGTTGTTTTAGATAATCAAAGGGGACAACCTCAAGGTTCACTTAGTCAAGTTATGACTGCGGGATAGCTCAATGGTTTGATGTGTTTTGTTGATAACACAAGGGGGCTTACGTTTACAACAAGCTGGCATGTATCTGACGATGTTGATTCTCAAGCTGGGAAATAAATAACAAAAGAGAAGGGTTTAGGAGACCAAAGGATAGTGATCATAATAGTTAATGCGGCGGGTAGACAAATTTCCATAAACTAATTCTTGTTTCGCCAGAGACACCCTCACAACTCGACAAGAACAGTGCAAGCTCCAAAGAGATGAAGGATTTTCAGACTAGAGACACTCATTTCGGCACCCAATTCTGGCGCAACCTAAAATGAATACCTACAGTTGAACTAAGCACAGTTTTGGGTTCAGACTAACCATGCACGGTGACCTACAATCAACAGGCCCCCAATGGTATGAACCGGAAATGCATCAAATACCCCCCCCCCCCCTTTTGCCATTGAAATCATTGAACTCTATTTCTAACTAGCTGGAAGGAAACCATGCAAACAGAATAAAACCAAAATAACAAACACCAAATCAATGTTCATATATTGATTTAAGCTTCTATTACAACAATTTCAGCAGCAGTTCTATTCTGCTCCTAATAACCTAACTACTAAAATCTAACCTTCCACATTCTAACCCCTAAAAATCTAACCCTTTACAAGAGAAAGGCCCCTTCCTTTTATAGATTTTACAATTTGAATCAAAGGCCAGGATTGACTGCATCCAAGGGCTACAACCTACCTTCTAGAAACTTGGCAGCTTTAACCCTTGCCTAGTTACTCTTTAGTTGTCCTCCCAACCACTTTTCCAGCTACCGTCCACTATTTGACATCAATTTGGTCAATCACGTAGCTGAAGCATAACTGACTTATGTCCCTTTACTTTAAATACATTACATGGGGCCCATAGGCAGTCCTTTTACAATAAAGTAGTTCAGTTTTTAAACTGATTTTCTGGAATTAATTCCAGTTGTGCATTTCTGAGAATGCATACACTTGTAGCATTCTGAGTGTTCTTTGTCTTCGGTCTTGAGGGTGGATCTCAACTCTGTGGTTCAGGTGGTGGCGCATTTCTTCGTGCTTTGTCATTTTGATCATGCACTCTTGCATCTTCACTTTCCGTCTTTGATTGCGATCAGGTCTTCAATCTAAGCTTTAGGTTGACATCAATCTGCAAACAATCAATTTCCATCCTGAATAAATCATTTTGAAAAAATTAAATAAATTTAACAAATATTAAATTTTTTGGGGCAATGTTGGGTTTTGTTTCAGCGAAGATGAAAGATGTTTGCTTTTAAAACAACATAAATCCCCCTTTGTAAAATTAGGGTTTTAAGATTTAAAATATGTGAGCTTCCAAAAAGCACCGAATTTTTATTTTCTTCCTTGTTAAGATGAAATTCGGCCATTTTAATGAAAATGCGCGAACTTGAAGAAAATAAGCGAACTTTAAGTTTGCAATTTTTTAACTTTGTTTTGTTTCAATTCTCTCAAAAAACATCGAATTTCACATAGCTATTAAACGCCTTACCAGTCTTTAATATAAAAACTCAGACATTTTAACCTAATAGCGCGATTCCTTTTTCCTAGCTTTAAACGCCTAAATATGAAATTCGGAACTTTTTATTAAAATGGCGAACTTTAGTTTAAACGACCCCTTTCATTTTGGTATGAAATTCGGTCTTTTAGGATGCTTTGGGCGATTTTGGTTCTTTTATTTAAATTGGTTTCAAACGCCCCTCACTAGCAAAATTTGGACATTTTAATTAGAATGGGCGACTTTGGTTTTGTGCTTAAAAAAGCCACCCAACTTTGACTTAATGAAATTCAGGTATTTCACTTTGAATGGGCAACTTCCTCCTTTGCTACGAATTCAGAATCCCATATGAAATGCGTGATTTTTTCGCTTAGTCATCTTTTCACTTGGCACAATTTGATGCAAATGAGCGAGCTATTTGTTTAAACGACCCCCTCACTTTGCCCTAAAATTCGAGCATTTCGCTTTAGACGTGCGATTTTTTGTTTTGCTTCCCGCAAAATGTTCAAAGGGTCCTGTTGTGAGGTATTCACACATTGCCCCATCGCAAATGGGGATCCTCACTTTTTTCCTTCTTTCTAGGTAGTGTTTGAGTCTTTTGCTATTAGCCTTTGCATTTGAAGAGGAATATAAGGTCAAGAGGCCAAGAGTCAGGTGAAATGTGAAGTGAGTATGTTTATAAGGTCTGTATGTCATGTCAGTCAATCATGAGTCTAGCTAAAGAGCTTAGTAAAATTGCTAGTAGCGACAATCGAAGAGTCCAAGGTTGTAGGTAAGCTCCAATTGTTTTAATTTTCCCTTGAATCTCTTGTTTGAGAATTGGTTAAGTATGAGTTTGAGCGTTTGAATGAATTATTCCAAGGATTGAACTCTTGTGCAATAAAATGATCAATAAACTCATTTGTAATCCGCCTCATCTCTAAGTCTTCTCTGGGGTTTTAACTTCATGAATTCACAACTTGAAGCGAACTTCATAAGTGAGAGGTTTGGAGTGAACTTCATGTTTGAAGGTTATGGAGCGAACTTCATGAATGAGGAGATTGGAGTGAATTTCACTTTCAAGCATTCCTAAACGAGGTTGGCAATAAAAGAATGAAGTGAAGGATTTGAGAACACGAACTTCATGAGTTGCCTTCTTGGAGCGAAATTTCCAACTTCATGAGTTGCCTTCTTGGAGAGAATTTTCCAACTTCATGAGTTGCCTTCTTGGAGCAAATTTCCTACTTCATGAGTTCACCTTTTGGAGCGAATTTTGCATTCAAAGCTTCATGAGCGAAATGGAAGATAAAGAGATGAAGGAAAATTGGAATCACTTACTTCATGTTCAAGCATTCAAAGCAAACTTCATGAGTGAGACTATTGGAGCGAACCTCATGCTTGAAAGATTTGGAACAAGCTTCTTCATGTTGGAAATGGAAGAATGAGGGAAATTGTCTACTTCATGATCAAACACTCAAGAGCAAGCTTCGTGAGTTGCCATCTTGGAGTGAACTTCATGAGTTAGACTTTTGGAGCGAACTTCATGACTTGCCACCTTGGAGCGAATTTCATCAATGAGCATACATGAACGAGCCTACATGAGTAAAGTTGAAAGAGAGATGAAGGATGTTTGATAGTAATCGCCTTGAATAGATTCAATTCCAAGTGAACTTAATGAATTGAGCTTTTGGAGTGAAATTTATACTTCATGAGTTCACATCTTGGAGCGAAATTTTCTACTTCATGAGTTGAGCAATTGGAGCGAATTTCCAACTTCATGAGTTAGACTTTTGGAGCGAAATTCATGAATAAGGAGATTGGAGCGAATTACATCTTCAAGCCTTCATGAACGAAGTCAGGAATAAAGGAATGAAGCAAGTTTGAGAACATGAACTTCATGAATTCAACATTTAGATCGAACTTCATGAGTTGCAAGTCTGGAGCAAACTTCATGACTTCATGTTTTGGAGCGAAATTCATGACTTCACATTTTGGAGCGAACTTTATGTTTGGAAGAGACAAGCAAGCTTAGCAAGCAATGTGATTGAAATAAGACATCATGTGTACACCCCTTAGAGCGGATTTCAAATGCACTTCATGAGTTGCCTTCTTGGAGCGAAATTCCCAACTTCATGAGTTGCCTTCTTGGAGCGAAATTCCCAACTTCATGAGTTGCCTTCTTGGAGCGAAATTTCCAACTTCATGAGTTGCCTTCTTGGAGCAAATTCTCCAACTTCATGAGTTGGACTTTTGGAGCGAACTTCATGAGTTGGGGTATTGGAGTGAATTGCACATTCAAGGCTTCACAAGCGAAATGGAAGATAAAGGAATGAAGCAAATTTGAGAACATGAACTTCATGAATTCAACATTTAGAGCGAACTTCATGAGTTGCAAGTTTGGAGCGAACTTCATAAGTTCAAGGTTTGGAGCGGACTTTACAAAATGAACTTCATGAGTCAATGAAATGAAGCAAACTTTATACAAAATGCACTTCATGAATTAGAGGTTAAGAGCGAACTTTAGGAGTTGAGGATTTGGAGCGAATTTCCACAAAGGTAAACTTAATGACTTAGAAGATTGGAGCGAATTTCATGAAAGACGAGAGAACTTAATAAGTGAGGTGATTGAAACAAGCTTCACGTGCACAATATCTAGAGTAATCTTCATCTTCAAATATACATAAGCGAATCTCAACTTCATGAGCAAATATCAACTTCATGAATTAGGTTACTTGAGTGAATTTTAACTTCATGTTTGAGATAAGCGAACTTCATGTAGGGGGCTTCAAGAGCAAGTTCAAAAGACAAGGGCAACTTAATGAACATCAAGGGTGGAGTAAACTTCAAGAGCTCCTCTTTAAGAGTGAAAAACAACTTCAAGTGTTGCTTCAAGAGGGCGAATTCTCTTTATATGCTCTTATTAAACCTATATATTGTGTAATTGATACTTGCTTGTTTGTTTTGCAAGAGATGAAGAAAGAAATAAGGAGGTCACACAAGAAGCATTCACTTACACGAAGACATGAAGGGAGTCACAGAGAAGAAATTCCAAAGGAGAGGGAAAGTGGTGACAGTGGTGACATCAGAAGTACATCAATACTTCAAAACCCAGACCCACATCGAACATGATTGAAGAAGCAGATAGTTTCAGAAGAGTTAATCAAACTTTGCTTCTCACCATCATCATCACATTGAGCAACTAAATAATGTTGAGTATCAAGAGATATCTCTCAACATTCCTTTACGATGATGAATCAAATCAAGTCTACAAAGTGCAAGATTGAGGTGGCAGCCCAGTCATCCCTTCCACCAATCCGAAGGGTCCACATCAACACGTCCAAGTTCAATGAATCAAGCTCATATATGAAGGCACAAACTCCAATGTAAGTACCCTCAATATCTATTGGTCCACATTCTCTGAGTGTAATTTTTTCATTAGTTAAGGAGAGTTTGTTGTAACAAACCCTAATTAGGGTTTCATTGTAAAATCTTGGCCATTTATAGAGATTCAATCTTGGCCATTCATTGTAAATGAGCTCTCTATAAAAGGCTCAAATCTCTCATTTGTAAAGGTTAATAGCTATTAGTGGATAGTTAGTAGCAAAGAAATAGGAGAAGAATAGAATAGCAATTAGAGTAGAGTAGGAGGAGAAGGCAGAAATTGTTGCCTAAGTTGTAAATGAACTCCATTTTCATTGAAGTTATGGTGAAGTGTGTTGTTTCTTTACAATGTGCATGGTTTCTTGTTGGATCTTCATGTTAGATGATAAATAAATTAGATTGAATGGAAAAATTTGTTGAATGTATTCATGTGGAATCCGCCTAGTCCATACCACTAGCCTCTTACTGATTGTAAGCGTGCCTTGTGTGGTCAACTGGAACGATATGAGCTTAACTTCGAATCGTTCTACATTCATTGCTTATGCATTAACTTGAATGGTGATCGATGTTTGATGGTATTGATTCAAATATCTTTGAAATATCCTTAGAATATTGCACTGAGCTTGTGTCAAATTGTTCAAGTTGATGGTGAGACCTCGCTCAGTAGGATTCCATCTAATCATTCACTCATCTTCCTACATTCTTAGGATTAGAATAGACTCTCTCAACCCCTCATCTTTTGCCATTTTTTCAAACTCTAGCTAGTTTAGGATCAAAGAGCATCACCATACTGCAACATCAGATGATTTAAGTTCCAACAAATCAAGCATTCAGGCATTCGCATGTAAGTCCCCTTGTGATTCCAGCATAATCACATCAACCAATGAACTTATCCACATGTAGTTACCCTAAATTCATGAACCTTAGAGTCTTCTCAAGTGATCCTTAAGCTAATCTTCAGCATTTGAAAGATTTTATTCAAGAGAGGATAAGATACTTAAGGTATTTTATTTTGTGTTCGCATAAGCATAAAAAACACATCAACAAGTCCGAGCTTTGTCGTCTTTTGCCCTATTCGCCGTAGAAAAAACTCGGCATTCTCAAAAGAAATGCACAATTTGGTGTTTAACTCAGGCTCTCACACTAGAATGAATCGACTTTGATTCACATTTCACCCTTAATGATTTTCGGGCTTTCTGAGGAAAACGCACGACCCCTAGCTATTAGTTTCGAACGCCTAAATCTTGATTTCGAGTCTTCATTTTTGTCCTCGATTCTATTTCGGGATTTTTCGTGGAATGTGCGATTTTACATGACCCTTGCAAAACAAAATAGAAAACGCCGAACCTATGCCTTTGCAATTTCAAACAAAAAGCTGAACCTCATCTCTCTATCGGGCAAACCAAAAAAAACGAATGGGAGTCCCCTGAAATAGGGGCGTGTTTGCAAAATGCACAACAGGCAGATTTTAATGTTACCAAAATAGACCTTGACTCCTCCTCACCTAAGGGTGATATTCAAAACTTCTACATCTTATCTTCTAAATCAATGGAAAGATTAGAGAAAGAAAAGTGTGCAAAAGATCAAATGATGCAACAATAACAAACTTTGACTTCATAACTTGGATCCATTGCAGATACTTCATCTCAGCCCCTAGATTTAGTAGTTGCCCCTATTGACCCAATTCTTCAAATGATTTTGATAAAAATGTTATTGAAGGATATGGAAATATCAATCATATAGTAAAGTGATTGAAGGATGGGTAGACCAAATTATATCAAACAGATTGAAATTCATTGAAGAGGCCAAGAAAATGTACGACAAAGTTGATGTCAAAAAGAAGCAAGTTGAAGAAGAATTTAAAATGCCAAAATGAAGAGTTGATGTGGTTTAGAGTTATTGTTAATGTGAGGATCCGGTTAAAACTGAGAGGGGGGGTGAATCAGTGATAACAATAAACTGAAACTTTCACCAATCTGAAAAATACTTCACAAAACAGTTCATAACCAATACCGGTAGTTGATCAAACAATCCCCAAAACAGATTTACCAAACTAATACCGGTAGCAACTTAAGTGTTCATCATTAAGAAAATATAGTAAAGACATCAAATGAATAATCCATCCACAACATGAACACAAAGATTTTTCACATGGAAACCCAAATGGGAAAAACCATGGTGGGAATTGGTACCCACAAAATATTTGCACTCTTTTGGAATGCGCCCTATTAAAGGCCTAGCCCGGTTAGGAGCTTTACAATAATGCCCGGTTAAGAGAAGACCCTGTTAGGAGTCACCCGGTGAAGGGATTTCAACCTCAGCTCTGTTAGGAGCTCTACCTTGTTAGGAGTAACCTCGCTAGAGGATTTAAACCCAAGTTAATGAGCCACCCGGTGAAGGGATTTACAAGAACAGGCCTGTTAGGACCTACCCGGTTAAGGGATTTTGATACTTCTGCAACTGTTAGGAAACAATAGATAAATGATCTGATCAATGCACTCTTTGCTTGCTAGTACAGATCCATTTAAGCTCCAATCTAGTTCGGCACACACACTTCTTCGATCATCGACACACTAAACCTTCTAAAACTTGACCTAAATAGACTTTACAATTAGGTCGGTTACATAACTCTAACTTACAATGAATCTACATCATAGATCATATCAAATCATTACAAATCATTACAATTCATCATACAGATCATTACAACAAATTTCAAGACAATTACAGCCGTTGAATGATCATAACACATCACCGCACATCGATTTGATAAGCTGTCAAACCCTTATCACATTTTGCTAAGCACTTCGTTGTTTCCCAAGAAATTTGCTCCATGTACGCGCTTAAATGCAATCTTATCATCACACACGGTTTTTGACACGTCACCACTAACTTATGAACATGATAAGATTCACCGCCAAACCATAAAACATGACCGGTCAAAGATCTTGTTACCGGTTCTCAAACCCTTCACTGAATAAACAACAATCAATTATAAACATGACTTCCGGTTCTCCAAACATGATGCAGTTCAAGTCATAGACTCAGTATAATGTCATAAGCATACATTCCAAACCGCAACGCCTAACTCAACATGGATCTCTACCGCAATCATCTCCTTTATTGTTCCTGCTTACCGGTTCACTGTCAACTTAGCAAACATTCCATGACCAGTTAGGCTTAGATAACTTAGATGATATACCAAACATAAACAAACATGGTTTCCATCAATGACAACACAAATAACTGATCATCAAGCATCATATCATAATTATATCATCACCAACAGTCCTTTACCGGTACATCATCATCTCTATTAGTTATGCCAATATGCCAATAGTTATAAGATCTTAAAGAAATGGCTGAAACCAATGTTAATATATTGATTGTTAAGCAAGTGGTCTTAAAGGCAAAGAGAATCAATCCAATTTATGGTTCTTAAGTGTCGAGTGGAAACTATTGGCGATTAAACAAACCGTTTTAGATCAAAGTAAAATCCTAAAGAATTGTGAGCAGGTGAACAAAGAAGTTCAAGCCAATTTCTTATCCATTAACTCTAATATCTGAATAAAGGATGAAACTCAACCTATTAATGTTCATGCTATCAAAATATATTTCAAATACACGATTGATAAAGAATTATTGAATAAGAAAAATTTTAGCATGGAAAATATGAAGAAACTCAGTGCTATTTGCAATGTGAGTAATTGCAATGTGAGTTCTAGTGTTGGTTTGTAGAAATTTCTACCAGTAGTTTAACTAAAGGTTGTTTGAGTTCAAATTTAAAATAAGTGGATAGAATTTTGAAATAAAGCTTCAATTGCATGCAAGCAATCTAATCTTAGAGTAGAAGCCATAGTTAGCTCATAATTTTCTCATGCAACACATAATAAAAGATTATAAAGGAATGCTCTTCCCACTTGCTTGGGGTTCTCCCTTGTTGCTTTAGACTTTAGTATTCATTCAATAGAATTTACTATACATTTTTTGCTTCTAAATTATTGTTAAAGAGTTTTGTCTTATATGTTGTTTGTGATTTTATGAATTAAATCTCACTTAAAAATTAGTTAAGTTGGTAGTTGTAGCTTTCAATGCAATTACTTTGTTTAGCTTTTAATTTTCTTTGTATATGTTGATGAGATAAATTTAAGCCAGAATTCCTATATGTCATTCCCCTCTTCTAATTTACCAAGTCCAATGTATTGTTTAAATATATTCGATCCTTATGTATACATGCATTGCTCAGTGTCTACATTTAGCTGAACAATGTAACCATGTAATAACCGAAGGGTTTTCTTTCAATCAAGAAGAACATTTTTTTTCACTCAGTGTTGAAGAGTGTGCAGCCTTTTGCCCTAGGTGAATCCAAAATTATACACCTTTAGTTTTATTTACAATAAGCATGAACCACCCTATAAAATATTGTACAGACTGTAAATAGCAAGTACATATTGTGCAAATTAGGTTAGTTCTTATTTATAGGGAACTTCACCGTCTAATTTGAAGAGAGGTTCTATTGCACATCCATTTCAGTATGTGTCACATGGAAAGGGATCAAGATAAAATGCTAACAATATTGAATACAAAATTAACAAGAGTTTTAGTAAGGGCTTTCTGTACAATATAATTGGTATTGAATAGATGGTGGAGTAGAATTCATATCTATTACTATTCTACTTAGGCTTTTTCAGGGTAAGTTACATGAAAATGTCAAACCAAAATGATTTTAGTCATTTCTTAATATGATTTCTGAAAGCAAAATATTTTGACAGATTGTATTATATTATATTCCATAGGCAAGAAGGATAAGATCATTTAAGTTCATAATGAAAGCCTTTTTTGTTTCAATTGACAATTTAAAATGCTCTCAGGGAACAAGGAGTTTAATCCTTATCAAAATAATATTGAATAACACACCTCAATCAAAAGCTACTTGAAAGAAAACAACTCTTTAGATGTTAAGACTTGCGCTTTGAGATCATGAGATTTGAGATTGATACATATTGGAGAGGACTTGGATAGCTTGAAGTAATAAGTTTTTAAGAGAAAATCAATATTAATATGGCCTGCCATATGCACTAAAAAAAAATTCTACTACCCTCCTAGAAGATTACCACTCTATCGATGCACCTATGGTATACAGATCACAAAGTATGGGCTGAATTGATCATCTTGTCATAGATGCTAGTGGATAGATGTATATTTGATACAAGGTTTTTGGTATTTGGATACAAACACAAATGTGTTTATCAAATGCCCAATAGATCAACTTAAGACAACCAGCAAAAGTAATTACTGATACACTAAAATGTCATTTCATAAGTGAGCAATTTTGAATTTCAGTTGTAAAGAAGAATGGATAAGGTTGTGCAACTCCCCAGACCATAAAGGATACTTGTTTCTTCATTATTCAGTCATTAAAAAACACTCTTCTTGTTTCATTCCCTTGAAAAGAAGATTATGTTTATGAATGGTTATACAAGAACCAAAATAAAAAAGACTCCTTTCATGAGTTACACAGAATAACCACAACACAACAATCACACATGCCTATCCTACAGAAGGGTAATTGAGAGTCACTCAAGGGACCACTTGTTTCCTGTTACAATAACTCTTCTTTATACAGCATTCTCATAAAGGCTACATATTTATGGTATTCATGAGAAAGAGCAAAACTATGATTTGTGGTAGTCCCATATAGTGTCATCCCTTATTTGTGGGTTTTACAATATTATATTGTTATAGCATTCATGATATGTGGTTTCTTTCTTTTATAGATGCTTTAGATTGTAAGTGAGATACTTGACAATCCCCATCACATCCAAGAAAAATCATATTTCCATTAAGAATAAATAGAGGTAGACTTCGAAGAAACAAGCAGCATGATATTAGATTAGCTAATAAGGACCTTACGAGTAAAGCTTCTTGCACGAAGAATCCCATATCAAATCCACCATTACCTATGGATAGTATCTCCAGTGGCCAACAGTGATGATTTTCTCATTCACAATTATCTCCCATTTATGGAGTCAATCGTGCACATGTAGTAAAGATGTATCAAAATGTGGATTGTAAGAGGTTGAAAGTAACTGGATTGCACTACTACATGAGTGATGCAGGTTCTTGCATAAAAAGGAGACTTGTTAACAAATTTTTAGTCATTTTTGACATTATTCTTTTTCTCTTCATATTCATCCTAATTCATTTCAACTACAATAAGTTTAATCTTAAAATCAAAAACTATGTACTTACAATCCTTGGGGATTTGGATTAATATTCATCGACTCATTATCACCAAGAATGGTTCCTTGGAACCTGTTTCTGTGCAGATGCAACTCTTGAAGTTTCTCCAATTTGCCAAGTTCTGGGGGAATACTGCCTACCAAGTCATTTCCCTCCAAAAAACTGCAGAGAGAAATATAAAATTATACCAGTTGATTTTATAAGTAAATGATAAGCATTTCATTTGTTACAGACAGAATTTTATTTGTTAGCAGTAACAAATAATATGATTAATCAATCCAAATAATTAATTGTGAATTTCTTACATCTTTGCAATGTTTGACAAATTTCCAATTTCCTTAGGAATAACACCTGTAAGCTGATTGAGACTCAGATCTAAGTTCTCAAGATTTTTGAGCCCACCAAGTTGTCTTGGTATGGCACCTAAGATACTGTTACTTCGAAGGTTCCTGCATGTCCACCAAAATCTTGAGAATATTCACACACTACCAATTTACTTGAAATTTGCTATGCCAACAATATAAGGGTAATGTGCATGTGCATTACTTGAAAACATAACAGTACAAATATTAAATACACCTCCAGAGCCATTAAGTGAATAGGCACTTACAGTGTTTCAAGATAAGTTAGGAGGCCCAATTCTGGTGCTAGAAATCCTTTAAGTGACAAACCCGGAAGATTTCTGCATAGAGACTTTACAAACTCATTGAAAGAGATTTTAATTTCTTTAAGAAATCAAGGAAAAGGTCATACAAAAAAAATAAAGTTATATTCAAGCATAAACTGTCTTCTCATTTCTCAATCCATTGTTTAACGGTGACCTTTATTATTACTCTCATTTGAAATTGTAATTGGATCTGAAATTCCATTAATATGGAATTCATATACCTTGGCCTAAATTATATTTATTACATCTTTTGACTTTGTCCATTAATAGATACCACAATCATAACATGCATTTTTTGTTTCTAGAAATAAAGTCTTTGCATTTGGATAGTCTAGAATCTAGATACAACATCAATATCATATCCTTTATATAATACAAACAAAATTTTATTCCTTTAAGCAATCTCCTACAAAGGCTTGCAACTATAGTTATACAATATAAAGTTATTCTAAACTATTTCCACCAAAATATATACACATTAATAGCTCAAACTTCAAAATACAGTTGAAGGTCAGTGCGTCATCTTGAAATTCTAGAGCAAAAGAAGGTTACTTCACAATTAAAACTGGCTGTTCTTAGTTTGAGATGATATATGGTATCTAAGTTCTCTTCAAGAGCCGAGAAATCTCCCAGCCTTGCAAGCATTACCCTGGAGAAATCCAACGTTGGAAGACTCCATCACCTTATGGTGGTGCCTCCACATCTCAATCAAAATCAGGAAGAATTTAAGCCAATTCCTTGCATGGGGTTTCCAAGAATATTGTGGGATTGTGGCAGAACTTTTACAATATCCTCACTCTTTCCTACTCTGTAAACACTCCAGAGAACTTACTTCTCTGCTGCACTTGGTTGTGCAAGATTTCCTAAAACTCTAGCTGAAATTACATGAGACAAAGGGCATAGTTATGCTTCTTTCTACATGGGTATCCAAATGACACAGAAGACTTGAGATGCTTTGTTAACTCGATCGTCTTAAGGTAAGATTCCCCATCTCAGGATCTTAAACAATATGCAATGTTTATAATATTTTGTGGATATACAATGTGAAAGTAAAATATATTTTTTAGGAAAATATATGCACTTTTTGTATTTTCTGATTATTGGAATAGCTAAGCAAAAGCTGAAAGTAAATGCCGAGACTAAACACTGGATGAACTTGGTATTACTTGCATAAGAAATTGGGATAAAAACTTATGAAACCCTATGCAGCAGTATGAAATTTCAGAATTAAAGATGACTGGAAACAACATGGAATTATAAAATCAACTCCAATGATATAAAAGCAGCTGAGAGTAAATGTAATCTTGAGTTTATTTTGTTTATGACAGACTGGAATTAAATCAAAATAAACACTCATACAGTAGATTGCATAGATGCAGCAACTGGTTTGATTAATGATGCTCAAATAGGTCTTGAAACCCTCAGAAAATATTGACAATACCAGATCCAGTCATCAGGTTAGTATGACAGCAAAATGTAGTGATAAATAATGGCACTATAACTATTGGGAGATCTCAGATCTGATTACTAATCAATATGATAACCAGTTGACCAATAAGAAATCACTAATAGCAGTTTCACATCCTTATGACAGTATGAAGAAATCAACAAAAATCAAAATAAAGATCAGATTGCACCAATGATGATAGGCTGTGTATTATGACAATTGCAATTTGAATAGTAGTTTGGGTCTGATCACACCCCTGTTGCAGCATATATGAATTGCAATTTAAATAGTACAGTTTGCAGCCAGCATTACTTTATTAATTTGCCCCAAAATTAGGCACAGCAGATGATGAATAATCACCTCATGATGCTGATTGCTGGAAGGTGCAGCAATACATTATATCAAAACTTTGCCAACTTCATCACTTCCACTCAATTTGCTTGCAAATCAAGATTGCAACTAGCTGGTAATCACTCCTGTTGATGTGTCTTTTGTACACGACCAAACACAGAATAAAATACCCAAAGGTATCTTATCCTCTCTTGAATAAAGCTTCCCGAATGCTGAGATATCGCAGAAGGATCAATCGGAGAAACTCCAAGGCTCTGTTATGTAGGTTCTCTACTCGTGGATAAGCACCAGTGGTCCTTGTGTTTGCTGTTTTACAAGGGGCCTTACGTACTTTCTGAGAAAGCTTGTTCTTGCAACTACTTCTCAATGAGGGACTGAATTCTCCTAGTACTAACTAATGTTTCAAAAAAAAGGTAAAAGATAAGAGTTTTAAGGAGGCGATACTAATCCTAGGAATGACTAAATGAGGACTAGTCTTAGCAAAACTCTACCAATTTCAGTATTGCTAAAAGATTACAACTCTACTGGAATTGGTGCGATCTTCTAAGGGGATTCAATGATTTTCAAATCATCAATGGGATAGATACTATCACTAAGATACATATCAATATCTCCAATAATGATTGAACTCTTAAACAATCTTAATATCTCCAGTTGACCACACAAGGCGTGCTTACAATCAGTAAGGAGCTAGTGGTTTGGACTATGAGTTTTACCAAAGATCAAACACAACATTTGTCCTTCAATCTAATTCTAAAACTTAAGTACTATCTCTATTAAGAGTGATTCAAGAAGATAAACAACCATGAAGATAGCCACAAAGATTGCAATAAAACACCATAACTTCAATATTTTATTGATCTCATAGCAAAATAAAACAACAATTGTTTAACTTTCTCTCTTCACTACTTGTTTCTCTGCTGCTAACAATTTTAATCTTATTTCTCTTTTCTTTGACTCTAACTCTCTCTAACTCTTTAAAATGAATTGAGTGAGGGATTATATAGCACTCTCAAATACAATGAATGGCCTGGATCTAAAGAAGATCAACGGCTAAGATTTTGACACCTAAACCCTAATTAGGGTTTGTTACAAAAACAACCCCATTAAGATAAACATTATCAATCCATAGTCAATAGGAATTGGCACAAATAACGAGGAAACATAGCCCAATGGGAATAAAATTGCCACATCATTTTACAACAACTTCTCATCTAGAATTTTGTTCCCTTTTCTATGCTCTTTTCTAGCATATTCAATGAATCTGGACGTAATCCCCTCAATCTCAGCAATGGGAATCTCATGCAGGTTCTTCATTCGTTCTTCCGGGTGAAGGATTTGATCAAAAGTTGCGAGAAGAGTCATCTCCCATCCAGGCTCTAGCTCTTTTGTCTTCTCGATCAGGAACATAGTAGCCTACATCTGATCTAGCTGCTTTTCTGTGACCATGTTCTCCTCTTTGCAAAAAATAAGCTTGATTCTGTCTTCCAATTCCTGGATATCCACATTTGTTTCGATCTCTATCCTTCTGTCAAGGATTGTACATAATATATCAAACACCTTATCCTGAATAGGGTGGATAGTGCCTTCAACTCGGCTGCATCTGTTATTGATGTCTTCGAAAAGAACTTCCTTCATTTGGAGCAACGTTGACCATTGCAGAAGGTTATGGGTTCCTCCTTCCATTATCTTTTCATGTGCTAAAATCTGCCTTGACGTCCTTCTTATCACTTGCAAGACCAGGATGACAATGTCTCTGGTGTGAGTGAATGCATCCACAGTTATCAATAGATTATGAATGATCTCAAGGACTTGGATAGCCCCGTGGACTGTCTTCATCATTCTTGTTGCAAATTCAATGGCTACCTTGTAAGATTCATCAATCCAGGAACTCATGAGGGCCAAGTTCTTCATCCTTTCTGCCTCATTTATTGATTCAAGAGGAAGTGCATGCAAAGGTGATATTGTTGGATCCTGTTGCCTTAATGGTTGATTAAGGTGGCTAAAATAATTCCTCCTAGCACTAACCTCCCTTTCTAGCTTCTTATTCTTCTCCATTTCTTCTTTGAGTTTGTCATTAAGTGCTTTCACTGAATCCGTTGCTTCTTCCATGGCCTGCTCGGAGGTAAGTGGACCAAGATCAAACGTCTCTAGATCATATTCCTTTCCCATAATCTCATCCTCATACTTGTCCACTACGGGTGTGGCTACCTATATCTTCCTGGATCCTACATCATCTCTAATTACCTTTGACATCTTTGTTGCCTTCTTCTTTTCGATCTCTTCTTGGGAATTTCCTATGAGACTTTCCAAGTCGAATACTTGTTCTTCTTCTTCAACCACAACTACCCTCGTCAGTCTTTCCTTCAGCCAATCTGGAATGGAAGACTTTCTTTCCCTTACCTGTATTTCATTAGGCAAAGGTCCATCGTCTCTGAAAGGAGATGTTGCTTCATCATCATTCTTTTCTTCATGATGTTCATTAGCACCAACTTGGAGAGATTGACTTGATGAGTGCTGAGGTGTTCGTCCTTTGCCTTGTTTATCATTTTGCACCATGGATTCCATAGACTCATCAATTTCATACACTATTTGTCTTTGGTCTTCTCCTTGACTTATCTCTTTTTCATGTCTAGAAGACGTACTTGGTGGACGATCAAGATTCACTTTTTGTTTCTTCTTGGAAGGTTCTCTCTTCTCAGGTCCTTTTCTCTTCGACCCTTTGGAATGAGAAGTGTTCTCACTCACACTTGCTTATCCTTTTGTTCTTGTTTCTAGGGTGAATGTCATGGCTATATTCTGCTCCTTCAATTTTTGATGTTGTACATCCACCCATCTGCGAGTGCAATTCAAAACAGAATCCATCAAGGCTCTTACGTCTGCAACTTCTTGCTCATTCCAATCTATCTTTACTTCTTTATCTTCCTTCTCATAAGACGATTGGAGATATCTACCACTATCCTGGGCTTGATCGGCTACTCTATAAACTTTACATTTCCTGATAAGATCCAAGGGTAACCTAGAATGCATCTTTCTTTTCACCTCTACATCATCCTGGACATTCATCCAGAAGTCTTCCACTTGAAACTCATGTTTGTACTTCTTCCCAACTATCTCTTCCATATGGCCATGTGGATCGAAATTATGTCTGGAGGCAAAGGACGTGAATGAATACAGAGATAATTCCTTTTCTGCATCTTCTGCAGCTTGAGAATTAGGACACACTTCAATTGAATTTCCCAGTAAAATAGGCATGGGAATACCATTTCCATGCTTATGTCTTGATGCTTTAGCATAAGCTGCCAATTGTCTAGTCACTTCCAGTAATATTATTCTGTCTATAGGATATCTTGGCAACATGTAGGGAGGTGAAGGACATCCATGGACCCTGATGTAGGTGAATTTTAGAAATTGGATGAACCATGCACCATGTTTCTTCACGAGCTCTTGTGCCTCAGTAGACAATCAATGGTGAATCCCTCCTTGCAATGTCCGAGTGATATACATTGTGAAGGTGTCATTGACTAGCTTCTAGCCATTCTTTGGCGGATGATGCAGTTGAACATAAGAATCACATGCTCTTATTTCTCTGAGTCCTCTCCCAACAATTCCTCTGTGTGGTAGCCCTGCATACTCAAAACTTCTTACTAAGGAATATATAACATATGAACTCATGTGGAATGACTTAGTAGGGACTAGCCTCCTCAATTGAACGTCTAGATTGTTGCTAATGATTCTAGCCCAATTGAGCATTCCTTTTCCTTGGATGATCACCTGAATAAAGAAGAACATCCACTTGTCGAAGAACAAGGCCTGAGAAGGACCTATAACCCGATTGAGTAGGGTTATCAAGTCCCTGAATTCTTCTTGGAAATCAATTATGTGCGGCGTTTTGGGTATCTTGTTCAGGCGAGGCCTACTCTTGAGTAACCAATTCTTATTGATGAAGTTTAGACAGGTATCAAGGTCATCTTCGCAGATGGACCTAGCTCCTTCCAGGCTCTTGTAGATCATATCTCTCGGCTCCGGTAGATGAAAGGCTTCACTTATAGCTTCTTCTGAAAGATATGCTAAGACAGTTCCATCCTCGGCTACGATCATCCTTGAATGTGAATCATAGTGTCGGGCACATTCAATCATCAGCTCGTGACATCTAACTGCAGGAGGGAAGCCTGCGGCCTTGATTATGCCACTCTCAATTATCTTCTTAGCTATGGGTGATTGGTGTCTCCAATATTGCTCCATTTGGACACGATCCTGGTCTCCAAATCATCGTTCTTTTGATCTTCTTTGATGAGAGCATGTCGGGTAGTGGATCCACTGGCCTTGGGGGTCGTCATTTGATACCTACAAAAAGAGGCTTAAGTTAGGTTTAAGTATAGTACTCAAGATAGGAGATTTGAGACCTTCAAAGAAATGATTAGATTACAATTTGAAAATAGAATGATAAACCCTTAAAATTATGAATTTTCAAATTTATATCACTTATGAATCAAACCAGATTATGGAAGACTTAACTTCAAAAAGGATTGATATAGAAATTTGAATCAGATCTTCAATATGCTCTCAAAAATCTGATTGTACATACCTTCTCCTTGATTTCTAGCCATCAACTTGAAAAGATGGATAAAACAATGAAGACTTCTGCTGGATGAAAGGTCTTTGATCTGCACTTCAGGTTCACCCTTGATGATTTAGCCTTTAATCAACCTTCCTCAATCAGCAATTTGCCTAGACCTGCTGCAATTCGCTCCTCTAATTCTGCTCCTCAAATTCGCATAGGATAGAATGAATGAATGAATGATTAAAGATTTCAAAATACACCTTCCTTTATAGGGCACTTCCACCATTTTGCCAATAGGCCGACTTGCATAAATGCACAAATAAAATAAAATAAAATTCCCTCCAAGCTGGCCGACTTAGCAATAAAGCTAAAAAAAAGATGTTCTTGGGCACCAAAGGATAAATTTTTAAATTTGAAGACATAAAAAACCAATTTACCCATTTTGATAGGTGTCTAATATAGGCGGATTTGCATTATTTATCAAACATAAGACTTAATGAGCGATTTAAGATGAGAAAAAAAATGTGCCTTGAAGAAATTCGCTTGTGGATTCTTTAAAGAGACAAGGTAAACCTAGAAGATGTTAGAGCTTCTTCGAAGTTTGATGAAGGCACACCTAGTCTTCATAGTCAATAGAATGTTCATGGTGTGAGAAAGGCTTAAACTACTCCAAGGAGGCTTGCTTGAACATCTCACCTAGGTCCATTTACTTCATCTTTCAACACCTTCACAATCTTGATTTTTCACTATTCCATGCTCTTGTCATCATGTCCTTGCAACTTGCCTTTGCCTAGTTGAAACAAGGTGGAAAAATAGGCATTTCAAAGGATTTCGCCCTGGACCCTTTGGAAGGGTCAGGAGCGATTTCCATGATTAGGTCTCAATTGCCTTACTCTTTCACTCCGAATTGCTCTTCAAGGTAAGCATATGCTAGTTTTAGCTCTTTAAAAGCCTAGGGATTCATTTTTTAACTTCCATCATGGGTGAATTAGGTGATCATGAGAATTTCGCTCTGGACCCTTTGGAAGGGTCAAGAGCGAAATTCATCTCTTAGCTCAAATTTCATACTTCTTGAACTCAAAAACTTACTCAAATGCAAGCCTGTGGCAATCCTTAAGTCCAATCCACCTTGATCACTGTCTTGACCTAGCAAAAACTTGAAGGAGAATTGATAATTTGTGAATTTCGCTCTGGACCCTTTGGAAGGGTCAGAGAGAAATTCAAGTTTTAGGCTTGATTCTTCATCTCCCTCACTTCAATTCATCTTGCAAGGTGAACATACATCACTTCTTGTCTAATCACGCCATAGGGATCAAGGCTCTGGCTTCACACAAGGAGAAAATAGGTGATTTGAAGAATCTCGCTCTAGACCCTTTGGAAGGGTCAAGAGCAAAATTCTTGACTGAGCTCAAATTCCATCATTTTATTGTTTCAAAACACCTCCAAGACAAGCATATGCTAGCCTTCTCTTCTCCAAAGCCTAGGAATCCACAACTTGACCTTCATCATGAGCAAATTAGGTGGAATTGAAAATTTCACTCTGTACCCTTTGGAAGGGTCAGGAGCGAAATTCTTGACTAGCTTGTTGTCCTTCACCTAGGTCTATCCTTCTCACTTTGTTTCCCCTTGACTCCCTCATTTGGATCCATCTCTCAACCTGACAACATTTGATTGACCTCAAAATGACTAGAAAGGAGAATTTCGCTCAGAAACATGGCCAAGGACAGGACCTATCTAGGATTTCGCTCTGGACCCTTTGGAAGGGTCAGGAGCGAAATCCTTGTCCTAGCCTAAAATCTACATTTCTAGAGGCCAAAATTCATTTAAGGGCAATCCTAAGGGCTTCTCTCACCTTGGTCTAGGCTTGGCTTGGCACAAATTTTGGAGGATAGGATGGGTTTTAGGATTTTTGCTCTGGACCCTTTGGAAGGGTCAGGAGCAAAAATCTTGTTTTGAGCTTACTTCTTCATTCTTTCAACCTCAATCAACTTCAAAAGGCAAGGACACACCTTCTCACTTCCATCCACACCATAAAAACCAAAACTTTGACTTGCCTTGAAAGGGAAATAGGTGATTTTAAGAATTTCACTCTAGACCCTTTGGAAGGGTCAGGAGCAAAATTCTAGTTTTTGCTCAATTCCTTCAAGTTTGAAGATCACCAACTATTCAAAGTCGTGCCTAAAGACATCTCCAATCCTAATTCATCTATCCCATACTTGACTTAGCATAAAATTGATAGAAAAGAGTGGTTTTGTGAAATTTTCGCCCTAGACCCTTTGGAAGGGTCAGGAGCGAATTTCCCCTCTAAGACAAAATCTCCACCTTTTATTGCTTTCAATCATTCCCCAAGGCAAGAACATGCCCATCTTTCTTCCAACATGCCTTGGACACTAAGAACTTGGCCAAACAAGGAAGAAAATGAGGTCCATGGAGATTTTCGCTCTGGACCCATTGGAAGGGTCGGGAGCGAAAATCTCCATCTACGCTTGATTCTCCATTTCTCCAACTCCAAACCACCTCAAAAGGCAAAGACATGTTATCTCACTTCCATCCACACCATAAGGACTAAGGACTTGACCTCCTCTAAAATAGGTGTTTGCAAGAATTTCGCCCTGGACCCTTTGGAAGGATCAAGAGCAAAATTCTTGATTTTGGACAAAATCTTCACATTTTGATGCTTTCATTCACCTCCTAAGGCAAGAACAAGTCAAAACCTTCTCAAAATGCCTTAGAAACTAAGATCTTGGTCTAGTCAAGGAAGAAGTGGGTGTCTTCTAAGAATTTCGCTCTGGACCCTTTGGAAGGGTCAGGAGCGAAATTCAAGTTTTGGGTTGATTTCACACCCCTTTACTCCTCAACTCACTTCAAACTTGATTTAACCAATTTCTTCTCACCTCAATCAAGTCCATTTACCACCAAATTAGCTTGAAAACTTCGCCTTTCAATGCCTTAGGCAAAATAGGGGGGTCAAATGAGGATTTCGCTCTGGACCCTTTGGAAGGGTCAGGAGCGAATTTCCTCCAGGCTAATTTCCATCATTTCATCACCTCAAATCTCCTCTCAAAGACAAATGTGCATCAAAACCTTCCCGTCACACCTCAGAATTCAACAAAGTTGGTCATATCAAAGAGCAAAGTGGAGAAGAAGTGGATTTCACTATGGACCCTTTGGAAGGGTCAGGAGCGAATTCCATGTCTTAGGTCAAAATCTTTATCTTTTAATGTGTCCAACCACCTTTCAAGGCAAGAACATACCAATCCACCCTCTAAGATGCCTTAGAAAGCAACGCCTATCCAATACAAGGAAGGAAATGTGAGTTATAAGGATTTTCGCTCTGGACCCTTTGGAAGGGTCAGGAGCGAAATCCTCTTTCCAGATTGATTTGGCACTTCATTCATCCAATCCTTCCTCAAACTTTGCTCAATTCAACTTCCTTCCACCCCAAACAAGGCAATCCACCATCAAAACTAGCTCCAGACAAGGCTAACCTAGGTCTCAAGGCAAAAAGGAAGGTCAAATGGAGGATTTCGCCCTGGACCCTTTGGAAGGGTCGGGAGCGAAATTCCTAGTTTGGGTTGATTTTCACTACTCCATCGCCTCAATTCACCTTTCAAAGGCAAGAAAACATCAAAGTCTTTCCAATCATGCTGAGAAGTCAACAAAATTGGCCATAACAAGGAGCAAAATAGAGGAAATGTGAATTTCGCTCTAGACCCTTTGGAAGGGTCAGGAGCGAAATTCACCCTTAGGCTCAGATTTTGACTTCATCTCTCATATTTCTTCATTCAAACAAGTGTTTTGGTCCTAGACCCAACCCTTGGTGCATATCCTCCTACATCCTTACCAATTTGCTCAACAATTCTTGAAATCGTCTCCTGAATCTTCCCTTGGCCACTGGCTTTGCCTAATCGACTCTGACTTGACGGAAGACAAGACTTTGACATGAAAACCAACACCCCTGACCTACCCTAACTTGAGACTTTTATCTATTTTCTGCACAATTTATCCATCTTCAATCTCCTAAAAGGTAAGACCCCTCTAAGATAACCCTAGGGTTCAAGGCAGACAACATATGACTTCCCAAATCCAGGCTACACTCAGCTTTGAAAGAAACCCTAGGATGAGCTCTTTTAGAGAAACCCTAATCTACCCAGCCCAGGCGACCACTAACTCGCTCAAAACACCTAGCAAGCAGAGAAAAAACCCAGCTAAGGGAAAGCAAAACCCAAGAAAAAGAGGGGGTCCCCATCCTGATGGGGCAATGTGTGAAATGGTCACAACAACTCCACAGAATTAAGAGTTTTTATTCTCAATTCAAATCAATCCCAAGAGGGGTTTTGTCCTCTGGATCTTGCCAATCAACGGGTTTTTCCCTTGAGAATTCAAAGTTGGCAATTTGTTTGAAAATAATGACATAATGGATGTCTTAACGTGAGCCTTAACTTCTCTCTTATAGGCACTTTACTTTGGGCCCTCTATTTTATTTATTTTGCTTTTTCTCTCCAAATATTTTAAAATACCTTTAACTTTCATCCAAAAGCCCCCTTTAGAATTACAGTTTGAATTAAGTGTTTAAAGCACTTTCTAAACATTACATAGGACCTAAAATAATATTTAAACAGCTATTTAGAAAATGATGTGATCAGGCCCACTAAAAATACAGTTGTTTTTATTTCCATTGCTCTATCGTTTAGCCTACAGGAAAAGGGGATAGGCTAGAATTCATCTTTGTGGATCTAATCCTGAAAAGGGGACATAACATAAAACCCCATGGCTTCCATTTTGGGCAGTTTGAGTTCCTCTTTTCTCTTATATGAATGAATTTCATGATTTCAGCAAGACACATTCAGCAGTTTGTAATTTGTTTTCTTGGCACTGTTTTCTACATATGCCTATGGACCTAACAAATTTGTTTACCGCTGAGAGATGGAAAGGTAAAAATTCATCACTCCTACTGTTCTTGGCTGCTGTTGATGCCTGAGGGCCTCAATCACCCCAAAGTCTCTCTTTTCTCTTTTCCTCTACTCTAGCCCCTGCACATTCTGCATGTCTAGTTTCCTATCTTTCAAGTGCAAATTCAAACGTGATTTGAACTTTTCATTGATCAAACAAGCCATGAATGAGCCTTAAAATCTGAAATATACTGAATTACATGATGTGAATAAGTTGGCCCTACTATGATAATATCGAAAGGGTTATTGAACCACCTTGACTACAACATACTCGCCACATTGTTGTCCCTTAATAGGCATGTTTTTAGAGAGCCTTTCTTCCCCATATTGTAAGACCCACAAATAGAAACTTGCAAGAGTTTTTCTGTATTAAGAGTGGTGCATCTTTATATTTCTAATAACATTAAGGGAGGTTGTTCGAGAAATAATGATTATTGTAAGTAGAACTTGTTCCTAATCCCACAGATACAGTATAGGTTGCAAAGAAAATGTAAGAGTTAAATAACCCATTTAGTCATACTAAAATTAAAAGATGCGTGTGGAAGATTTAACATTCCACGTTTAACAAGAGCAGCTCCATGCATTTGGTACATATACAAATGATGTGGAAAAGGAGGGAAAGGAACTAAATATGGATGAACAGTACACATTTAACAAGAGTAGATCAATGAACTGAGTACATAAATAGATAACATGGAAACAAGTGAAAGGAACTAAATTTAGTTTAATAAAGGCTTTCCTAACTCCACGTTAAGTCTTTTGTAGGATTCTGAGCATTGTGAGAGTATTGCAAAGAGCACTGGGGTATTAGACAGAGCCATTATTGAAGCACATTTGGAGCATAATGTAAAATATACTACATTGCTATTTCTGTGAGATTGTAATGAACTTCCCTTGTTTGCCACTGAAATTTTTTTCTTTCCCATTAATTTTCTTCTTGTCAAACAGTTTGCCAATATAGAGAATTACAAAGGTTTTCTGACTGTTTGATGTGGTGCTAATTAAATATAGTTTTAATTGTAAATGTTATTCGATTTTCAATTTCCAAAATGCAAGTTATATTCAAGATTAGTTATCTTCTTTGATGTATATGTTATTTTTTAAATAATGGATCTGATTATTATCTGGTATGATGCAGATAGAGGAGGAGCATTTATCGATTTCAATGTCCTTCTCACAAATGCCGATTGACATATATATGTATGCAAGGGAGATCAAGCAATACCTTGACAGGTCATGTCTATTAGACATGAACGATCAAGATATTACTTGATCGCACCTTTTAATTATCATTGTATTTACTGATCGGTGTATTTAACAAGTCACCCGATACTAATCGGCGTGTATACCATAAGCAAATCACCCGATACTAATCGACGTGTATACCATAAGCAAGTCAACCGATAACAATCGGTGTTCACAATCGGTGTATATAGTTATAAACTAAACCCAATAACAATCGGTGTTTATACGATTCAATGTGAACCGATACCAATCGGTATTTTGTGCTATGATATTTGTAACCGATAATTATCGGTGGTTTAAGTATTGATTAAGAAACCAATATTGATCGGAATTTGCAAGTAGGACTGAATGTATATAAATTGAAGAATAATCATCAAATGAAGGAACGATAGCTTGAAGTCTTCATCATAGTCTATCGATAGGATAGATGATTGAATGAGAGACTTCATTTATCTCTCATTCAATCATTTATCTTACCGAGGCTATCATGCATTAACACTCCCTCTTAGCTAGGTAAGATAAATGAAAAACAATATATCAAGCATCACAATTCAAATGATGGTCAGTATTCCTTACATAATCTGACTCTTCAGAAAATCATATCACCTAATCACATGACATGAAATATCACCTAACACGTGATACAAACGTTCATCACATCAACTTGTGATGACAAGATATCACCTAAGCACGTGATATCGATATTGCCTAAACATGCAATACTTAAGGATAAACATATGAAGATGATTAAATTCTCATCTTATCCAAGTTGTGGTATGTGCACTAACATCTTATACAAATGGTTTACCACAACACAGTCATGGCACATCCATGACATACCAGAGATCCGACATGATAACTGGTTTGAACATCATAAGATCGTCACCTTATAATGTCTACATACAAGTGTTCATTATCTTGAGAGATCGTCACCTCTTAGATATGAACCCAAGGGATAAAATCCAAAATGTCCTAACATGACAAAGAAGTTTACACATTAAACATCTTATTGATATGTAAATACAAATTACAAAGCAAATTACCTTTCTATCATACCTAAACCTTTTCTAAAGTGATCAACCTTCACTCTGGAAAGAGGTTTGGTCAGAATATCTACAGTCTGATCTCCTGTACAAACATATTCTAATTGGATCACATTCCTGTCTACCATATCTCGCACATAGTGGTATGGAATCTCAATATGCTTGGATCTGTCATGGAACACTGGATTTATTGAAAGTTTTATGCAGCTTTGATTGTCACAATGTATGATAGTAGGTTTCATAGGCTCTCCAAACAATCCCACAAGCAACTTCCTAAGCCATACTGCCTCTCGGGCAGCCATGGAAGCTGCAATGTATTCGGCTTCGGTGGAACTCTGAGCTACAGAAGACTGCTTTCTGCTGATCCAAGATATCATGGCTGAACCTAAACTGAAGCAACACCCTGAAGTGCTTTTCCTATCAGTCACACTTCCAGCTCAATCCGAGTCTGTAAATCCGTGTAGGTCTAGATCAACTTTCTCATATTTGAGACCAAGGTTTAAGGTACCTTGTAAGTATCTCATAATGTGTTTTACTGCAATCAGGTGGATCTCCTTAGGCTCACACATAAATTGACTTAAGGCATTAACTGCATAACATATATCTGGTCTCGTATTTACAAGATACATCAGGGACCCAATCATTTGCCTATATAGAGTAGGATCTGAGAGTTGTGATTCTGCTGCTGCTTCCTTAAGTTTATGAAGGTTTGTTTCCATTGGAGAGGTCATGGGTCTGTAGTTTAGCATTCCAAATCTCTTCAAAATGTCCAAGGTATATTTACCCTGGTTTAGTATAATGCCATCAGCATTCTGCCATACTTCCAAACCTAGGGAGTAATGAAGGAGTCCCAAGTCTTTCATATCAAATTCTTTAGCAAAGTTTTTCCTACATTGATCTATGAGGTGATCTTTTCCTGTGATTAACAAATCATCAACATATATCAATATTAGCATATCACCTTTGTTTTTCTTATAGAAGAGATTAGGATCTACATCATTCTTGGAGAAGCCTAGTTTTGAGAGATAGGTATCAATTCTTTCATACCAGGCCCTGGGAGCCTGTTTAAGCCCATAGAGAGCTTTCTTGAGTCTACACACATGAGACTTTGCATCATGAATCTCAAACCCTTCAGGTTGCTCTATGTATACTTCTTCTGAGATCTCACTATTAAGGAATGTTGTCTTAACATCCATTTGATGAACTTTCCATCCCTTTGATGCTACAATGGCTAAGACTGCTCTTACTGAAGTGTATCTAGCTACAGGTGCAAATGTTTCCTCATAATCAATTCCTTCCTTTTGAGATAACCCTCTGGCTACAAATCTAGCCTTGTGTTTCTCAATGCTGCCATCTGCAGCGTGTTTGATTTTGAAGAGCCATTTGGAGGTGACAACAGATTTCCCAACTGGCCTAGGGACGATTTCCCAAACATCATTTTTCATAATGGATTGGTATTCTTCAAACATGGCATTCTTCCATACTTGATGTTTAAGTGCATCTGATACATTAGTAGGTTCTGATTTTGAGAGATCATTCAAGAGAGCGACGTAGTTGGTAAGTTTGTTAAGCCTTTTGCTTTCTCTGAAAGTTCCTGAAGGGGCAGCATACTTCTGAGCTTCTTCTACAGTTTTGGTGGCCCATAGTGGTCTTTTCTTGAAATTTTTTCTAGGAGGGTTTTGAGTTTCACTTTCATTTTCCTCAAGACTCTCCCTCTGAAGCTCAGGAGCAGGGTCTTCATCTATGCTAGGGGTAGGGATATAGACTTCAGGTTCTATTGAGCTTTGGGCTCTTTTGAAGGTTAAGTCTTCTTCAAAGATTACATCCCTACTTAGTTCAATATTCCTCTGACCAGGTATATAGATTTTGTAGGCCTTGGAGGTTTCACTGTATCCTACAAGTATTCCCCTTTTTCCAAAAGGCTCTAATTTTAATCTTTTCTCCTTAGGTACATGAATATAGACAGGGCACCCAAATATCCTAAGGTGGCTGATATCTTGTTTTGATTTGGTAAAGACTTCCTCAGGGGTTTTATCTTCAAGATGGGAGTGAGGACATCTGTTTTGTATATATACAACAGTGCTAGTTGCTTCTGCCCAAAGATTGATATTTAGATTTTGATCAAGAATCATGGCTTTGGCAGCTTCTACAATTGTCTTATTTTTCCTCTCAGCTACCCCATTTTGTTGAGGAATATAAGGTATTGTTAACTCCCTCTTAATCCCTGAATTTTTACAAAAATCTTTAAATAATTTTGATGTGTATTCCCCCCCATTATCAGTTCTTAGGGTTTAATTTTATTTCCTGAGTAGTTCTCTGTTAGTGATTTAAACTCTTTAAACCTATTGAGGATCTCTTCTGATTCTTTGCACTTCAAAAAGTAGATCCAAGTTTTCCTAGAGTAGTCATCAACAAATCTTACATAATACAAAAACCCCCCTAAAGAAGGTATGGACATAGGTCCACATACATCAGAATGAACTAACTCTAAAATATTACTTGTTTTCCTAGTACTATTTTGAAAAGCACCCTTAGCATTTTTTACCTAGGGCACATCCTTTGCATGCCCCTAAATGATATTGCTTTAACTTAGGTAGGCTTGTGACAAGGTTTTTCATTGATGATAAAGCTCTAAAATTCAAGTGACCTAGTCTTCTATGCCAAACTTCATTAGCATCTGTAGTTTCATGGATTAGGGCTAGGTTGGGCTCTGTGCACAACTCATACAAGTAGCCTTGTCTTTGACCAATGGTTTTAGCTTTCTTGAGGGATGAATTCTTTGGCCAAGCCAACACTTTGTTGTCCACGAAAGTCACTCTGTATCCATTATCCTCTAGTGTTGATATGTTTCTTTTACTCCCTGGGACATATAGTACTCCTTTAAGTTGTAATGATACGCCCGACTTTAGTTTGATGGTGCAGGTTCCAACTCCTCTGACTGGATGTGTGGAGTCATCTCCGATAGTCACTTCCTCATCATTCTCCTCTATCATGGAGTCTAGCACTTCTCTAAACCCTGTAATGTGTCTAGATGAGCCACTATCGATCACCCAGGAGTTAACCTTGTTTGATGCTTGGTTTGTAAGTGCTGAATAGAGTACATACTTCTCGGAGTCATCTTCCCTTTTAGATTTTCCTATTTTGGCAAATGTGGCTTGTTGTTTTGCTCTTTTTGGGCATTTGACAACATAGTGCCCAAATTTGTCACATCTGTAACATTGAATTTGTGAAAGGTCCTTCTTGAAGGTGCTCTTGCCATGACGACCTTTTCTCTTCCTAAATTGTTTCTGCTTGCTTTTCTTGTTTGAGTTTGTATTTAGGACTTGAAGATCTTCATCTATGTTCTTTTGCTTGATCCCTTTCTTATTTAACCTTGATTCTTCTTGGAGACAATCTGCCTTTAGCCTATCAAACTTTGGAAATTCATCCCTTGCACTAATGCCTTGGGCGAATGTTTCCCATATACTAGACAACCCATCTAGAGCAATGAGTGTTAATTCTTTGCTATGGATCTCATATCCAAGAGTTGCTAGTTCATCCCTTAGGGCTGATATTCGCATGGAGTAGGCATTGACTGATTCTCCTTTGATCATGGCTATATGATTTATTTCTCTTTTTAAGGCCAAGGTTCTACTAGCATTGGATATCTCAAATGCATCTCCAAGTGCTTTGAACATGTTGTGGGCCGTTTCATGTTTCCTTATGATGGGCATAATATTATTTCTCACCCCATCAACTATAATTTTGATGGCCTTTTCATTTCCCTCTCTCCAAGTTGTTTTGTCAGGTTCAGTCTCAGGTTCTGCAGTTTCAGTTTTTACAAATGATTCGACTTTGTTTTCTTTTAGAATCATCTGAATTGTGAACTTCCATGCTGATAAGTCATCACCTCCTCCGAGTCTATCTTCGAATCTGATAGCGCTAGCCATTAGAAGAAATGTGATGTTGAATATATGCATGTTTTGAATTTTCCACAAAATTGAATAGGCTTGGGTTCGATTTAACTATAGCTCTGATACCATGTAAATGTTATTCGATTTTCAATTTCCAAAATGCAAGTTATATTCAAGATTAGTTATCTTCTTTGATGTATATGTTATTTCTTAAATAATGGATCTGATTATTATCTGGTATGATGCAGATAGAGGAGGAGCATTTATTGATTTCAATGTCCTTCTCACAAATGTCGATTGATATATATATGTATGCAAGGGAGATCAAGCAATACCTTGACCGGTTATGTCTATTAGACATGACCGATCAAGATATTACTTGATCGCACCTTTCAATTATCATTGTATTTACCGATCGGTGTATTTAACAAGTCACCCGATACTAATCGGCGTGTATACCATAAGCAAATCACCCGATACTAATCGGCGTGTATACCATAAGTAAGTCACTCGATACTAATCGATGTGTATACTATAAGCAAGTCAACCGATAACAATCAGTGTTCACAATCGGTGTATATAGTTATAAACTAAACCCGATAAAAATCGGTGTTTATACGATTCAATGTGAACCGATACCAATCGGTATTCTGTGCTATGATATTTATAACCGATAACTATCGGCAGTTTAAGTATTGATTAAGAAACCAATATTGATCGGAATTTGCAAGTAGGATTGAATGTATATAAATCGAAGAATAATCATCAAATGAAGGAACGATAGCTTGAAGTCTTCATCATAGTCTATCGATAGGGTAGATGATTGAATGAGAGACTTCATTTATCTCTCATTCAATCATTTATCTTACCGAGGCTATCATGCATTAACATTAATGACATTCACAATGCTAGAAACTCATTCATTAATAAACAAAGATGTACTGCAAAATATTGTCCCTTAATAAAAATCAACCATCAAATATTACTTCTGCTGTACCTTTTTCCCATCCCTTTCAAACCCATCAATAATTGGTATTGATTGTGGTATTCTTGAACAAATTAGAACAGCCTTGAATTTTCACGGTGAATTAAATATTCATATAATATTGAAGCATTGTTTAAATATTGTTCAATAAATTCAAATGATTTAGAATGAACCTGATTTGCAGACTCAAGCAGCAAGACTGGGCTTGGTTGAGGGCCCCACAAGATAGTGGAGGCTGACCAAAAAACACAACAAAATTCTTTACAAGCTACACCCTCTTCCTAAACTGCAATTCCATTTTATTTTTGGGTTGCTGCTGCATCCCACTACAAATCTTCCTTTGACCTACGTAGACCAAGAAAGTGGGAAATTTCAAAAAATAAACAAAACCTCAGAATCTTTGTTGTTGCTGCTGGGTCCCACTCATGAATTTCTTCAACCTTGTAGTGTCATTTTTCCACATCACCCTCACACCTGGCAGTTTCTCGTCTTATTCTCAGATTTTATTATTCCAAATTTGTCTCTAGCTTGACTCAAAGGATTGAGTTGGGACTTCCTTGGATGCTACGTGGGGTCTTCCAATGCTTGATTTTCTATTAATTTTGCCTTCTAGCAATAATATTAAACCAATCACCTTGACCTACGATTCCTTCATGCTAACCCTTAGCTGCGGTAACTCCTTCCGTGTTTACATGTGATTTGTATATGCCACACATCATACAAATCTGTTCCTGACACAAGTTGAAAACCACGGCTCATAATATTCACCAAAAGTTTGGGGACATTACAGATATGTTCTTCTTTTTTTAAATGAGTTTTATTCTAGTGAAGTTGAGATTTTCTCCATTATAAATTTTGTGTCACTGGTTTAGCTCCTGTTTTCTGCTCATATTTAAATAAATAAATAAAAATATGCATTGCTGTTTGATTTAATATATGTCTTGAATGCTTACTAAATCACATTCTATTATTCTAGTGAGCTCTTTTGCCTTTTGCATGTTGAAAAATTAAACTCTACATAAATCTCCAAATAATCTAAAATCCAATTGACTGACACATTAAGATTTATGAAGGATGAGAATTTATATAATATCAGTATTCCTAATTTCTCATTCCAAGCCCTAATAACTTAAATATTACAACCCGTTAGCACTCTCCCTCTCCTTGAATTGTTTTGCCTCAAAGCAATCATAGTGCTGGATGTTCAGATTTCGTAGCCTTCTCCATGGTATACTCCAATGACAAATATTTCAGACAAACGAGATATTATCATAGGATTGTAATCCTTGTCTTCTTTCTAGAGTTCCCAAGTTGTGTTTTGAATTAAAATAATATTTTCTTCATCGTCTAGAGACAAGGAATTTGAAAATTTTACCTTTGCCTACCACTTTCTTCAAATATGAGACAGGAAGGGTCATATGCATTCATTACACCCTTAGCAGTTCTTGATTTGTGTAATGCATCCCACCCTTGCTACAATCTTTATAGAGCCCATAACATATAGACTCAAGTTTCTCCACACTTAACCTTCAATAGGCTGAAACTTGAGAATGCCCTCTAACACTTAAACTTTTAGAACTATAGTGCTGGTCATGTACAGACTTCATTCTAGCTCAATTAGTGTTCTCCTTCAACTGCTTTATTATCTTCTTGATTTCCTGTAGAAATTAGAAAATATTTGGCATGCCAAACTAGAACGAACTTAACAAAAATCAACAATGAAGAGCCTTATTCCAATGCTTGACTAGGACAACTACCATGACATCAAAATCTACCTGCATGTGTATAGTGATTCTTAAGTTAAATTAAATGCAGTATTTTGACATTTACAACACAAAGAAAAAAAAATCAGATTTAAGACAAAAGGGCAAAGATGACCAAGGTTGGAATATTTTACTCAAGAGGGTGTGATGTTCAAAGGGCAGTGTGTTTTCATACCTCAAGTTTCAATGAAGGAGAATTCAGCAAAAGAGAAGTATAGTGGAGGTCATGCCCTACATTTTTGGGAGGAAAAAAACATTGGCACAACTATTTAAAAGATATTATTAGCCAAGGATAAGTACAGATATGAAGAATATTGTGTAGAGTTAGAGAGTTATCCAGCATGCCAAAGGGAAGAGTCACAATTCAGATATATATAAGCCATTGCATATACTGAAAAGACAATGGAAAGACGTAAGCATGGATTTCATTCTTGGGTTGTCAATTTCATTCTGGATTTGCCAAAAACTAAATGAGATAATGACTATTTTTTTTGTTGTAGATAGATTTACAAAGATGGCACACTTTATGTCTTGCGAGAAGTCAAGTGATGCCACTTGTGTTGCTACACTATTCTTTAGAGTGGTAAGATTGCACAAGTTACCAAAGAGAATTGTCTCAAATAAAGATATGAAGTTTGTGGATCATTTTTTGTGTATCTTGTGCAAAATGCTGGACATTAAGTTGAGTTTTAGTTTAACTTACCATTAAAGTCTCGACAATTTATTAAGGTGTTTTAGTTGGAAAGAAACAAATTTATGGGATACTAAATTGGCACAAGCTGAAATTGCATAGAACTCAGTTAATAGGAAATTAATGAAGAGTTTTTTTGAGATTATGTATGGTTATACCCTTGGAGAGGTAGATGAAGTGAGAGGTATAACAAATTTTGGAAGGCAAAGTGTGGTAGCAAAGGATTTTACTGAATAGATGCATGAGATGCATAAGCGATAGGAAATTTGGAGAAGAGCACAATGACATACAAGAAGCATGCTAAGCTCAACAGGAGAGAACAAGAATTTGAAGTTGGACAGCTAGTTTTAGTTCATTTAAGAAAAGACTCCCATAAGGAACTTAAATGAAATTGTAAATGAAATTGTAAATGAAATTGAAAATGAAAAAAATTGAGCCTTGTAAAGTCTAAGAAAATTTGCAATGAATGCTTATGAGATGGACCTCCTAAAAGGAGTGGATATCTCACTAATTTTAAATGTTATAGATTTGCACCCTTACGTAAGGGGCAAGCAAGTAGAAAGTAAAGCATAGTTTCAAATTATTCAATGAAAGAATGAGTACAGCAGTTGTTTGAGAAAGAATGAGATGAGATAAGAAGCAATGGTAGATTCAGGAGTGATTACGAACACAAGAGGAGTAAAGTGAGTACTTGGTGAAATCAAAGAATAGAATAGCTAAAGAAGCAATGTGGATGACTACCTCCAAAGTTGCTAAACATGGAATCTCAATTTCAGATTTTAGAACGATCCTTAAGTTTATAGCATATTTCATTTACCCTATGTGTATGATGTAGGAGCATCCAAGTTCATAAGCAATCCCACATCACCCAAAAAAAGCAAAAAAAACAGTAAGTTGAGGAGAATTTTGGTTTTGGTGTGCATTTTTAGGTGAAATGGCCAGTTGAACAAATCAGAATGTTCCACCTAACTTCAACAGTAATAGAAACATATAGTGCATCTTCTGCAATAGCTAGTTTCACATCGATGGCAACCTGTATCATCTTTACCAACAACTAATTTCACTTCAGCAGCAACCTATGTGTAACTTCAATAGCATCATCAATTCAATTCGACAACACTATAACTTAGGTAGCAATTGGGAGAACTTTGGCAACAAGGTGTGAATGAATGTTAGTAGATATGATTTTTAATGACATGGATCTCAAATAACACTTGGCACTGTCTTCTATCCAAATCAGCTTCTTTTAAATCTCCAGTTGTCAAAAGGATCACAAGGTTTTATTGGTTGGTATTATTCTTCCACAGGCATTTCATCAAACATTTAGCAGTTATTAAAGCTTCATCATGATTTTCAACTAGGATCAAGCAGAGCATATGAGAAGTTGTGAACAATAGCATATCTAGGATATAAAAGGCCCAGCAAGAGCTCAAAATTGTTATCATTGGTGGCCCTTTCATGTGCCATAATGGAACAATCCTTCCAAGTTGTCATGTGGTGTTTAGGGTAACTTGATCGAATCAAAACTCTCTGTAGATAGGAGATGTGGACAGAAGAGAACAGGCAGGTTTTTCTTGGAAAAAATACATGTCCTAAATCATGGACAATAGAGAATATTCAAGCAAAGAAAAAAGAAAAAACAATGGTGCAAATTGTGAGAACAACAAGTCTAACCATCTAATGCACGAGGACATTGAGAAAACATAGGAAAAAGGAAGAATAGCCAGCAGAAGAAAGGAAAACCACGTTGTTCATCCATACATAGATATGCCAATTTTTTCTTTGTGAAGTAGTTAAGGCATTATTCTCAACAAACTGTAAGCCTTTAAAGGCCAATTTCTATTTCAATGCCAGTGATTTTTGTTGTTGATCCATCTGGTATGTGTAATTGTTGTTCAAAGTTTTTAATGCTACTAGGTTGTCTTTAGCTAGGCACCCCAATCTAAACTGCACCACTAATGAGGGCAAAAAAGTTGATATATTAAGTTGATCCATTTGAGCTAGAATTTAATGAATTTGACTTTGAGAGAATCTAAGTTACTTGCTAGTAGATCAAAGTTTTCCAAAACTAGGCTAGTAAGGTTATATATCATTGAATTACTCGTTGAGATAGAATGTTTTTGCATGTTAAGAATGAATAAAATTGTATGTTTTTCAGTGGTTAAATATTCAATATAGAATAATGTTGCATTGTAGGTAGAGTTTAGTAGTAGTTAATGAATTAAATTTGACTTGATATCAAAATTAGATTGGGACGTTAGTGCAAAAAAGTGCAATGTAAAACCGTCAACTTACTTGTAATGTTTGAATGGGATGTTTAATAATTCTTGTCATGATTTAATAAGACCTAGCATACATTATATTAAATAAAGTGGTACTCACATGATAATTAGAAGTACTACATTTATTTCATAATTATAGATGACATATGAATTAATCTCTCATAATTGAAAAGGGTTTAGTTTTAGTATCTACCAAATTGACAATATGTATCTATTGGTCTTCTACACATAAAAGAATGATGGATAAGGGGGTAATGAGCATATGTTAAGTTAATCATGACATGGTAATTCAACTAGAATCCAAGAGAATCACTCGTCTCTTGCACAAGCATGTAGACTTGACCCACAATAGTCAAAGGGGATCTTGCAAGAAAGTCTATAAAACTAAAGCACAATAGTCAAAGGGATTCCTACAAGGAATTTTTGGACCTAACTCATGGTAACCACATTGAGTATATTAGCATCTTAGGAATTTTTAGATCTTATGTTTAGCATCTTGGGTTGACACATGATATGCTACTATCTCTTCATCACATCTAAACAAAACATTTTTATATGAATGCTCTAGAATGACCCATGAGTTTTGATATTATTATACATCATGTGTGCAATTGTGTTAATTTGTCATAATGCAATGGATAAACAAGTTTTAACCTTTTACATGTAGATAGTTTTTTTATATGTTCATTGATTAAGAATATGATATTTAATAATTTTTATAATTGCACTTAAGATATGTGTAGAACTCAAAATTCAAATTTTTTATTTGAGTTTTTTTTTTTTAAATTAGAATACATTTTCAGGTAGTTTGAAACAAAGTTAATGACCTGGAAAAGGGGACATTATAGCAGATTGACAACATGCAATTAGCCAAAAGGAGTGCTCGAAGCTGACTAAAATATGATCACAAATCCCCTTTTACCTTTATTATTTTTACCTTCTATTTATAAACATAAAATCATTTAGTCAAGCATGTTCAAAGAAATTTATTTTATTGGTACTTCTCAATCAAAGGCCCAATGGCTAGATTACTTCTCAAATACTCATGTTCAAAAAATCCTGGAGGTTTCTAGAGGGAACTACAATAAGCTAGAGAAAAGGTTGAGAATAATATCATAGATGTCTAATGGCTAGACTATGCAAAAACATTATCCGCCTTTGGTCATTAACACCAGGACCAATCTCTTCTCCACAAAGAATGTAAAGGAAGGAATTAAAAAGTTGCCAATGGACAAAGCTTGAGACAAAGATAGGTTATTACATTAAATTCCTAAATGGGGCCCTACAGGCTCTTGCACAACACATTAAAAGAATATTTGAAAAGGTCATTCAAGATGATTTCCCAGCAAAATGTACAACTATTATTGTTGTCTATCCCCTCAAAAGTGGGGATGACAACAACCTAGCAAACTACAACACCATAATGATTAAATCCGCTTTTTGAAAAACTCTTTGGAAGCATATTAGAGCATAGGATTAGCCTTTGGATGGAAAAGGAGGGTAAAAGGATGAAAGGGTTTAGTTCAAGGCTCTACAATTGATCATTGCATCACTCTCAAACATTTCATTGAAAAGGTTTTGGAAAAGCACAGAGAAGAGGTTTTTTGTTGTTTTGTCTATTTTAGAAAGGCATTTGACAAAATACTTAGAAGAAAACCCTAGGGAAAAGTGGAAGAGTTGGAAATACCAAAAAAATATAGGGCAGCAATCCATAGGCTCTATGATCAAGTTCAAGCCAAAATGTTTTTGGGGCAACATTGAAGTCAAATAGGGGTGCCCATTGTCCCCCACTTTGTTTGGGTTATACATAAACAAGTTGAGTGATAGGCAAGTCAAGTGGTGGGGTGTTCACCTAGCCATACTTGTGATAATGTTAATGCTCTATGCAAGTGACCTCATCCTAATGACAAAAACAGTTCATTGTTTACAAGAACACCTAAGAGGCCTAGAAATATTTTGTCAAGAGATGGGAATGCAAATGAATATGGTCATGATCTCTACCTTGACAAGAAAAAAGAAGAAAATGAATTTTGAGTTTGAAGGAAGTCCCTTGCAAGTGGTAAACGAATACAAATACCTGGTCCTTGATTTTCATAGCAACCTTAGTTGGGAGGCATGTAGGAAAAAAAGGATACAAGGGCGATAGATATCTCTAAATAGTCTTCAAAACGGATGCAAATCAATTGAGCTTTGGGATAGGAAAACAAAGAACTTATTTGGGTTTCTTGTTACACCCATGGTGTGGTATGGTTGCAAGATTTGGGGCAGCAATACATCAATATCAAAATTTTGGCCACAATCCCATACAAGTTCATCTTAGCCAAGGTCAAAGATTTTCTACTTGAAGCAGCAACAATGATTCAATTGTTAGAATATATGAAGAGAATAGAGAAAATGGAAGGATGCTATGTAATAACCCTAAGGAGGATTTGATTTTTTATTTGCAATAGTTAGAAATTCACTATTACACATTTAAAATTAACATATAATGATGAGCTATGATTTTCCAACACAAAAGCAGATCTGTACACTTGCACGGTTAAAAATAGTAGTTTCAATCAAATAAATGTCTATGGGTCAACTAGTTTTCTATAATGTCCCCTTTTCCACTCTAGTTTGTTTTGGGGACCATTAGCCTATTCCGGAGACCGTGGGCTAGTCGGAAGCAGAAATTAGGGTTTATTTTCGAAGGCTTGCATGTTGGAATTTGTCAGTTTGGGTTCTGGATTCCTTCTAGGTTTTCAGAAAGCTTCGCAATGAGGGTACATGCATAGCAAGTTCTGGCGTTTGATTTACTTACTATTTTTAGTAAGTGGAGGTAAAATCAGTTGAGTTATCTAGGTTTTTCTAGGTTTTTTGTGAGCTCTGCAATGGTATAACATACAAACCAATCTGAGGACCTTTTCGGGACTCACCAAATTTAGTAAGTTTGGCAGTTGCTCAGAATGTGGTAAAAATCACTTTGGAAACACTTACTATTTTTAGCAATATGCTACTCATAGTAAGTACTATTTTTGGCAGTGCTATTTTTGGCAAGGGGGTTCTGCAGCTCAACCTAGTGCCTATTTCTGGCAGTATTTTGCCAGGATCCTGTGTTCACTCAGATGACTATTTTAACAATTCAGTTCAGAGCTCTAACTCAGTTCAATTTTGGGTGATTTCCAGCACTTCAGTCTCTGGCTCATTTTGGCAATAATCAATATTTGAGAAGAATGTATTTTTAATATATTAATACCTTAGCATGAAGGTTTAATATTTGGTTGGACGACTTAGGAAGGGAGAAGTATTATTTTTTATTATTTCCTAAGTCAAGTGGCGCCAAGGATTAGTATATTTTATGTTTTATAATGTTATGTAATGTCCCCAAATTAGTTATACATTAGATTAACCTAAATTTGCCCAAATCTAAAAGATAGGTAATTAAATTTTATGGGCATAACTTTGTATACTGGTTTCCTGTAACAAATATTAGAGAACACATGAAATAATACTTGTAAAACTGAAACATATACCAATGAAATTATATTAATGATATCAATTCTGCTATATTAGTTACTGTTTAGAGTTACAATTTGTTGGGTATAATCAGTTTATTATATAAAGTCAGATTGAAAGTCAGTTACCAGTCAGTTTCCTTAGCCCATTAGGGTAGGCTAGTTGGATACGGTGTCCAAGAAACCAATCCTCCTAGGCCCAAGGGCAGATACCATATCCCCCTTGGCTCCATATGGCAGGAGTTAGGCATCCATCATGGAGTGGCCTACCCAGCGAGGTGTTCTATCGCCGTTCCCCCTCATCACAACCACCTTCTCTCTTAAGCCCAAGAGCAGATGCTTCATCCCTCTTGGCTCCAAGTGGCAGGTGTTAGGCATCCACTATGGAGTGGCGTACTTAAAAGACAATCCCTCTTTACAATGAACCATTTATTATATTTAATCAATCCATCACATTATGATAATCAATTACATCTGACATAATTATCATTTTATATTACATTTCAACAGTGCTGTGTATTGGATTGTCATCAAAGTTTCCTGTTAGTGTTACTTTGTATCAGCATTAACCACTTTTAGTCATTTCATTATAATCAGTTTGTTATTCCTTATAAGAATTTGCAGTATTACCATAATTTGCATAACCTGAATCTGATTGTATTATGTATTCCTGAGATTATGTGCAGATATATATGTTTATATGTTATGTCTGGCAGTACTATTATGTTATTTTAATGCTGTTTGAATAAATAGATAAAATTTACCTTCTTAACTTAATATGATATTAACTGTCATTGACTTGATTAAGAACATCTTAATTTATATTCAATGATGCACAAATCTAAATTTAAATATGTATATTATACTGGCTGATATATACTCTAATGCTAACTCAGGAAATTCATGCTTATACATACCTGACACTGAACTTACCCCTGTTGTTGGCAGACTTTACCATTCTTTGCTTGCATATCCCTCCAAATTGGCACGGGGGAAGGTATTTATCCTAACCCCCCATCGTGGTGGAAAGCCACGATGCTTCCTATTTGGTAGCACCCCTTTTTGAAGGGTCGCTACCCTCACACCTGACGGGATCCTCCATTTAATCAAGCCATCGTTTTAGAGGAATGGCTATCGAGGACCAGTCAACAAATATAATATATATTTTAATAAAATGGCATCATTCCATATTGTTAATGCATATAATGTATATTATTAATATATATATTGTTACACCATTTTAATACAATGTATATTATTAATATAATAACATTAATCAATATATAAATGTAAATTAATGTACATTATTAACATAATAACATCATTCAATGTAAATTGATAATATGATATCTTTTTTAATATCAATGTAATATAGTATAATATAATTTTAACATGATTTAACATATTATATGGAAAAATTTATATTAATTATTTCTGCTATAAATGGGGGACATGACATGTTATTATTTTATAACTTGGTGTCCTTCAAAAAAATGCGACTAGGAGACATGGAGATGGGGCGTCAAAGTTCAAATGTATTATTATTATTTTATGCACCTTAAATTATCTCCAAAAGTTCGATTTAAGGGGAAGGGTGTCATGAAATGAAATGAAAGTGAAATAAGGGGAATTTGGCGACATTTGAATTTGAATTTGAGCCCTTAAAATCTATAAATGAGAGTGTTGGGCTTCTCATTTGGTATCTCAGAACATTTTACACCGTTATGATTTCGGATTGACTCCAAACAATCTTTGAGGGTGAATACCTCCTAGGGTTTTTGACAGACTTTGAGTGTGAGACATCACTCCTAGCTGTGATTGGATCTTTCAGATTTGTGTGGTTCGATTTGTGTGGGCATTGATTTGTGTGGAAGCTGTTATTGGGGTGATTTCTACCTCAGAAGGGCAAGATTTTTAGTATGGTGTGGATTTTAGTGTTGCTGGTTTTTGGTGTGGCTGAAGCGAAGATTCGATCGTATCTCCCTACCTATGCAATCGATCATTCTGGGTAATAACTCGTTGGAAGCATATCTGGAGGGCGATCATTCTTCTACCTTGGCGTTTCTTTTGGTGTGCTTCCCGATTTTTGGTTGCAAATCGTATTTCTGCTGCTGGCCGTACCATTCCTGGGTTGCCTTGGATTGCGTTCCATCTGTTTTTGGTGTTCGCGGTGCAAGCTTGGAGTTCTTGTTGCATCGCCTCAGTTGTAGTTTTCATTTGCTTCTGTTTTCATGTCATTCCGAGTTGTTTTGGGTGAGTTATGAGCATAATAGTGAGTTTAGTAGTAGTTGTTTTCTGCGTGTTATGCGGACAGCAAATTGTATTTCCAGTTTAGTATGTTATTTCTTTGTGGGTGAGTTTGAATTTGTTAATTGTGATAAGTTTGGTGATATTCAGCAGTATTGGACAGCCTAATCTCTCTTTCCTATGCATTGCATCTCTTATTTGTAAGGTTGAATAGTAGTACTATCCAGAGTTCCCAAACTTGTCGCGAGTCAAGCGAGTTTGCCGAGTCAAGCGAGTCAAGCCAAGCTTGGCGAGTTTTGACAACTCGTGACTCGAACTCGGCAAGTTTTGCTCATAACTCGCTTGACTCGGGCAAGTCAGACGAGTTATGGTAAAACTCACCGAGTCCAAGCTCCAAGACTCGCGCCACGGCATGTCAGACATGGTAAACAGAGAGGCTGAGGTTGTGGCTATGGCAGAGGAGGAGGGATAGAGCACGATCCGACACAGGCACAACTGATGTTGATCATTGTGCCACCTCACAGGCGGAGACTATGGCTACTCAGTCATCCAGGACCTACTTTAGACGCCTTTGTAGGAGGCAGACAGACTACTTTGAGGCTGAGGCTGAGGATGAGCTAGAGCTTCTATTTGATGATGTTATAGTGTCTTTAAGCTTTATTCAATAATGGGTGCATGAAACAAGTTTTAAATCGTTAAAAATCTCTAAATTTCAAGGGTTTTTTTATTTTGCCAAGTCATTGTCGAGTCATAGCCGAGTCACGAATCGAGTCGGCCTTGCTGAGTCTGAGCCGAGTCCGAGTCTGGGAACTTGTTGTGCAAATCGCACACCCATCCCCGTCTTGGACAGGGACCCCCCAGTTTGTGGCTTTCTGTCCTTGCGGAAGAGGAGGGGGGTATGAAGGGTCAAGTGCCGCTAAAACCAAATTCGGCCTCTAGGGCCATATTGCGAACTTAAAACTCCCCAATTCTCGCAAAATCGCCTAAATGTGAAGAAAGAGTTAAAGCCTGCAATGACGTTGAAATGCCGATTTTCGCCAAGGGATACAAAGGAGATAAAGAATGCAAAGTGTCAAAAAACTGACAAAACTCCTTCAAATCCTAAAATTCGCACTAAGGGTGGAAATTACATGAGTTTCTAAAAATTGGCAAAATGGGTGAAATCCCCGAAATTCGCCAGTATTGGATAAAATACAAGAGGTAAAACTTGACAAACTCCTCCCATTCACCAGAAATAGCACAATGAGGGACAAGTGATAGTTGAAAAGTTTTTAAAATTTGCAAAACCCCCTCAAAATGCCGAAAATCGCAATTTAGAAGGTAAAAGTGCGAAAGGGAAAGAAGCTTGCAAAAGTGCCCAAAATCCTGAAGTTTGCAAAAGTGCCCAAAATCCCAAAATTTGCAAAACTGCCCAAAATCCCGAAGTTTGCAAAAGTGCCCAAAATCCCGAAATTCACCATAAAGGGGTGAAAATGTCAAAGTTTTCAAAACTTTCAAAAGTGCCCAAAATCCCGAAATTCACCATAAAGGGGTGAAAATGTCAAAGTTTTTAAAACTTTCAAAAGTGCCCAAAATCCCGAAATTCACCATAAAGGGGTGAAAATGTCAAAGTTTTTAAAACTTTCAAAAGTGCCCAAAATCCCGAAATTCACCATAAAGGGGTGAAAATGTTAAAGTTTTAAAAACCTTGCAATTGCTCTCAAACCCCCGAAAATGTGAAAATAAAATAGTAAGGCATTAACTTGAAGTTTGTGGAAGTGCCATTTAGGCCGAATTTCGAAAACGTCTAAGTGTGAACTTTTTTAAACGAACGCCCCTCTTGCCCAAAATTGCCAGGAACAACTAAATTCGCAGAAGGAGTAAAGGCGTTAAAAACTTTGGAAATTTTCAAATGACCCTCCAGGCGTTCAATTTAATGCTTGTTATATTAATTTTAATTTTTCAAATTAATTTATTAAAATGGGATTAATGGTTTGTAGGTCACAGGACGCCATCGCAGAGAACCAGGCGAAGGCTTGAAAATGCAAATTGAAGAGGGATCGCAACCAAGGCCAAGCGCTGGAAGCTGGAGGAGAAAAGATGCAGTGGAAGATCAAAGCAATGAAGCATTGGGAAGCGTGCCACCCGGGCAACAAGTTAAAGTTCACCACCAAAGACCGAAGAACACTCCGAATGCAACAATCATGCATTCTCAGGAAAAGTACATAGCTGGATTTAACTCCAGAAGTTCAGTTTTTTAAAAACTGAAACTATTTTATTATAAAATAGCCTGTGGGTCCCGCGCAAGATATTTTTGTGGACAGTTATGTCCAACTGCCAAATTGACCAAATTAAAGCCAAATAGTGGCAAGTAGTTGGAATTGTGATTGGTTTGGGCATGGGTTAAGGCTGTCAGCTTTTGGATGGCAGGCAGCAACCCTTAGATGCAGTCAATCCTAGCCTCTGATTCAATGTTGTAAAAACTATAAAAGACAGAGGCCTTTCTTTTGTAAAAAGTTAGATGGTTAGATAGTTAGACAGCTAGAGAGAATTTTGTAGTTAGAATTTTGTAGTTAGAATTTTGTAGTTGGATTTTAGAGTTAGAATAGGTTAGATTTTAAGCAGTAGCATAGAGATGCTGCAGAAATTGTTGTAATAGGCAGCTGAAATCAATATATAAACATTGATTTGGTGTTTACTGTCTTGTTTTCATCCTGTTTGCATGGTTTCTTTCAGCATTTTAGATAGATCTTTCTGTTTTGGATGTGCAGGTATTTGATAGATTCAGGCTCATACCATTGAGGATATACTGATTGTGTATCCTTTTGTATGGTTAACCTAAGCCTTTAATTGTGCTTAGTTCAATTGCAGGTGTCCGTCTGAGTTGCGCCAGAATTGGGTGCTTATCCGTGCATCTCCAATCTGAAAATCTTCCAAGTCCCTTTGAAGATTGCATCGTTCCTGCAAGGTTGTGAGCTATTCTGGCCAAGCAGGGATTGGTTATGTTGAATCCGTCTACCCGCATACCAATCTTGTTAGTTTTAGGTCTCCTAAACCCTTTCCTTTTGCTCTTTATTATGTAATTCGAGAATCGCAGCAGACCAGCTTGTTGCAAATCGTAAGTCCCCTTGTGCTCCCAACAAATCACATCGACCACTGAGTAATCCCGCAGTCAAGACCTGACAATCAAAACCTTGAGGTCGTCCCCTTTGATCAACAAAACCAGCATTAGGGATTTCCTTATCTCAAGAGAGGATAGGATACTTAGCAAGTACATTCTATTTTGCGTTGGCCGGATGAAGTCGCAAGTTCGGCGATTTTAGACACGTTAACAGAACTTTGGTACTATCAACCATTTCTGGACTGTAAAGCATACCTCGTTGAAAAGTGGAAGAGGTTGGCTTGCCGCCTACATTTGATCTTTGTAATTATGTCCTCCCACTGAATAAGCAGTCGAGTGATGTTTTGTTTGTAATGGTCCTCCCGCTACATAAGCGGTTGAGTTGAGCTTTGTTGTAAGTGTTCAGTCCTCTCGGTGAAATATTGCGGTTGAGTGGTTCGTGCTTGGTTTTGTTCTTGTTCTCCTTGGCTGGTTTATCACCAAGCGTTCTAGTTTTCTATTACCGCTGGAAAGTGGAAGGAGCTGGCTTGCCGCCCAAATTTGTAATCAACTTTAGCTTTCAAGCTTCTAACGATCCCCTCAACACTGTATGCTCTCACCCTCCCAGATTGGGCTCTCGGTGATCAAAAGGTGGACTGAGTTACTTTCAGCAACATTTGGTTTTCATTTCCTAACCATAACAAGTGTTGTGTTGAATGTAATTGTGGCAAAAATTGGGAGAAAATTGTGGGGATATTACATTTTCACCACATCCAAATTTGAAACTATAATTCCTATAAACATCAATCAATTAATAGTCAATAAACTAGCCACAATAAGGCTAAGGACCTAGTGGCAAAAACCTGCAACTTTGTGACTATTGTTAGTTCCCCTATAGGTGATTAGGAGTTATTTAATACCCTCCACTCAGATCTAGGAACAAAGGTTCAACTATATTGACCAAATACCTTCAAGAACTTTGTCTTGAAACACCCAACATCTGAAGAGATGCACTAGATCTACAGTGAAGATCAAATTGGTGTGGCTACAACTAGGTATGTAGAATAGGACACTCAGACACTAAGATTAGACTAAAATTGTCAATCAGATCTAGAAACAAATGTTGCTCAGTCGACTAGTTGTAGATGGCAAGAGTAATTACCCTAGGTATGATGATGTGGCTACAAGTAGGTGTGGAACAGGACACCCAGACACTAAGAGTAGACTAAAATTGTCAATCAGATCTAGAAACAAATATTGCTCAGTCAATTGGTTGTAGATGGCAAGAGTAATTACCCTAGGTATGATGAGCCCCTCACCTAGGTATTGTTGATATTTCTCGTCTAGATCTAGTTAATGATGTAGTCTTCCACTTCTTTGGATTTTCTAATTCAATCTTGCATTGAATACACAGGGGCCTGGCCCCCAAAGATTTACAAGTGGCTGCAATAAGAATCACCCAACAGAAAATGATAAAGTTCTCCAAATTCAATTGATAGCGATCAAACCTGGAAAGAAATGCTTTGACAGGGTTAAACAAGGGTTTCAGATCAAAATAAAGTACAAAAATGGAGAAAATCAGCAGGTAGGGTTTTCATCCCAGCTAACACCAGTTAGGAATAACTCCCAAATTCATGCTAAAATCTCCATAATGTTGGTTCCCAGCAATCAAAATGAAATATATAATTGTTTGGCGTAGCGCACCAAAACCTAAAACAGGCCAACTTGCAATTTAAACACTCTTTTTTTTATTTAAATACAAGTCAACCAAAATAGGCACCAAATATAAATTTCAATTTTTTTTTCCTTTTTTCAAATACATATTAAATTGGTGTTAGAAGCACCTTTTTCTCTCTATTGGCCAACCTAGCTAGGGAGGGGACATGAAAACTCTCCATTCTCCAAATTGCTTTCTCTCAAGAAATTTCAAAACTCAGGTGCTCAAAAAGCTCCACTCTTTCCCATGTAGTATCCTCAAAGTGGGAGATTCTTCCATTTCACCAAATATTCCGGAATAACCTTGTTTCTCAACTTCTTTTTTCTTACATCCACGATTGCCTCAAGCTCCAAAATCAATTTTCCTACATCATCAAGTGGGGGCAACTCTAATGAAGAAATGACCTGCTATCCAAGAGCCTTCTCTAGGCATGACACATGAAAAATGATATGAATCCTACTATTCTCTGGAAGTTTCAACTCATATGCCTCACCAATCCTCCTTATGATCTTACACAATCCATAAAATCGGGAATTCAACTTATCAATACCACTTCCCTTGAAGGAAGTTTGTTTATATGGTGATAATCTCAAGGATACCATGTCTCCCATTTCAAAAACCCTTTCAATTAGATAACAATCAACACACACTTTTTGTTGGCTTTGGGACTGTTGTAGGTTATTTTGAGTGAATTCACAATGTCTAAGCTTTGTTGAATCAAATCTCTAGCCCCTAGTACTCTACAATCCGAAAAAATCAATTCCATGAATAAAATAGCATCATACCATAGAGTGTCTTAAAAAGAGTCATAACTATAGACATGTGAGGATTAGAATTGTAGCAATACTCCCCAAGGTGCAACCACTTGACCCACGCAATTTGTTGTCCTATAAAGTAGTTCCTCAAGTAACCTTCTATCCATTTGTTCACAGTTTTAGTTTCCTTGTCAGTTTGAGGAAGATAACTAGTATTTGGGGTCGAATCCATACCTATCAATCAAAAGAGTTGTTTGCCAAAATAAGTTGATATATCTGTTGTCCCTGTCACTTACAATGTTCCTAGGCAGACTATGAAATCTAAAAATCTCTCTAAAAAACAAATCAACCACTTGTGAAGCCATGTACTCTAAAGATATAGCATAAAAATGAGTCTATCAACAACCACATATGTACAATCCTTACTTTGCATCTTTAGGATTCTTGTGATTAAATCCATAGAGATTCTCTCCCACTTGTGATGAAATCCATGGAGATTCTCTCCCATAAAAGTGAGTCTATCAACAACCACATAGGTACAATCCTTTGCATATTTAGGATTCTTGTGATGAAATCTAAAAATCTCTCTAAAAAACAAATCAGCCACTTGTGAAGCCTTGTATTCTAAAGATATAGCATAAAAATGATTCTATCAACCACATAGGTACAATCCTTACTTTGCATCTTTAGGATTTTTGTGATGAAATCAATGGAGATTCTCTCCCATTTCTGATTTGAAATAGGCAGGTTCTGCAACAAATCAGCTGGAAATACATGTTTTGTTTTGTTTTGTTGGCAAACCAAACATTCCCTAACATGCCTCAAGACATCACTTTTGAGCCCCTTCCATGAGAAAGCTCTCTTACTTGCTTAAATGTCTCATAGTACCTTGGATGACCAGCAAGAGGTGTGTCATAACATACCCTCAAGAAAAATTTCTTCACCTTTGATTATGGTACAAGATACAGTTGATCCTTATAAAGAATGAGCTCATCAACTACTTTGTACCTATCATCTTGTAGCTTCCCATCCAAAAAGTCAATAGTAAATGTGTTCTTGGAGTAATTATTGAAACCTTCCAATTAGCAGATATATAAGACATAAAACAGAAATAAAGTTTCCAAGCGAGTGCATCACCACGATATTATTCTTCCCCTTACATATTCAATGTCAAAATCATAGACTTGTAGCTTGCTTACCCAATTTTGTTGTCTATCATTTAAATCATTTTGAGAGAGCAAGGACTTCAAGTTGTTATGATCTGTTTTCACCATAATTTTCCCACAAACCAAATATTGCTTGAATTTGGCTAGTGCATGCATGATGGCTAACATCTGTTTGTCATAAATAGAGAAGCTCCTCTCCATCTCCGTAAGCTTCCTAGTATCCTACTCTCAAATGCTATAGGTTGTCTATTTTGCATCAAAACTTTTCCAATCCCCTCTCGTAAAGCATCACATTCTAAAACAAAAAGAAGTGAAAATCTAGTAGCCAAAACAAGACACTCGTTGCCTCCTTGAGCTTGTCAAATGCTCTTTGTGCTGAAGTACTCCAAGAGAAAGCTCCCTTCTTTGTCAAATTTGTCAATGGGGCTGCAAGTTGTAAAAACCCCTTGACAAACTCTCTATGGTAATTGCAAAGTCCCACAAATCCCTTCAAATGTGACAAATAACTAGTCCTACGCCACTCCTTTATTGCCTTGATCTTCTCCTCATCAATGCTAACCTCTTGGGCACTAATATTATGCCCCAAATACAATATCTCCATCAAACCAAACTCACATTTGGATGCTTTAGTGTAGAATGAATTTCACTCTAGTATACCAAGCACCTCATTTATGTGCTTCAAATGATCCTCCCATGTCTTATTTTAGCTCAAGATATCATCAAAGAAAACCAACACGAATTTCCTCAATCGTAAAATAAATAATCAATTCATGCATGTCTAAAAAGTGGCGGGTGCATTGGTCAACCCAAATGGCATGACCAAGAACTTGTCTCTAACCTTTTATGATACCCTAACCATAAATCAAACTTGGAGAAGTACACCACACCATGAAGCTTATCTATCAACTCATAAATCCTAGGTATGTGCTAGTGATTCTTGATTGTTTTTTTGTCAAGGGCTCTATAATCAATGCACATCCTCAAAGTACCATATGTTTTCTTGACCCACACCACAAAAGAAGCAAATGGGATACGATAGGACGTATGTGTCTCATGTCTAACAACTCCTTAATCGCCTTCTCAATCTCCTCCTTGTACCTCCTAAGATGAAGATAAGGTGTAGTGATGATGGGTTTTTCTCCTCCTTCTAGCTCAATTACATGCTGCAATCCCCTATCTAGTCCTTGCTATAATTATCCAAGATGGATTGAATATCAACATCATAAGACCTCCCATCCTTGGACAGGCTTGTATCAGTAATCAAGCACTCTGCTACCCAAGCCAGTTGGTCTCTACAAAAGTTATCTCCATCCTCTTGGATGAAACCATCATTGGACCCCCATTGGTAAGGCTGCAAAGAACTACATGTTGATGTGTTTTTTATGCACATGCAAACACAAAAAAAAAAAAACAAGGTATATTATCCTCTCTTGAACAAAGTCTCTCACATGCAATGCTTCACGATCAAATGAGACAACTCCAAGGTTACGAAATGTCAGGTCTTGACTTGTAGATAAGCTCAATGGTTTGATGTCATAATGCTGGAATCACAAGGGGACTTACGTTGTACATGAATGCTTGAATACTTAGACATTGTTGGAACGTGGGACTAACTCATCTAACAAAGAAAGATCAAAAGGAAAGGGTTTAGAGAGTCTAATCTACTCCTAGGAATGCAAGAAAGGGTTGAATGATTCGATGGAATCCTGCTAGGCAAGGTCTCACCATCAAGTCGAACAATTTGACACAAGCTTAGTGCAATCATCTAAGTTATATTTCATGGATGTTCAAATCATTACCATCAAACATTGATACCATTCAAGTTATTGCATAACAATGGACGTATAACAATTGAAGTAAATAAAAATCCAGTTGACCATGCAAAGCACACTTACAATCAGCAAGAGGCTAGTGGTATGGACTAAATGGATTCCACACAAATGCATTCAACAAATTCTTTCATTCAATCTAACAATACTTGAAAGAAAATTCTAATCTAAATTTATAATCTAACTTGGAGGCAATGACAACAACAAATGCATACAACACTTAAATAAAAATACAATCAATTTGAACAATGACTTATATTCAAATCTGCAGCATATAACCAACAATTCTCAAAAATCTCTCTCTTACAAATGAGAGGCAATGGGGTTTATATAGATCTTCAAAAGAAATGAACGGCTCAGATTGATTCAAGATCAACAGCCAAGATTACAAGATAAAACCCTAATTAGGGTTTGTTACAACCACCATTTCATTGGCCAATGAGAAATGAGGGTAAGTAAGATAAATAATATTTCATGTAGTGTCACGTGTCACTTATTCCCTCCTTGAAAGAATGTTGACTTGGTACCCTTTGATTGAACGAATGGTGACTGTAATGCCACCTCAGCTTGCCTTGTACACTTAATCAATTTGCCTTGTACATTCTTCTTCTTCATAATGTTTGGAATTCTTTGTGATACTTTGCATTCCATCTTTATATTAAGGAATTCCTTGAACTATTTCCTCCTTATGTTTGGAAAATTTTCCCAATCTTGGAATCTTGAAATATTTCCTTCCTCGGTGCTCTTTGATATTGAAATTTCTTGATGTAGTTCCGGATTTCATAATGTGAAATCCCTTGTGCTCATATCTTGAACTTGCTTTCCTTCATTTTTTCACTATCAAGGTGAAGTCCTCTTCATGTTTGTTCTAGTCCACATCCTTGCCTTTGGAAATCTTTGTCTTGAAATCCTTTTCCAATCTTTGAAGTGTTGATCTTCCTCATTCGCATTTGTGATGGTATCCTTGCAATATACATCCTCTTAAAGCCTTGATCATCATGCTTCCCTTCCTTGTAATAGTCTTGCAAAACAAACAAGTATCGAATCAAACACCTATGGGATAAACTTGATTTCAGCCTTCGTAGGAAATCCATCCACATACAAACAGATCAATCCTCAAAACATCTGCATTATCCTTGCCCATTCTTTCACTCGGTGGAAATTTGATGCCTATCTGGACAACTTTGTTATTGATCTTCATTTGAATTGATTTATCCCTTCCTTTATAATTTTGCCCTCAAGTGGAAATCCAACTCTCAGCCGGACTCATTGTCCTTGAAATTTTGTTTGACTTGATCATTATTTGATGGAGTGGAAATCCAAATCTTATAGGGACTTTGTTCCCAACATTTGTCCAGATAATTCCAATTAGAAAATTGTAACACCAATTCTGGAAAATATGAAGGTCTGAATTGAAATCTAGAAAATTCTCCTCAAGAAAACCTAACTTTCAAACTTAGGATAAGTTTGATTGCAATAAATAAATCTGAAGATACCCCTGTAAAATCAGAAAATCAAGTATTTGGAGCCCAAAATTGTATTCCTGGGTCTGGAAATATCACTTGGAGATCTGAAAACACTCAGAAAGTAACTAGCTTTTTGATATCAAAGTTGTAATAAAAGTCTGATTTTCTGAGGACAAAGTCTGAATACGCCTCCAATGTCTGAAAATACTCAAAAAATGGTGTATTGAAGTTTGATTTTTTGATTCCCAAGTCTGAATACACCCTTTGAAAGTCTGAAAATGGCCCCAAAGAGTCTGAAGACACAATAAATCCTCCTGAAACATCCCGGTAACGTGTAGAGTACACGTTAACATGATACCGGTCCATAACCTAGATAGGTACCGGACCTATTCTGGGTCCACCACGCCAAAGCAATGTCTTCAAGCAGTTGAAGCACGATCAAAGAACATCTTCAGCATCCTGAAATCCGTCTAGAAGTCGCACCAACACCACTTATGCATCCGGTCACAATTCCTCAGTGAAAGCTCTATCGATAAAGCCTTAAACCAATGCCGGTAAGGGTTTACAAGAGTGTATGATAGTATCCAATACCAAGCCAATACCAATTGACCAAAACATGCTTCAGAAGCACATATCACATGTAACCAATCACATTCCATAGATCCAAACATGCCGGAAGTGTCCAACAGATAATCTCTTCTGCCGATAACACTAGATCTTCTACTGGTAACCAAAACCTGTCTGTCGGTAACCATCCATAACAGCTAGTGTTGACATCAATGACAAAACATCAATGCAACACATAATCAATTCATTCATAATGCCAACAATATCCCCCTTTGGCATTGATGGCAACACTAGATGTGAAAAACATCCAAGTACCAAGAAGTGCCAAACAAGTCTCCCCCTTTGGAAGACAACCAACAATTTGCATGAATGATATCTCTATAAAGTTCTGAATAAATCTCTCCCCCTAATGTATACAACTCTTTTTTCTTTATTTTCACATCAATATCTCTCGACCTTTGACATCAATGCCAGAAATCTAACAAAAATATCAAAGCAATAATGTAAACCTCAAGGCTGACTACTCCCCTTGAGTAGTAGCACCACTCATCAGTGCCGGAATGAATAATATTTTTGATAATGCATGCCGAACTGATGACAAAACTGCATTAATCAAGTCTCTGTTGAAGAGGCAGAAACCCCTAACCTGTCTCTCAAATACTCAAATGATTCCTTAGACAACGGTTTAGTGAATATGTCTGCAATTTGTTCTTTAATGTTCACATAAACCAATTTGATTTCCTTTTCTTCTACCTTGTCTTTCAGAAAGTTGTACTTTATTGATATATGCTTAGTCTTAGAGTGAAATACCGGATTTTTAGACATGTCAATAGTTGCAGAGTTATCACAATAGATAACTACCAGTTCACTACAATTTACCCTGATATCCTTCAACATTTGCTTAATCCACAAGAATTGAGTGCAATTAGTTGCTACTGCAACATACTCAGCTTCTGCAGTAGATAAAGAAATGCATGGCTGGCTAATCTATGAAACCAGTTTCTTTCCAAGAAAGAAAGCTCCACCAGAAGTGCTCTTCCTATCATCAGTCTCACCTGCCCAATCTGAGTCAGTATATGCACATAAAGTGAAATCATCATTTTTGGAATACCTGATTTTCTTTAGGATTACTTTGATATCTTGAAACAATACTTACTACATTCATAATATCAGGTCTAGTCTGAGTTAGATATAACAGACCACCAATCATAGACTTATACCTTGTTGGATTTACCGTTGTAGAAGTATCCTTGATAGATAATTTCACACTTGTCACCATAGGAGTACTTATCGGTTTGGAAATTATCCATACCAAACTTTTTCAACAATTCCCTCAGATACTTAGTTTGACAGATAAAAATGCCTTTGTCAATTTAAGTAATCTGCAAACCTAAGAAAAATTTCATCTCACCAATCATGGACATTTCAAATTCATTCTTCATGTTGTTAGCAAATTCCATGCACAATTTATCTTCTCCTCCAAAAATGATATCATCAACAAATACTTCAATAATCAGAATATCATCATCAGTGATCTTATAACATAAATTACTATCAGCACTGCCTTTAGTAAAACCAAGCTTCAAAAGATATTTATCCAACCTTGCATACCAAGCTCTAGGAGCTTGTTTCAAACCATATAAAGTTTTCTTCAATCTACAAACCATATCTTTATCATCTGTCGGTGAAAATCCATCAAGCTGCTCAATGTATACTTCTTCCTCAAGCTCGCCATTCAAAAATGCACATTTAACATCCATTTGATAAACCTTATAGTTCTTATAAGCTACATAGGCAAGAAATAGTCTAACAGCTTCAATTCTAGCTACAGGTGCAAATGTCTCACCATAATCAATTCCTTCCATTTGGGAATATCCTTTACAAACCAATCTAGCCTTGTTTCTTACAACTTGACCATCCTCATTTAGTTTATTCCTAAAAACCCATTTAGTTCCAATAACATTCTTATTTTTAGGCCGGGGAACTACAGTCCAAGTTTCATTCTTCTCTATCTGATCTAATCCATCTTCCATAGCCTTTAACCAATGTTTATCCTTACAAGCTTCAATAACAGTTACCGATTCAATTTGAGAAATAAGACATACCTCTTCATTAGCCAGTTTCCTTCTAGTCATAACTCCCTTGTTCTTATCTCCAATGATTTGATCTTCATAATGATTTAATCTTACATACCTTGGTGTCTTTTGAACTTCAGATTCAATGCTCTGATCATCAATCACAGTTGAATTTTCTGATTGTGTCGGTGTAACTATCTCAGCTTCCTGTACCAATTGAGGCATTGCCGGTTCAGTTATGATCATTTCCACTATCGATTCCCTGTCGTATGATATAGAATGATTTTTGTACTGCTCATCCACTTTCACATTAGCACTCTCAACAATTTTATGTAATTTTTTATTATAACATCTATATGCTTTGCTCTGAATTGAGTATCCAAGAAAAATCCCTTCATCACATCTAGGATCAAACTTTCCAATTGAATCATCTCTTTTGATATAACATTTACTTCCAAAAATTCTGAAATATTTAACAGTAGGTGTATGTCCAAACCATAGTTCATAAGGGGTCTTACCCGTTTCACCTTTGATGTGAACTCTGTTGAATGTGTAGACTGTTGTACTCACAGTTTCCCTCCAATAGATATGAGACAATTTGGCTTCCATCATCATAGATCTTGTTGCATCCAAAATGGTTTTGTTCTTTCTTTCCACTACTCCATTTTGCTGAGGAGTCCTAGGTGCAAATAGTTGTCTCTTGATTCAATTTGTCTCACAATAACTGTTAAATTCATGAGAAGTGGACTCACCTCCTTGATCTGATCTTAGACATTTGATTTTCAATCCAGTTTCATTTTCAACCTTCGCTTTAAAGATCTTGAATTTCTCAAAAGCTTCAGACTTCTCCCTTAGAAAAGTCATCCACATCATTCTAGAATAGTCATCAATAATCAGCATGAAATACCTATCACTGTAAAAATCCTTACTGGGGACTGTAAAAATCCTTACTGAGGACTGACGATACTGTAATGTTTATGACCAGATTGTGAAGGGTGATACTATTTAATATTGTAATGTTTATGACCAGATTGTGCAAATAGATACTATTTAATTTAATTAGTGATCTTTGAAACGCCTATGGATTTCACTAGTATAACCAGTGTAGGCAATTTAACCTTCTTGCTCCACATCACATGGATTGGACTACCATTTTATACATTCAATATTCAACATTGTGTAGATAGAACAAATAATACATTAAATAACTGTTGATTTAAGCAATGCTGGGTGCACCTGTTAATCTGCAGTATTGTTGATACCAGTTCTGCCGTGGTGATCTTCCTAAAATGTCACCGCAGACTCATTGATTGGCTACGTAACAGTCTTCTGCTCCGGACTTGATTTCGTTGATTGCTAATCTTACGCAGAATGGGCTATACCCGATATCGGGCCTCTGCATATGTTGCCAATGACGCCTCCCTTGCAATTGGACTATCATCACCTCGTCTAGGCATAAACTTGCATTGTCGGGGACTAATGCTGTTGTAACCATTCTTCGGTGTTTGCCAGCCGACTCCTGTTTCCCCTCTACGGATTACGCAACTTCCTCATAATGGTCTGCCAATGAAAAACGACCATATCCGTTGCATGGTAGTGATGCATGTGACTTTCAGAGTCTTCAAACGCTCACGCTGAATGGAATGTAGACTGCGTGAGAGACTTTACCTGCATTCACCATTATTGTCTTTTCCTCCCTTCGACTGGTGTGAGGAACACACACACATCTCTGCAATCTTCAAAGATCCACGCTAGAGTTTAACTTCTCGGATCAATGCCTGGTTCAATATTTTTGGTTCCAATAGGCCAGTACGGGGCTGACGAAAGGAATTCAATTTTCAAGTGTTGATATCACTTAGATGATCAATTTTCATCTTCAAGTATGATGCTTATCAAAGAAATCTCGTCCCCTCTCAACTCGGATGCCCATCCTTTGATTTTCACCAGTTGGTTCAAAAATCCCGTAATAGCAGTTGGTTCAAAAATCCCGTAATGGTTAGGATTATTTACGGTGATTAACAAAACTACAAATAATGTCTTTTCATTATAATATATGTAAATATTAATTTTTATATAAATGAATGGGAGATTTATATAAAAGAATTAATATTTTTATACATACGTCTATCATTTATTTTTTATTAGGGGACATGACAATCACCTTGAAAGCTTATAGTCCTTGCTGGACCACATAAGTCAGTATGAATCAAATCAAGTACATCATTAGATTTATCATGTATGCTCTTAAAAGAACTTCTAACTTGCTTACTGTTGACGTGTCTGGAATCGCATTGCTGCAAACTCCATACGGCCAACGCAGAATAGAATGGCCGACTGATTATCCTATCCTCTCTTGAGCTGAGGAAGTCCCTAATGTTGTTTTTGGTTTGATCAAAGGGGACGACCTCAAGGTCTCTTTTGTCAGGTCTTGACTGCGAGATCTCTCAGTGGCTTGATGTGTTTTGCTGGAAACACAAGGGGGATTTACGTTTAATTGGCAATTTATGGATAAATTCCCTGGAACTTTTACGATCTTTCTATCAGATGATATCGGTTAATTTCATACTGTTTTGATAGGACTGCAGATCTTCTAAATAAAAAGGAAAAAAGGAGGGAAGGATAGAGAGGGGGAGAAAGACATGAACTGTAAATTCTAGCTAAGGCAGCAAACTCAGTCAAGCAGACAAACACCTCCAGGGAACTAGATTAAACATCACCAGCTATTTAGACACAATGTTTGCTTAAATCCAGTGCAATCTTCAAAGGAGAAACTAGATTTTCATATTATCAAGTACGATATTAGAACTTCTACATTCATAGTATGTATTTGATAACCGAACTGAGCATGAAAAGGTCCAGATTAACCATGCAGAAAGAAAAGCAGTTAGCCGTTCTCTAATGGTATGGACTGTAAGGATTCTATCAGATGCTTGATTTGAAAAATGCTATGTAAAGTAAATAGACATAACTGAAAGCTTTCTAAATTAAGTGAAGAAGGAGACCATGCACTCACAAGGAAACTTGAAAACAGTCTTAATTCATTGCATTAATTCCTGTAAATTTCTCCAGAGCTTTCGCAACAATCCAAGAACTTCTTACAAAAAAGAGGGAAAACCAGTTCCTTAAATAGGCTTCAAAAAGGACGAATGGCCTAAATTTAATCTAAACAAGGGGCCCAGATTCATCCATACAGAATGGCTGCCCATACCCATAAATGGGAGGCAAAATATCAACAACTACCCCAAAATGGGCAATAACTACCCAAAAAGAGATAATTACAACAATTTGGAACAATCTAAAAAGGTACATCAAAAAAGTTTTACATTTGTTGACCAAAAGTCAACTGTCACCTTTTTGGGCAAAAGTGCACTTTTAAGATTTGGAGGGAAAAAAGCACTTTTGAGAAATTACTTTCTCTATTTCGGTCTCACACTCTTTCTCTAGAAACTGATCCTTGCCATGCAAGTATTCCCGCCATAAATCATGACCTACTACTCGTTCCTCGCGAACGTATTCCTGGAATTTGATACACAATTGGAAGAGCAGATTGAATGGAGGCATGGGAGGGTGGCGAATTTTGTACTGCATGCCCTCGAGATACTGGTCCACGTGCTTTAAACCGTCCTTCCAGCTGGAGCGATTACGCTCAAAGCATAATATATCTGAATGGAACTGACCAGCAAAACTCAAGTCCTTAGTGGAATAGGAAATCTTATCCGTCCCCAACCTTTCTTCCCAGTCCGGCTGGATTGCACTGTCAAATAGGTCATTTATCCATCCTAAAACCATTGATCGGAGGATGGTCTTACCTAGTTCTTGCATGTTTCCCAGAATTACCTCACATGCGTCACTTTCTTTGTCAATAATTTCTTTGGTGTCGTTCTTCATGGTGATGGTCCAGTACCACTCCTTGAGAACACTGATGCTATGAGGATCTAGGATGGTAGACAATGTGGGAATTTGTGCATGTGTCCAGAAAAGAGCTCTCATGAGGGGAAGGGTAGAGGCTGCCACTTTCCACCATCTGCCTGGGCCTGCCATATGCGTTGGGTGAGAAGACCCGATTCCTGAAGTCCTGAATATCGATATGGCCAAGGTCAGTATCACCAATGTTGTCCCAGACGCTCTGAACTTTCGACTCCCGCAATCCTCCCCTCTGATACTGATACTTCATCCTTTCAACCTTACGTGGGATATCTGATTTGGACGCTCGTGAGGTTTTGGCTGCTATGGGAGTTTTTGAAGATTCCGCCGCCGATTTAGGCATTTATCCTGCACAGCCGGACGCAGATTACGAGGTGATACAAGAAAGGTAATGCGGGTTAGATAAGAAAATGCTCCAGCATGCCGGGATTAATTTTAAAATTTAGTTTGAACATGGAGCAATATTTCTAGCTAACAGCTTGATCAATTTTAACCACACCATATTCACGAAGATTCCTGACTATGCATTTATACTTATCACTTCTGGATTTTGGATTAACTTTCAATAGAGACAAAGCATGAAAATTTTCCCAAGTTTGAAAAAAAAGATGCAATTTCTGGCAAAGCCTTAAGAGTGGATTTCTAAATTTCGAGTGCCTTGAACAATGTTTATTAGAGAAAGAGATGCAAATTTCAAGAATTCATGCAGTGCGATCAAATTTTACACATTCGCCCATTCGATTTAAGCATTTTTCAAATGATCATACGCAACAAAGAATACTTACCTGACGGGAGCGGATGGCGAGAGATTACCCAACCTTGTCGCGTGAAATGAACGGACGATCCCGCAAAGTTTGAATTCCAACGGTTATCTCTTTGTTTTAAATTTTCGCGGTTGCTAAACAAAAGAGAATTTATTATTTTTAAATGGTTTTCTCTCTTACGCTGGGTAATTGGCAATCTGAGTTTAAATGATCAGGAGGAGTTAATGCAACACTTTACCTTCTTATTTTCGGACCTTGGATGGTTTTCAAATTTCGAACTGCGTTTTCTTCTTTGCAAGCTTCGCAAATTTCGCATTTTATTTCACGATTTGCACACCTCTGGTGAATTTCGGAGGTCTGACCCACTTTTGGTGAATTTCGGACCTCACACTTCCTCCTTTGCAAACTTGGAAAGTTTGCGATTTTCACCTGCTGGGGCTTTGGGCGTTTGGCGGTCTTCGGAGCACCGACACTGTTTGCAAGTAAAACCTCGGACTTTAAAAGACGATCTTGCAAATTTCGGAACTTTGAATGCTTTTGAACTCCCTTTCGCGATTTACAAATAAACTTCGGGATTCAACGCGCTTCTAACATTTCGGAGCTATTGGGCCTAAGGTATACTTTGCCATTTTAACTTTCTGCCGCTTCTGGCGCTTTGGAGTGTATTTCGCGATGACTTCGGGGCTCGACGCCTATGGAAAACTTCGGATCCCAAGCGCTATGTTGCCTTGGGCGTTCAAAGTGTATTTTGCAAATAAACTTCGGAGCACTTGACCTTTGTATTCATCACAATTCGGACCTAAGGAACGATTTTGCCTATTTCGGAGCTATTGGGCGCGTTTTGCAAAGTCGAGGCTCTTTGGAATTTCGGAGCAAAGGTCCGAATTTGGGGCTTTTTAGCAAACTGAAGTTTTCGGACTTTTACGCCCTTCTTGCAACTTATTACACTTTCTGTCTAATTTTCACTCCCAGGTCCGAAAATGAGGACTCTATGATTTCAAACGATTTTCGGACCTAAAAGCATTTTCGCGATTTTGATATTATCTCACATTTCGGAGCTAGGGTACGAAAATGGGCTCCAAGCGTTTTTCGGAGTTTTTACGCCTTTGGAAACATTTCGCGTTTTATCATTTTGGTCCAAAGGGTCCGAAAATATAATCGCTTAGTGATTTTCGGAGCTGGGGGCACTTTCGCGATTTTCGGACCAAGTGCGTCCCTTGCAAAAATTAAACGCCTTTACTCTCTCCACGTTCGTTCCCTGGGTCCGAAAATATAAGTCTAAGGTGAATTTCGGAGCTGGCAGTACTTTTGGAGATGTTGCGATTTCACCGTTTTTTCATTTTCGCGCTAAGGTCCGAAGATAGGAACTTAAGTGATTTTTGGGGCTTCAAGAGTCTTTGGAAACATTTCGCATTTTATCTCTATTTTTAAAATTCACTCCAAGGTCCAAAAATGGGCGCATTAAGGGTTTTCGGACTTTATGACATGTTTGGCGAGCTCTAAAAGAAACTTCGGACCTAGGGGATGATTTTGCAAACTCGATACACTTTCCCATTTACCCCCAGGGTCCGAAAATATACACTCAAGGCGAATTTCGGATCTAAACGTG